>NC_086283.1:24011286-24311286 GCF_021018805.1 Prinia subflava | reverse complement strand
GCTCTGGGGAGACCTCAGAGCCCCTTCCAGTGCCTAAAGGGGCTCCAGTAGAGCTGAAGAGGGAGTCTTGACAAGGGCATCGAGGGCATGGAGCAATAGGACAAGGAGGAATGGCTTTAAACTGGAAGAGAGAAGACATAAATAAGATACTAGGAATAAATTCCTCTCTGTGGGGGTGGTGAGGCCCTGGCACAGGTTGCTCTGAGAAGCTGTGGATGCCTGGAAGTGTCCAGGGCCAGGCTGAACAGGACTTGGAGCAACCTGGGACAGTGGGAAGTGTCTCTGTCAATTTTTTTTTTTTTTTTTTTTTTTTTTTTTTTTTTTTTTTTTTTTTGTGTGTGTGTGTGTGTGTGTGTCTGCAGGAGGGATACAGTGGGATGCACTGGAAGCCAGTGGCTAGGCAGCATCCTCCAGAATCAACCCAGAGCGTAGGTATCTCATGAAGGATAAAAAATAAATTGTATGCATACACGCACATACATGTGCACACAGAGAAAGAATTCCTTAATGCTGCAGACCACTAACAATCATATTCAAAATCACCAGAAACCACAGCTTGTTTTTCTGAGGACTGCTCAGAAAAAAAGTTGAAACCTCTGCAGTAACTCCTGAACCAGACAAAAGCCCAAAGTGACTTTGCCCTTGAAAGCTGTAGTTTAAATACAATTCAGAAAAGCTGTGACTTCAAATTCCCATACTCGCTGTCAACTGCTATTTCACTCATGTCAGAATTACCATCCGTTCTCAACTGTGCAGCTCTCAGCACACTGTCAGAAAAAGAAATAATCACATGAAAATCAGATGTCTGTAGTTAAATTTTATTTATCAGTTCTACTGTTAAATGACACAATCAAAGTCAGTGGATTGGTCTGTAAATCTACACAATAAGACAACATCTACGATGGAAATCAGTAGAATTTGATATGGTTATGACAAAATGGTATTCTTATATTCGTATATCCCCTATATACAATAAACAGTATACACAAAGAAAATGCAACTAGTCTCTGTAAACCATGCACACCACAGCATAAAAACAAGATGCACCTCCTGCAACAGGCCTCCAGCTCAAACACAGTTAGGTCCTGTTTACAGCAGTGCCTTTCAGTTTAAAGACTGAATTATCCCCAGTGAAAGCCAAAATACAACTGAGACATCATATTGGCAACTGCAATTCTCATTAAAAAAAAAAATGCTGTACATGAAGTTATTCTCTTCTCAAAGCTGCTAATGCAGGGTATTGGTTTGCTGCTGCTTTGCTCTGCCCTTGCCCTTGGCAGGGCTGCTGCCCCCAGGCTGCCACACAACATCAGATGTAAAACCTCTTCCAGGTAACTTAGGCGTGGAGCTGTAAGATGTGTTTAAAGCCTTCTGCCTCATTTTCTGCCCCCCTGCCTTCATGTTGTATAGAGTATTACAGGTGAAAGGCAAGAGTGCAAGTGAGCCTTGTAAGCATCATGTCCCTGGGGCCACAGAGGGCCCTTCCCGGGTGTCTCTGCTCAGTGCCAAGCTCAGGAGCACTGCAGGACAAATGTTCTGAACTTGCTGAATGTCTGGCCCAAGCCTTGCAGAGGTTTATATTTTTTTGCATAGAGTTTTATAGGAGCCCCTCACACCACGTGCCCCGTTTGCTCTCCCTGTGGACCTGGGGGAGGCTGGAGGGCTGCAAGTGATCCTGCTCCAGCTCTGGCTCTGCACCCCGAGCCCCAGCAAAGCCTGCTCAGGAGCAAGCTGCTGCACCCCATGCACCACATATCCCTCTCCTCCTGTGTAACTATGGCTATGGAAAAACTGGCTTCCGTAATTTTCAGTCCTCATCTGTCATCGCTATGAAGGGCTCAAGAGCATAGGAAAAAAAATAAGCCCTGTTCTTATCTGGTGTAGCAAAGATTTACTGGAAGTAAATCCTAATTCAAGTGTAAATCTACTTCCATTGAGCAATTCTCTTTATAATATTGCTGGGATTAGAGAGTTTTATGACTTTTTAAAGACACTACATAAATATCGGCAACATAATTTCATCTAGTTTATATTACCAATTATTAAGGAATGATAAATTCAGCATTATGTATTCTAATGGCTAAGAAAGACTTAAAATGAGACACTGTCACAGGATTATAATTTGGAGAAGGCTTTACGAAACAAACGTGAGAGTGTGCTGTAACTTTTCCAGAATGGTTAAAATCATACTGCCCTGAAAAAATCCAGAAACAGTGTCTATAATGTTGGCATTAAGTTCAGAGAAGTACGTATGTATTTTTAAATTTTTTTTTTAATATGAGATAGATCAAGCTTAAAACTCTAAACAGCAGTAGGTAGAAAAAGTTTAAAATTTTAAGTATTTATAGAACTAGAGAAATTACTTCTATTCATTTTAAAAGCCAATATTATACATAAAACTAGTCGATAATTTTTCTAGATCTTTATTGTTCCTTTTGTCATCCACTCATTAACTTGGTAAATATCATAAGCAGTTGGTGCCCTTGAAAACACATTATTGAAATAAAATTAGGATAAAATCAAAGGGAAAAGGTTTTGTTCATCTATTGTATTGTGAGAGTATGCTAAATGCTCGTTATTAGGAAATGAGTTTGCTCCCCAGATAGATTTCAGCCGAGCATCATAAACATTTTCCAGCATCCCGTTTTGTACTCCTAACTAATTTAAAGATTTTTTTTTTCTTTCACTTCTTTTAAATAAATGTCCAAGCAAACACTTCCGATGAGTCAAGACGGCTCCTGTATTTCATAAATAATCCAACAAACCTAAAAAGGACAATTTAATTACACGCTAAGATTAAGTGTTTCACGTACAGTACAACATTTACTGCAAAGGCAACTGCAAAGGCAACATTTTGACCTCTTTTTGCTTCAGACCCTTGAGAAGCATCACTTGTCATCTCCGGTTTGCAGGTCGGGTCGGGCTCTGCTACTTTTCTGCGCCTGGCAGGGCCCCGCCCTATCGCCGCCACCGCTCCACGTTCCCTGTGTAGTCAGTGCTGGAGCTGTTCTCCCCCTGCTCCCTCAGGTGCGCCTGCTTCGCCCGCAGGATCTTCCGCTGCTCCTGGCGTTTCCGCCGCGCCTCCTGGTGCTCCTTCTGCCGCATGTACTGGTACCGCTGCAAAAACAGGTCTTTTGCATAATCGTACAATTCCACGTCTAAAAAATTGAGGGCCTCGATGCGCTGCTGAGTCTGCTTGTCTATCTCCACACTGGAGGCCCTTGTGCTATTGTACTGCGTGAACGGCGAGATGAAGTTCATGTTGAAGGTCTTCTCGAAGAGATACTGAGTCTTGCGCTGGAACTCGGTCAGGCCAAAGAAGGCCATCCGCTTCAGGTTCTCCTTGGCGCTGTCCAGCAGAACCTTATTTCTCTGCTCCTCGGGCATGACCGACAGGTTGTAGCATCCCACCAGGCTGAGGTCGGAGAGCATGCGGACCTGGCGGTTGTTGGCCAGGTTGTAGGGGCAATCCATGAACTCCTGCAGGGAACAGCCCGACCAGTCGTCCCCTGTGTAGCAGCTGGGCAGCTCCTCGGTGGTCGGCGACCGGCCGTCGCAGACGTGCAGGGACGCCTTCCATGTCGCTCCTCGCTGGACGTGGCGCCACTCGCTCAGGTATCGGGACACAGGGTCACGCAGGATGGTGATGTAATAGAAATTCCTGCCAAGGGGAGAGGAAAACAGAGCGTTAGTCCCGTGTGTCTCCAGCACAGAGCGCATTAACGCTCAAAATCAATGCAAACAGCAAGATGCACTTAAGTGCACTTAAGTGCAGCAGGGCTGCACTTCAGCAGCCCTGCTGCAGAGGGTCCGCCGTGAGTTCACCTCCGCAGGGTGAAGGACAGCGGAACAAATTCCTGGGGGGAGTGCAAAGGGCTGTATCCACCTGCACACACACAGAGCTGTCTCTGTTTAACAGGTGTTGTCTCTACAGGCCAAGGGAATCCAAGACTCCCTCTGTGCTGGGCTGTCTGTGTGGCAACAGGCTCCTGCTGGTGCTCCAAGGGGAGGTCGTCCCAGACCTTGGGAGAATCTCCCAGGATGTAAGCCACAACCCAAGCAGGACACAGGCATCTCTGGCTCTTTGAATTTCCTTGTACAACAGAGCTGCACTGACAGGTTTCCACGGACAGTAAAGAGATGCCCACGCTACATTCCCTGATCAGCAGTTGTGGATCTCAGCTGCACAAGCCCTGGAGCAGGGTAATACGTCTGAGGAAGGCAGTTCCTACAGGACCCTTCCCTTCGCAGACCAGATAAATAGGATGTGCCCAGAAGCCCCAAACCACTTCCACCCTACACAGGGACCTTGGCAAATCCCATGATAGACATAGATCCTGTTTTACTATTCTGCCTTCATCTGATACAGGACTGAAGTGATGAGAGAGCAGAGATACGTGACTAGGATGCATTACAGCATTTTGTAAGAGAAAAACATTTTCAAGAGAGGTGCTGGCTTTGGTTTGAAGCCACAGGGCAGTAGCACACGTAGGGGATGCGCTGCCACAGGGAACCCATCAGGCCACCAGCTGGAAAAGCTGCAAGTTCAACCACAGAACTTGCCCAGAATTCACTCTGGGTTGCACATTAATATCCACCATCAAACACCACGCCGTCCACCATCACAGCCTGAAGACGGACACGGCCCTTAGAACCTCCACTAACATGAGCATGGCCTTACCAGGATGATGCTGGAGGAACACCACCAGGATACCAGCCATCTGCTTAAGCAAACAGCATTAAAGTAGCTCAATAAGCAAATTGTCCTTCCAGGGAAGGCCACTCCTCCAAGAGGAGCACACCAAGGAGTGTGTGTCCAGGAGCCCTGAGCCCCCAGGGTGTGACTGCCACCTCCTTGGTGCTCTGTAAGGAAGAGAAGAACATTAACTTGCCTTCTCAAGTAACATTGTGACTGGCCACCTTGAAGTCAAACTTTTTGTTCCCTGTCGTTTCCTTTGGCAGAAGAGCCACTAGATGTCAATGTTTTACAGAAAATTGTCTTTGAATGGACTAAAAAAGCGAATCACAAGCACAAAAAGGATTCAACTGCACAGGGAAAGAAAACCTGGAGAGTCACCATTCCTATTCTTATTTAGAGCATCCGTACTCATAAATAATGAAGTAAGTAGAAAGTACAATAAACGTGCAAAGCCAAATAAAGCCAATGAGCCCAGTAGAGTGTCGGTGACTGGAAACAACAGCACTCAACGCTTGGAGCTGGGACACTGCAATCAGCATCACCCCCATCCTCACGCTCACCCGGGGTGGTGCTGCTGCCACCTGCCTGCTCAGAGGGATTTGGCCACAGATTCACACAGGCAAAGCGAGCCATGATCCCAAGGTAGGTCCTTTCCCACAGAAGTGCCACTCAATGACTTCACTGTGAGAGGTGGAGGTAAGAGGGAGCAAGAATAAAGCTCATTCATGAGTGAGGGGCAGCTGCTAACCCCACACTCTCTTGCAGATATGGGAAGAATTTTGCTCTGCCTTATCTCAGCAGGTCTCTGGTAGCATTAGAGAACACAACTGGGCAAAGAGGAAAGGCTTTCCATGAACACCACCTCAAGCAGCTGCTCCAAAGAGCAGGAGTTGTCCCTGATTATGCTTATGCCTCTGGCTCCTTGGATGCAGCAGCAGCACAGCCTTGTCAGGATCCTCAACATGGGGAAATGGAGCATCTCTGGGACAAACCCAAGCCCCTTCTTTACCCTCTGCCAGGACTCCTGAGCCTTGGATCTAGTTTATTGGGACACTGCACTAAAATAATGACCCAAGCATATAGCACTAACCTCTACATTAAGGACAGCAACTAGCATACAGCAACAAACCTCTGATGACTGAGGAGGCAAAAGCAAAGCCCTGCTTACCCCAGAGCCTCTTGTACGAGCTGGCCCGCGAGCAGCTCAGCTCAGGGGAGAAGGATGCAGGCACAGAGGTGCTACCAGCTGAAGGAGAAGGCCAACCAGACTGTATGCTCTAAGGTCATCACAGGAGTTGATGGAGTTAATGCAAGAAGCGAAACAAATCCTGAGCCAAGATCGATACAGTGAGCGTTTTATTACAGTTCAAACTCTTCAGCCACTCTCCCTTAGTGCTCTTTGGTCACAGGCGGTGACAAAGTGTCTCCCTTGGCTGCTGTTGTAAAAACAAAAGAATGAACAAAAACTCGTGTGTTGGTGGAAGAGGCTGTGCTGAAACAGGTCACCGCCAGCCTGGGCTGCCTCATCTGGGCAGGTATCTCCATCTGTGCCTGCCAGGGACACGCTGCAGTCAAGGGAGACCGGGAGGGATGAGGCTGAGTAAAGATGCTCACTGGACTCTGCAGTGAGCATGGAGGTGTCTGGGCTCCCCCAGCACCCTGAGGTCAGGATGCCAGGCAGGGATACTCATGGGATACCCCAGGCAGGGCCCATGTCCTCCCCAGCCCGAGCACAGCTTGCTGAAACAGGCTCATAGCTGTTACTTATTCCAAATACTTGTTATTTCCCAGATGAATCCTGCTTTCAAGAAATAAGAAGTCTTAGAGGGAGGTGCTTTATCAGTTGCTGGGCCAAACTCAGCAATTTCAAGTATTTCTCTCCTTCTTAAGGCTTCCTATTAAAATTCTACCTAAAGAGGCACCAAACATTTTGGGAGCATCAGCTTTTGCCCCAAGCCTCTCCTCTGAATTAGGAATTATGGCAGCTCCAGGAAAGCAGCCACACTGCTCTGTGTTCATCTGAACGGAGCTTCAGAAAGTCACAAAAGCTTTAATGCATCCTCAAGTCAGAGCTGTGCCAGAGATGAATTTGGCCATCAACACTTTGAGCATCATTCTGCTGCAACCAAGGAAGACTTAAAGCTTTGCAATTATTTTTAGCTCTGTACATAACAGCTTGTTCTTTCTACTGTCTTACCGAGCTCCTGCCCGTTCCTTGAAGCATGTGCTTCAGAGCACAAACCAGCATGTTTACAGGTAGAGCTGCAACTGCCGTGAATCATCCCTCCAACTTAGAGCAGCACTCACCAGAAACACAGCTCTTCTGATGAAGTTGAGTGGCCATGAAGCAGAGAAAGGGAGCTTCAGGGCTACTGACAAAGTAGGTTGACCCTGGAGGCATCAGGAATGTGGGGTGATGTGACAATGACTTGCCCCTGAGCACTGCGGTTCCTTGAGAAATGTGGACACTGAACAGTTCCACAATGTTGTTTGCTCCCCATGCTTCATCTTCTTGCTTTGAATGACAATCCTGTGGTCACACAGTCCATTCCTGCCACCCCCTTCCCCACATCTGCCCAACACAGGGGCAGAATGAGATTCCCTTTTTTCAATCTAATCAGTTTTTTAAAGAATCCTCACAACAAACTTCTGGTTGAAATATAAAAAAAAAAAAAAGAAAAAAAAATTGAAGTCCAAGTAAGGAACTACGAAATCCCAGGAGATGACAACACTGAATAAAGCCAGAGAGTCTGGAGAGGCTGCCAGGGAAGGAATATCCAGGTACCCACACCACGGTGCTCAGGGGGGTTCATTGTATGCAGAACTAAAGAGGTGAGGAGGGGGTGACTCTAATTATGCACCAAAATTGGTCAGAATCTCCCAAAGTCAGAGCACATCTCATACCAACCCCACTGCCCGAGTATTTAATTGCTTGTCGATGTTGAGGGAGGCTGGAGGTCAGACGCTGGCAGCTGCCATGGCTTCAGCCTGGAAACCTGAGCCCGGCTTGATGGAACTATGAGGTAAGGACTGGAGAAGGGAACTGAAAGCTGAACATTCACTCACCATTACATCCATTAGTGGACTACTAGGTGAGAGACTGAGTGACCTTTTCCCGTTCCTGCTGAGAAATGAGGCTGTTGCAAGAAGGGCTTTGTAGGTTGCTAAGGGTGAGAAACCTACAGCCTTTGCACAGGGAGCACTGCAGCCCCAGGAACAACCCTATCTTCCCCACAGGCTGTTCCCTGAGGCAAACCAACCCAGGAGAACACAGCTTCAGCACAGTGCTGAGGAAGCAGAGCTGTGATTTCCAAGGAAAGTACTGGGGCAGTCCCATTCACCATGCAAAAGTAAGGCTACGCTTTAAGCTGGCTCAAACATGCCCATCTGTATCTAGGTCAAGCTCAGCCAGATGGCAAGCCTGGCTAGGAAGGCTGGAGTCACAGACGGGGCTTGTGTAGTGAATGGGAGACAATTTTATACAAGTGTCTCCCTCTCTTAGAGTAGAGATGAGGGAGGCAAAAATTTGCTACATTTCCAAATCTCTGTGGATTTTTTTTCCCAGTTCCTGGACTTTCTGGTACACTAACAGGGCAGTGTGAAACCAAGTTCTGTTCCAGGTGAAGATGGATATTTTGAAAGAAAAGTTGACTCTGAAGGTGCAGAGGCAAAGGGATAGACCAGATTTGTGCCACATCCAGCAGAAATGCAAATAAAACAAACTAAAACAATGCAGCAGAGATTCTGCATATGATGCAAAGAATTAAGGGTGGAGCTACTGAAAAAGAAAAATAATCACAGGCTTGACACTTCAGCAGCAGAAACAATGCACAATCACCAAAACCAACAATCAGCACAAGGACATCCACGTCCTTTCCCCATCCACACAAACTGCTCATGCTGCTGAATAAAAATCTAGAGAGCTTGCTTATAAAAGAGTAGCCACATACTCATTCTTTTAAAAGGTGAGATATTTGGGTGGTTTTTTTTTTGAGATGGCAACTTGTTTCAGCTCATCTAACCACAGGAAGATGCTCCTACACTGTGGCCTCATACACAGATCTGAGATCCCATCTCCTTCTCCTACACTGCTCCCAGAAACAAAGTGAAATTGTGTTGCAGGCAGTCTCCTGCACTTGTCCCTCACCCCACACCACTCGGAAAATGTCCCTGCTCAGGACTGTCTGACAGCAAACTAACAGACAGTGATGGAAGGTCAGGAACAGGAATGTGCGAGTCTCACATTCCCTGTTCTGCTCTCTTTCTGAGAGAAATCCTCCCCACGGGCTCCAAAGCTGCTGATGGATTTTAATCTCTGGCAGAGGGTCTTCCAGCCGATCAATCATGGCCACCACAGCTCCCTGAGAAGTCAAACTCAATTATGCCATGCCAGGCACCGAGAGCTTTGCTCCCAGAAGTTGAGGTTAATTCCCATCAAGAGTGGCCCACTGAGAATTTGATTTGATAATACTACAAATTGTTCCTCCAAAAGAAATACCGCTGCTGCCTAATTTGCTGGAGTCAGGCATCTGTTTGGAGATCACTCAGAGAAAGGCAAAGCATTCATTTAATGGTGTGACTCATCCTGATTCTTAACAAACTCTGTCACTTACGGACACAATCAGAAGGACGGGGTGAGCATCCTGGGGAGAGCCTGTCCTGCCTCAACCATCTCAGCTTGGAACCTCCCCCCAAAATGAGAATGCCTCTACCCTGCCAAGAGCTGCTCCTGCAGCATAACTCACAGAGATGAGGCCAAAATATCTGGCAAACTTACTGAGGCAGAGCTGGGAATCAAATGTTTGCATCCACTCCAGATTGGTCCCAGATGCTTCCCAGCAGTGATGTGGATGGCAATGGCATCAGTGGATGTCAGAGTCTAGAACATCCCTCTGGCTACCCTGGAGGGTTTGGAGACCGGACAGGGGGGTCTGGGATCTGTACAAGGGGTCAACCAGCCTCACACAGAGCCGAGGAGGACACTGCCTCTGATCCCTGTCCATGGGAGAGAATGCCCACATTGTATGAAGAATCACAAGCTGAGAGAATTCAAAATAAGTAGTATTTAGTTTATCACAGAGTGTAAATCTAGAATCTAGGATTTTTAGTATATGGGTTTGAAGAGGCAAGATGGAGGAATTGGGGAGTGGTCCTGTCCTCCTTGTTCTTGCTCTTTTCCTCCATTTTCTGCTGAGTTGGATCTCAAGGATTGGTTTAGAGTAGAAATGACATGTTAGCATAGGTAGTAGGCGCTGGTAAAATTTTGTAAATAAAAAGTGCATTGTGGACAGTGGTTGGGTCAAGGGTACTGTACATAAGGTGCAGGGCTCTCTGATCCGCCCAGTCTGCCACGTGTCCTGCTCTGCTGGGAATGCCTCACAGAGCTGAGAAAGAACTAAGATAAGGTACCCTGCCAGGGAGGCCTGGCAGAGCTGAAAAAGGACTGAGATAATGAAGAATAAACAACCTTGGAAATGTGCACTGGCGGACTCAGCTTGTCTTCTCTGGCTCCGGCATGAGACCTTTTGGGCAAGAGAAGCTCGAAAGCCTTATTACCTCAGGGAACAGCAACCCTGAGAAGTGGAGATGCATTCACTGCCCGTGGGCTTCTCACAGTGCTGCTCTGCACCAAGACCTCCCAGCCCCACAGACAGTGGCAACAAACCCCTTCTTGAAGTGGGAGAGGAGCAAGGGGGGCTGCTGAGTTCCCTGTGAGCTGCAGGGAGAAGACCTCATGCCCATCATTCCATGGCTGCCTCCATGTCCTGGATCTGGATCTGCAGCCTGGCTGCCCATGCCATGACCTCCCTGCCCTGTCACAGCTCTTGCAAGGAGGTGCCCATGGAGCAGGGGTATTGGAACAGGACTGCTCCCCTTCCCTCCTCTCTCTGAAGACCTTGGTGCAGCTCCTGCACAGCTGGACCCTAGGCTGGCTGCTAGTTGTTCCTACGAGACCTCTCTTTATTCAGTCATTTAAATGAAACTAAACTTCCAGATCCACCTCAACCAAAATTCAAAGTGCAGTAAATCCAGATGAATGAATCCCTTCTTCAATTAAGAAGTGATGGACAAAGATTATGGGGAGGGAGAGAAGGAGGAACTAACACTCCTCTCCTCTGCAGCAGCCTGCAAGGCTACCTGGACTATATTCCTTCACTCTGGGTCTCAATGTGGCAGAAGCTAATAATGCATTAGCTCTGAAAAAGGGCTGGAAGAAAAGGAGATAAGTATTTCAGAACTGCGAATTAAAGCCGTTAGCAAATGCAAATTTACATTTCCTCTAAGTAATCATTATGTTTTCACTTCTATCAGCACCCAATGAATCACAGAGATGTTTTGTCTAGAAACACTAATGGTGGGGGTAGGAAGCCAGCAGCGTACTCACAGCAACGGCAGCAGGAGAGAAGTGCCAGAGGAACACATAAAAAGGAGCTGGATTTTTCAAGAACGGCAATTACACCAGCCCATCATTGCCCGTGAAATTACCAAATAGGAAAGATCTGCAGAAAAACCATTTCAGGCACAGAGGAAGGCAGCGATTTAGCAGGTCAAGGTACACATTCATATATGTGCAGGCATGGCATATGCAAACAAAGATAATGAAAATAATGCTTTAAGTAAGTAAAAAATATGCAGCCTCACACACACACATGCTCCCAGCTACCCTCACGCACAAAATAATTGTCCACAGTGTTGCCTGCGGAGGGGAGAGTGGCCCTGCAGATCTGCCGGAGTAGTATTAATTTCATAATTGCCTGTATTATTAAGATCTCTGCAGGATACCCCTGCTCACAACCAATTCAGCAAGAATAGTGGCCTTTTAGGGATTTTTTTCAGTAGTGCATAATAAAGCAGCAAGTTTCTGTTTTCAGACTCAGCAAACAGAAGAGTGACTCAGCTGCTGGTGCCAATCTCCAGTCCTCTGCCTCCACCCTGGAGTGCGACATGGCAAAGGGTGGCAATGCTGGGCAGAGGAGCCCAGACCCGTCCCACCCACCTGACCCGCTGGACAAAGGACTGAACTGGCCTTTGGAAACACCCATCTTCCATCACAGCCTATCTAGAGCAGTAAAGCTTCCCACCTCATGAGCTTAGTTATATGACAGAGCCATCAGGACTGAGTGCAGCAGTGGTGCTGAGTCCCTAGGCTGGACACAGGAGGTAAAACCCAAGGAACAGAGAGAGAAGGTGACAGGAGGATCAGTGTGTGCCACGCTTCCATCGTGCTGGAGGACAAGCTGCAGTATAGGTGACGCTGGATTTGTGAGTCTCAGCAGCATGCAAGGCCTTGGCTTTGCAAAGTGCCTTTCTTGCCTAGGGCGATTACCCCTTGATAAAGAGAAGGCAGAGATGAATTTTGCTTTTAATACACACTAAGAAAAATCAAGGTCTGAGCGCTGTTTTTTGAAAACATTGAGCTCTGACACCCACAGAGTGCCAGGAGCACCCTCCCACTCCCAGTGTGAGGAGCTGTCCCTGTCCCCTGCAGCTCCTGGAGCCGTGTCACACACATCTTCCAGCCGTAGTACAGCATGGCCCTGATCACAGAGCTCTTACAGATTCATTAAAAAAGCATGGCAGATATCCCGAAGCGAAAAGGAGGCCACTGCAACGGAGCTGGTGAATAACCACAGGATGCTGCCATAAATCAGATCTTTACAACAGTATTTACCCCATCTAAATGCCGCTGCAGGAATTAGTTTCAACGTGTAACTGATATTTCTGCGGTGGCAAAGATCGAGGTTTGCAAAGCCTACACTCCATAAGCAGCGGTTTACAGAGATGGAATAGTGGCAGTTTTTCATTTTCCAGAGTCCACTCACCCTTCCAAGAATCTTAATGCCTCATTGATTCATAATACAGTACATAAAGATTTCATTTTTTCTTGCACACAGTGATATATTATGGAGGCAATCTATTTTGCCACTGAAAAGTTTGCTTAGTAGAGGAATTTGGAGTTTTGACATTCAGGAAATTACAGTCATCTGTAAAGCACGATTGATATGCCAAGGCTAACATTTTCATTGCACTTATGGAGCCAGAATAACTATGTTAAAATATTTATTATGTTCTAAAAAAAATCCTCCAACTTCTTGTTTATAAAAAGCATATATTTAGCAATAAGAAAGCTTTATCCTTATATCCATATATATTTTACCTATGTCTTAAACAGCAAAGCCACATACTCTCTGAATAGATGAAAATACCTCTAATAATCTAATAAAATCAATATTTCAGACAGGCTCTGTGCGTGCAAGCAGGGGGCACGAGCTGACACGTGGCTGCACGGAGTGGCACAAAAGCAGAGAAATGAGATATGGGACCTGCCCAAGGTCCCCCGGGGCAGTGGACACTCATCCTGCCAGCCACCAGCTGACCTCCACAGAAAGCAGGAGATCACTGGACCCTGTGTGCTTCATTTGGAAGGTCTGTGGCTGATATGATCCAGGAGGAAGCGGGTGCGGATGTCTCCAGTCTCAGCTTGGCACGCGCACTTGTCTTCTTTATGAACGCATCAATGTGTATTTAGAAGTTGTGATTTATCCTCATTGCAAATTCGTAATCACCGCCTGAACACCCCTCCCAACTCTTCTGTCTATGAGAGTAGCTACTACTGAACTTCCCTGCCTCGGCGCTGGAGAAGCCTTGGAGCTCTCAAGAAAAAGACCATACGATCAGCCCTAAGAGCTCTGCATCTCCCACAATGGGAAATTAACTCCAGAGAGGTATTTGTAAAATCATGTGTAACTATATCAGAGCTCGATCAATTCTCTTCAATAATGCATAAAAAGAGGAGGTTTGGCTCACAGGAAAGAACGTAATTCCTTCACGAGCCATTTGCAGATAATCTCCTGTACGCCAGTTAATACATCCCATGACAGGTTACACAAAAGTGCTTTAAAAAACTAAACAAAGGATATAGAGCACATTAAAAGGCATATTAGTGCAACTTACATTTTGCTTATTATAACAATTGCACATACAGAAATCCAAGGAAAATCCTTCCCAGTCTTTCCAAAATCTTGTCAAAAGCAAGCATCTCTTGAAAACATTTTTGCAATGTAATTAATGAACTGATACTAATATAATTCTCAGCCTGCTACCAAAAAAGGGACACAGGAACGGACAGTGCATTTACAGCTGCAACTTCTACAGTTTTAATTTCAGCTCTCATTGATTCCATTGAATACCATGAGACTGTATAATGAAGAAATCTGTATCAATTGAAAATACCAAGTGTGCTCCTGCCCCACTAGGGCACTACTGTAATATCATGCAATGGAAGGGGATTCTCATTTAATTGAATTGGAAATGAAACACATATTAGCTAAGAAAACTTAATCAGTGCAATAATAGTAAAATGGGCCACTCAGACAAACTATACTGATTAAGTCACTTGCAAACATTTCCGTAATCATCACTGAGACCTGTGGCGTTAATGATTTAAACTCACTTTTCTACTCCAGGGAACAAAACTGCAATTTCATAGCAGACAATTAGAATACTTTACGCCCTCTCTCTCACGCTACAATACGGTCTCCTGGCAGAAGCACAGAGCCTCATCCTGCAAGGATACATCTTGAGCTCTTACGTACAAGGTCTGCATGGATGCTGGGATGTTTGATTTAAGATGGGAGACAGCCCTGAAAGCACCTGGCTGGCTGGGAAGTGTTTCTGAGGTACCGGCTGTGGTTTCTCCGCAGACTTCATCTTTAATCCCGACTTGTTACTGATGGCACGCTACAATGCACCACAACACTCTGCGCTCCAAATGGCTCCCAGCAGACCAGGATTTTAAAACTTGTATTCACACACAGTTGACATAACTGGATTTAAAATTTTCATGGAACAGCAGAGTGCATTTCTAGTAAAATGCCATGGATGCATTTGTTGTGTCAAAGCTTAGCTGGGAGGGGATTTACATCAGCTAAGCAAGCAAGACTAAGTAAACACTGCAGGATGTGCAGAACATCTTGTTTCCTATGTCTGCTAGTTTCACCCCAAACGTTTAGTAAAAGCGTATCTTACTCAGTGAGGAGTCTGAATCAGTGAGGACAACACCCTCAGAAACTGGAGACTGAGCTGGCAAAACCTCATCAGATGCTTTCCTGGCTATCAGTGACAGCACATTCAGCACTGACATCAGCTTGGACATTGCAGATTTCTGGATTTCAGATGCTCCCTATATTTTTAATTAATTTGTAGTGTTAAGACATTCAAAATCCTGCTTGCAGACAGTCAAAAGCAAATTCAGCTTTTCCATCTTTTCAGTGCCATGAAGCAAACTCCAGCCAAAGTGGCAGCCGAACTGAGGCCACCATGGAGAGGCAACAACCTAAGCAATGAGAAGAGTCCAGCTCCCCTCTGTGCCAGCTGAAGGACTGGCACTGCTATGCAAAAAGCACCCAATTCCACTGCAAATTAACAGTGCTACTTGCTTTGCCTTTTGCTCTGGCTCTCTCACTGTGAGGGTATCGTAAGCTTGGGTCAATATCCAACCTTTCTTTCAGCAGCTTCTCACTGCAATTCTTGAGCCCCAGCCCTCACCATCCACAAACAAACAAGTAGGCAGCACTTTGAACCCTCAGCTGGAGGGAAGCCTTGCCTAGGCTAGCTGAGAGACCCTTAAAACCAAGCTGATTTCAACAGAAGCCAAAGATAACCTACCCCTGCCAGAAAGGATACAATAAAGCCCTTACGATAAGCCTAAAGCAAAATAAACCACGTCATATGTAGGGTTATTCACTAATGTCACAGATCCTTCCAAAAGGATCTGCCATTGCTCCCACCCTCCTAACTTCATCCTCAAAATATGAAAGAAATAAAGAAAAAAAAAAAAAAGGGAAGAAGCAAAACTCCTCTGTGAGCAGCAAGAGATGGTTCAAAACAGTTTTGTTCCTATCTGTGATCTCTTGAAAGATTTTCAGAAGACACAGTTCTACTCCTCCATGGATTATTCTGGCTAAAAAAGTGTGTGACATTTTAATTATCTAGTACAAATGTTACCGCGAGTAAGCAATGAAACAGATGGTGTCCTGAATTTTACAGTACAGCCACATTTTCCAGCTCAAATTTACAGTTCACCAATCATCAGCTTTAATTCTGTCTCTATTGCATCTCCCCTACCCATCTGAAACACCATAGCCCTCCAATGCTGAGAGCACAGCTTTGAGAAAGTTGGGAAATTTTGGGAAATTCAACCCAAGCTGTCCTCCTCCAAGCAAATGTTTCCAATGAGGAAACAAAGTGGAGCACAACTCTGTACCATCCCAAAAGCATGGCAGGCAAGAAGTGGGAGAGCACTAAGGAACTGCTTTACACAAGGGAGCAAAGAGGTGATCCTGATACCTCCAATCTCCACGAAGGACCTGATTTGTTTATCTCATCCTCTTCCTCAGTGAACTCCACTCATATCAGTTGTAAGTCCTGAGATTTCCTTCTCTACCCATCTGGTATACTGAGCAGTCCCCTCAGGAGGTGCCCCCAAAGGGAAGGGACAGGATGGAATGAGTGTCCCTTCAGGATCCACCAGTGCCAACTCGCACATCATCAGGGAACAACGGGGTAGCAAAGCCAGAAGCTTTTCCATTAACTGTTGGTCCACCACGCTTCCAAAAAACCCTCAATGCTTAAGATCAGAGTTGCAGTTTCACATGTTTATTTCCCCTCTCTTACAAAACATAATTCAAGACACAGGAGCCACACATGTGGATGGGGACAAGGAGGACCTGGGAATACTCATCTGCTGGATTGACAGCACCATGGCAAATGTGGTCCTTGCTTTGAGAAGCTTTATTATCCAGTTCAGACAACACACTAGGAGACAATGTGATTCCAGTGACTCCTGGGGAACAGATGTAGCAGCATCCCCAGACTCAAGCAGCAAACACAGTGAGTTTTCAGCTGTCCCTCTTAGCTGTGTGTGGCCAGGCTGATGAGCACATGATGCCCTCATTGACAGGCTCTCGAGTTAGCGGGTTGTCACCAAACTGAATCCTGGAAAGCTTTCCTGATACTCCACTCCATTCATCTCCACTAAAGGGGAGCTGCTGCTGGGGCTTATGGCATCAGTGCTGCAATTATGACAAGGAAACATTTTCTGGGAAGGTGTCCCAGAAAGTAACACATTGAACATTTCCTCTCACCACTCGCAGAACTGAGCAATAACTCCTCTCACCATCAGCATCAGCTTCGAGCCAGGTCTCCAAGGAAGGGCACCCCTCCTGTTATGCCCCAGTGCTGGCACAGGGCTGGGACCACCAGCTCTGCTCTCACCATTCAGCTTGTGCAGACACCCTTCAGATGTGGAAGTACTCCTGCAAGGATCAGGCAAAGGGACATCCTGCATAGGCCAAGGCATGGACCTTTTGGACCTCAGATTTTTCCCATTTTGCTTTGAAATGGAGCGGAGCTTTGGAGGCGGAGGGGCCAGCACCAGCTTTGCAGACAGGCAGCGATCCTCAGTCACAAAAGCATTTGCAACACGGGCTCTGCCCCTTGCATACACGTTTATCATTTAATCCAGCACCATGCTGCCATCCAAGGGTGAAGATGGCAAGATCTGTGGTGTTCCTCTAAGCCCACCTGGGAACCTCTTCCTAAAGGGAACCAAACAGGGTGCTCACAGATCGGAAGAAATCTGAGGACTGAACTTGTGCTGGAGCACAGCTGCTTCAACAAAACTTTCTAATGAACTCCTGAACACCCAGGGAACCACGTCTGGGCATTCTGTCCCCAGGGAGAGAAGCTAAAGCAGTGTCCAGTGCCCCCAGTGGCAGGGTACACGGCCTGGTTTGCAGCAGATTGATGCTTTTGCATTTGAACTCTGCAAGCAGGTGCTCCAGAGTATGATGGAGTGCACGGCAGCAGCTCAGGCTCTGCTCTCGGTCAAACTGGCAGCTGGATTGCTGTGATAAATAAACCTGAAAATCAACTGCCTGAGCAGCAGCAGCTTCTTCCTAGATCTACATCCCTGGAGGGGTTAATCTAGAATAATTTAATTTATTCCCAAATTGCAGGCAGCAGTGTCTTTCCCCACTTAGCAGATTAAGAAACTGTGCTCTACCAAATTTATCTGAACAATTCATTCCCACGAAATTACACTGGGTTTTGAACTGAGGTTGATATAGTTCATTGTATCTGCAGGCTAAGCAATCCACTGAGGGGCCAGATTAAAGCACAGCTAAACACCACCTGAGTGGGCTTTTCTGGCAAAGCATCCATGCAGAGATGGGGGCAAGAGCAGCAGGTACAAAAGGGCTCCCAGCAGTGGCAATGTGGGCCAGGGCTCAGGCACAACAGCAGCATCTTCAGCTGCATCTCCCCTATCCTGTCATTAAAACAGCAGCACCCCCATAACTCATTTCAGCATACTGCGACTCGGCTCCTCTTCACATTATTTTAAACAAAATGACACTTTCTCTAGACACTTAAATGCATCCTGGTCTCATCACATCAACAGAGGAATCATATTTTTTCTGTTTATGTGAAAGGTGATATTGGATGCATTATATATTGAAATCGTTTGCTGGCTTCCTCTCTTGACATAAGGAGAAAGAAAGTCAGAGAACATAGATTTTAAAGATGTATGCATATGCATGATCATTTTCTAACCTAGAACATTATTAAATTCTTTCATATATTCATGTGAGAACTGCAAAAGATTATGAAAGTAGAGATGCTATCACTCATACTTTCCCAGAGCAAGGATTAGGGAGCTTTTCTTCTTAATAAAAGCTATATATTTAAATACTATCTGTCTGGCCAAGCCCTAGTTAGTACTGGCCAATAGAGGTAGAGCTCACATCCCCCGCTTTGCAGAATAAACCTGCAGGTCCAGCCCAAACACAGGGCAAGACTGAGCAAGAGATGACACACAGTTGTCAGAGCTTTGACCTTTTTATGGGTACTAAATGCATTTAAGTTTCTTCAGTTCCACAGGCCTAGCACCCCCTACCAAAAATACACCTCACATGGCCCAGGCAGCTTCTTCCCATGCAGCTTTTGGAGAGCTGAGCCCCACCAAACCCTGCCTGAGCCATGTTATCCAAAGGCGTTGCAGAAATCCTCTGGTTTGCAATTGATGCTAAATTCATCTAAACAGCTTTATTTATGAGTGGTGTTACAACCCACTTCTTGGGGAGACAGATTTGCCACTAGAATTGCCTTTTCCTGCCTGCAGAAACTGTAACTCTGCATCAACATTACACAATTATATTAAAAACACTACTCAGATAGCTCTACAGTAATGGATATGTACACCAACTCCAGTGCCACAGAATTTGCATAGCAGAATTTTGTATCATGCTTCTTAAAGATTAATAATTTAAAGCAAGTCGTAACTGTGCTAAGATTTAGTCTTATGTTTTCATGACTGCTTTATATTCTCATAAATATCCAACATTCCCAAGTACATAGGAATCTGAGGTATTCAAGAGTAAAAACTGCAACCAATATATCTTCCATTTATGGAACTGAATACAAGATCATATTCAAAGTGCTGCATTTACTGACTGATTTTGAACATATAAAATATACAGGTATTGCAATCCACCTTTCATTGCAAAGCTTTATTCTTGTAGTGACATAACTTATTGCCAGATTAGAGCCCCAAGTACAGCTGGGTCATTTTTTGTGTTCTCCATTCCCACAAACACGACTGGGAGAGACAGGTCGTGCTCTCTATCAAAGTTGTGCTTACCACACAGCAATATTGCAACACATCCCATTAGAGATATGTCTGCTGAGACTGTGAGCACAGACTTGGCTGCAGGCACCTCCTAATGGAATTACATAATTGGAGGCATGTCATCTAAATCTGAACAAATTGGATTCCCTTGTCATGCACTATTGAATCAGAACGGGAAGAACACTCCATGCTGTTATCTGTGGTAAACCAATGGTGGCAAATCCAGCGTCACTAATATTTTGATAATGTGATGTTTATTAAAAATGGGGGAGGAAAAAAAAAGATAAAAGTTTCATGTAAGGCATGTCAAAATCATGTTGCATGGAAAAATGAACTCATCCGAGCTTGTTTTCAGACTGGGAATTACGTTAATGGTTTATGACGGTTGCGATGTTAAGAAGATGTAACTGCAGAACAACACAAGGCTGGTTGCCTGTAGCAGCCAGGGAAGTGCAGACAAGGATTTGAGACAGGTCCCACCACCAGCTCTGCATCTGGCAGGAGTGATAGCCACCAAGGTGTTTGCTCTGCTGCAGCCCCTCCCTGCCCAGTCTGTGGCGGATCATTAACATTCCCATCCTGCAACCGAATTCTCCAGCCCTTGCAATTCACAGGTATGCCCTGCTTTTCGTTTACAAGTATATCAACTTTAATTTGGAATTACTGTAGGAATCATAATAAGGGAGCAATAACTTTGAGCACACTGAACTGCGCATTCAGGGCAAATTTTCACTGAGCGCTCAGCTCGACCTCCCGCTCTGCATGTATGAAAGAACAGAGGCAATAATTACATTACCAGAATCACTAATCAGTTCATTGCATCTTTACATTTCATCAGCTAAATGCTGGTGCAAAATGAGAGGCTTTTTCCCCCTGTAATTCAGCTCTTCAAGCCTCACCAGGATGCTTCCATGAGCACAGGGAACGAATTCATTAACAAAAACAGCAAGAAAAAAGAAACCAAGGAATTAATTGTGAAGATTTACAGAATTCATGGTTCTCATAGTTAATTAACTTTGGGCAAGCTCAGGCTACTGTGTCCACACCAGGCGATGGGGCAGAGACCCACTGAGTGTGGTCCAGGTGATGGGCCAAGGGTCTGTGAGGACAAGAGGGGTTGTTTGCAGTATGACTCTCCTGGGGCTGGCACACTGCAGAAATTCAGGTTTCAGTATGCCAGCAGCACACTAACAGCACCCGCTCCACTGCCTCTGCCCCAGCGCCAGCAGCACTGCAGTCCTGCAGGACTGTGCCAAATGCTGATTTACATTCGGGGAGAGGGAGAAACGCTGTCGAATCACCAAATTACCTCAAGTTGTGAGAGCACACAGCTGGGGGGGGAAAGTGTTAACTACCTAGTGAGCCTGTGCCCACAGATCAGCATTGAAACGAGTCAGATGAACATTTACTGTGAGCTCTGGGGTCTGAGCATGTCCCCAGTCACAGCACAGGACCACACCATGGCCCAGCAGGATCACCCCACAGGCAGCCCCATTCTGCAGATGCACGGTCCCATATGCAAAAGCTCAGCCGCTCCTTGCAAAGAGGCCCCCAAAAAGCTGTACCCCTAAAATCTGCACGACTCCCTGGTCTAAAGGGACATTAATCTACAAGGACACAAGAACTGCTCAAAGAACGATTGCTCCTTAGGGCTGCCCAGCATCATATTTTCAGCCAAGTGTGTTTCTCTGCCCATGGGTTGGAACAATGGCACCTCACTGCCAACTCAGTTGCTGAGCTCCCAGGAGTAACTGTGCCACAGAAAGCAAAAAATGTGGTGATGGTGGGAATAGGGCAGCTCCCCAAAGTAGGAAAAGAAGCAATGACAGGAGAGCCCTGTGACTGTTCCCAACTGTGACCACTTCAATGCCACCATGTGGTCCTGCCTTGATGGCTTATCCAGACCAAAATATTGCACTAATATTTAGTGATATTTCTAGACAGAAAATAAGGGAGAGGGAAAGGGAAAATCAAAAACCAGCTTAGGTATTTTGCAGGAGTTGGCAATACCTGGCACATCTCCAAACTGAAGACCCTAAATTCCACTGACGCTGCCTGATCTCTAAGCATTGTTCAAATGAAATCCAAGCAGTTTCAATACCTCAGACAGGAGGACTGGCTGTGTGTATTGCTTACCCTGGCACTGCTCTGCAGGAGCACAGCATAGACCTGTATTTAAACTCCTTGCGTCCATGTTCAACTCACATCCTGGGGTAAAAAGATTGCAAAGGTTGTTTACCTGCCCCTATCAGGCTTGGAGTGTCATGGGGGAATTGACTGACCACAGCACAAACAAAACCGAATGGGATTATTGACTGCAGCACCCCAATTCTCCTACCAAACCATCTTTTGTTAATCTGCAGCTTCAGCCTTTTCTGCCAGCATGTTATGACCTGTCTCCTCACACTCCCATCTCCACAGAACTCTATTTCTTGAGAAGAGGCAGTGCCCTGCTCCCCTTGACCAAAATGATCTTCTTATGTGACTGCTGCATATGCAGAAGACCTGAAAGCCTAAATTACACGATACACCCTTACATCTTCACAGCAAGCGCCAGCCTATCTTAAAGCCTCAGCACATCTGGTTACACAAATAACCTCAACCATGTTGCTACGGCTGAGTCGTTGCAGGGCTCGATGACACTGTGCTATATCCTCGAGTGACACGACTGACGCCATCAGACCACAAGAACTTGACACAGTCGTGTTGCAGACAGGTTGCTTTTTTGGCAACAAACCTGGAACTGAACTGCAGACCTTCAAGGATGGGCAGCAACAGATCTGTTCATGGCATTAGAGCAGGGGACTGGGGCTGATGCAGGCTTTCAATCTATGATATGGCTTAGAAAGAGCCATGACAAACATTCCCCGGGGCAGTGATGTGGAGTCAGGAGGACTCACCACTTTCTGCAACACCAGTTGCAGGGCTGAGCCAGCAGAGCCCTCAAGCCACCACAGCATGACAAAACCCCCAGAGCACCACAGCCAGAGAGGGCAGATGGGAAGGGCACACCAGGATGCTGAGCAACAGAAATGTCCACAACACATAGGCAAGAACAAGATCCACTGAGCTGGGAGACACCAGCACAGCAGCTGTGATCCTGTATATACAAACAACATCATTAAAATCAGTATTTTAACTTCCCTATTGTATGATGCTCCTGCTAGCAGTAGTGGACATAGCTACCTTTGCTACCTGGCAGGCATTTCCACAACTCTCCAGGGCACCTCCAATATTCAGAAAGAAACCTTTACTCATCCACAGAGACGTTATGAACCACATTCTTGTATTCAGCCTCCTTTGCTTTAGAAGTATCAGCCTGCAATTAATACAACTAATTAATATCACTAATTAATGAATTGAAGCAAGGGCAGGGAGCTGGGAGAACAGTGTTTTTGATAGCTATGAAATGCAGTAACAAGAGCCAGCTGGATAATTACTCCTCTCTTCAGGAGTTTTTACTAGTTTGATTTTCCATCAAAAAAGCTCTTGTGAATATTTAAAGAAAAAAATTGTAAAAATATACTAACAAAACTGCTGTCCAGTTTTGCCAGTGTGACTCATCTTTCCCTCACAGAGATGCTGTCGGGTTTCAATGGACATGAGGGTGTCCAGATGGGAAAGGGATGGCATGTGCTCCAATTAGCAATCACACCTCTTTAAAACCAACTGACCATGAGACATAAACCTCTGAGGAGAAGATCCTGTCAGTGCTCATGGGGACAGTTTGCCTGGAAAGGACTATGCTGGAGGAGGGGTTCATGCACAGGCATGATGCTGAGCTGGGGAAGGAAACACTGAAAACATCCCCAGAGTGCCCATCGGATCTATTTTTCTCCATGGCCAGGGCAGCCTTGGTGTCTCCCTTGGATGCTAACCTGGGGCTGCTGGTCACCCAGCCTATGGTCATGCCATGGCTGGGAGAACACCTAAACCCCACACCTGAGACAGCCTGGGACTAGGGTGTATCTCTGTGGAGGGGTGGGTTACACAGTAATAACAGCTGGCTGGAATAATAAATTAGCACCTAATTAACAGGAATGTCGGCTGCAAAACACTGAGTTAATGGAAGAGAAAAAAAAAAAAAAAGAAGAAAAGAAGGCAAAGAGCTGGGGCTGTGAAATAGGGAGACTGCTTTAGGAGCTGCTTTGTTAAGGACGACTCCGAAGTCGACGGTTTAAAAGCTGAAGGAAGAAAAGTGCTTTTGTGGGGGAAAACTTGCCCAGCCCTTACTCAAGGTTAGGATTTGTTTCTTGCGCGGGCACTAGCGGCCAGCACTCGCCAGACTCTCCCTGTCAGGTAGAAAAAGGGGCTGTAATGTCTTTAAGTTGCATGCCAGAGGACAAGGTAAGCATTTGGGATGCAGATAATACATTCAGGACAAATATTTATTGGGTCAGCAGTCACTGGTGAGAAAGAGGAGCTATAAAGTGGAGATAACAAGGAATAATGCTGCCACAACGGGAAACTGCACTAATGACTTAACAGCTCTTTGCACCTCTCCATAAAAACCTCCTAAGGGAAAACTCCTATTCAGTACAGAGGAAACAGTGGTATAAATCTGCTTCCTGCTACATCTGACCCCCTTTGCTCTCGCAGCTGCTGCCAGACCAGCTTCTGCCTTACCTTACTGTGCTTCTACCCTGCTTTTGGTTTTTGCTTTTGCTTCCCTTCCCTTCTCCACACAAACCAATATAAATCCTCTCCCCAGCTTCGTGGCAGGTGGCAGCAGCCCTGGTGGAGCAGAGCAGGAGAGACCCCTCCCATTATTCTCCTCTGAGCGCAGGGACAGTCCCAGAGGGGACTGTCAGAGCTGGCACAGCAGATCAAGACGGACCTGCACCCTCTCACACCAGCAACAACACCCCAAACCTCAGCCAGCACTTCAGGGGACTGTGCATACGAGGCAAATGCGGAACAAGCCTCTCTCCTAGGCATGACACACTAAGGACACAGTTTAAAAAAAAAGCCGTTTAACTGTCTTTAATTAATATTCCGAACTACACGTAAGCCTTTAACACACAGCAGGATCACGGTGAAAGATTTATGAGATTGGTTCACCTTCTGCAAAGTGCTGCCTTGGGTCATCAGCACAAACTTACCATCAGCCCATACACCAGTGGGGAGCTGGAGCGAGAGGGGAACATCTGCACGAATATGATGTGACCTACTTTTACAGTAATTTGAATGCATATCTGGGAAAAAAAAAACCACCCTCTAAAATTTTAAGGGAGAATTATAAATCAAAGCACGACAGTAAACAAGTCGTTTGTGAAGTCATACTGTCTACTCAGTACAAACAAGAGATTCGTCAAATAATAAAATACCACTTTAGAAGAAAACAAGCACAATTATTTTATAATTATGGCTGCTCTAGCCTTCTGAGGGCAGGAAACCTTCCTACCTCCATAAGAATCATAATCAAGACTCATCAAAGTCCTGTAAAAGCAAATCAATACCTGCTCTTGGCAGGACAAGTTAATTAATACCAGACTGCTCTCCTGCCTGGCTGTCAGGCTGATGGTGCTCAGCACAGCTCTGCCAAGATGCTCTATGAAAAACCATCCAGCACCATTTGGTTACTGGTGAGAAAGGATGCTATCCCTGAGGGTCTGGACATAGAGGCACAGTGAGCTGTGCTCCGCTTTATAAAGGACAGACTGTTCAAACCTCTAAAATGCAATTGACTCCTTGCTTCTCTGGATCCTTACTTCCATCAAGCAGGAGACTCAGGCAGCACCATATGGCTAATTTTATAAAGGGAAATCAAAGCTATGTCCTTTTCACCACTATTGCACATGCGGAGCCGGTCCCTGGTTATCTGAGGTGCTGTGCCACCCCCACACAGACACGGCATGGAGGAGCTGGTTGTTATCAGGTAACTGGCTCATGCCACCAGCAGTGGTGGCTTAACACTCTGCCAGAGACTTCAGAGGTGCTACCTCAAATATTGGCTACCAGAGTGCAAGCTTTCATCTTTCCATGGCAGATTCACTGCATCTCTGTGCCATTTACTACGTGACTTCCTTCTCTTTTTTGCTTATTATGAGACCTTTAAAATGGAAGGTTTGTCTGCCCTCTGTGATTAGCAAAGATCTCACAGCCTCCCCAAAAGTGCAGAGAAAATTACAGCCAAGAACATGATAGCAGTTAGATGCCCAGAGCAGGAAGGAGTGAGACACACTCAGCAGATCGCTTTGAAGCAAAAGGTCAGTAAAACATTACAAAACTTATTTTTAGCCTCATTTTCTAAAGAAACCAGCCTCTTACGAACACTGTCCACGTCCCTCCTCTCTCACCACACTCCCCATAATTTTTAATTGGTTCCTTTATCTGGAGACTCCTCTGTCAAATTGGGGTGGAAGATAAATAAGCATTGAGAAGGGATACAGGGGAAAACACCCAGTTGGCTATTGAGAGCAGGAATTGCTGGGAGCTGTGATTGGCCTGACAGCAGAAGTGGCTCCGGTCACCTGTGCCCGAGATGAGATGCACGGTGATATTTAGCATGGAAATCTGGCAGATGCAGCAGGGGCAGAACACAGAGGTACTGCTCAATGGCTTTGCTGAAGAGAAGCATTCACCACGTCCCAAGAGTGCCAGTGATGTTTTACAGACCTCCTGCCAAGAGCAGCTGATATGTCATCTCAAACCAGGCATAAAAATGGGACAAAGATGGAAAATGCCAAAAGACTAGGAAAAGCCAGTTCTGCTGAGTGCCACCACTGATGTACTTTTATTGTTGTTTAATGGTTTTCTTGGATCAAACAAGGGAGAAGATACAAGTGTGCAGAGAGAACTGGCTGTTCCCTGTCACAAAGAAAAGGCATCAAACACAGAGAAAGGTTCAGCAACAAAAATACATGGGTCAGAAGAATACATACACAGGAGAAACGGGTGAGGAAACAGGCTGCAAGGTAACAGGAGTGCAGGAGTACAGCTGCCAGTCAGCACAGTGCCCGATGGAGCTAGAAAGGTTTTCTCTGCCCAGTTGCACAGACTTCACCTGGGGTCAGTGTTTTACTAAGGACGAGGAGAGATTGCAGGCTATTAACTTGCCAGAAGGTTTAAGTGATGTTAAAATCCATTGCTGGAGCTCAGGTAAGTGGCTGGGTAAATACACCCTCGTGTCCAACACCGCCTGTTCCTTTAGCTGGTGCTGCCATCGTCGGAGAGCGGGAAGGACAGAGATCCACACGGATGCTGTTGTTTATAACCCAGCTCTCATTTCAGTGCAGTCTCTGAGCAGACTGAAACAGTACCAGAAAGTGGATGGTCAGGAAAAGACTCCACTATCTACGCCCCACCACCCCTTTCTTTCCATGTATCCATTCCTTCAGGGAGCAGACAAGGACAGGAACATTGCATACTTATACTGGCTTCAGCTCATTTTATCTCCTTCCCTCCTATTCTTTAGGTTTTGTTCAGTTCTGGGATTTAAATAAAAAATAAGTACAACCTCTCCAAACCTTTTGGGACCAGCGAGAGCAGCCAGTCCCCAAGAACACCCAGCCCACTCACACACATCCACAGGCTTTCTGTTCTTCAGAGCAGGTTCACAGCAGCCTGGCTCACTGCTGCCTTTGGCTGAGGAAGGAATGCAGTGGACATCACTGCACCATTTGACATCTGTTAGGGACTTTGCTTCACCCACTTCTCTGGCAGATGTGGCTGAGAGGCTCACACTATCCATGAGAGACACACCAAAGGAGCATGGCAAAGAGCCTGGGTGCAATTTGTCTGCAAACAGCCGAGCATCCCAGTACAGAGCTGGCTGACCCAAGACAGTTTGTTATTTCTGTGTGCTGTTTTCTGTTCCAAATAAACCTGTCCATGTACTTCTGCACCCAGACAGGGAGTCTGGATACACACCCTACTTCCCCACTTCCTGCACCCGGCAGCTTGTGAGGGATAAACCATTCTGTAGGCTCAGGGTTTATTTTAGAAGATGCTTTGTGCATTCGTGGCTCTGCGGTGCCCCAGGAGCCAAAGGCAGGAGGAATGCAGGCCCTGCGCAGCTCCAGCCTAGTAAACAGAAATCTCCAGCTTCTTCCAGGTCAGTGCATACAGAGATGCCCATTTGTTTTCAAAACCAAATTTTGCATGGATCTGTACAACAAAGGCAACTTTTTGCTCTATCGGGGTATCTTCCTTGTCTCTGCTTTAGAGAGATAATAGCTAGAGCAAGCTGAAGAAATAGAAAGGCACAGGGCAAGTCCACTTCCAGTGAAGTTACCAGAGCAGTGGGGCAGCCCCAGAGTGGGACAAACCCTCAGGAGGAGCAGGGGAAGGAGTACTGCTCTCCCCAGTACCAGTGCAAGCTCCTCACAAGCTTGCCAGTCAAGCTCTTCCAACCAGACAATCACATCTCAGGTACAGGCTTGGCGTCCTGTGCCAAGACCCCACAACAGACCAGTGCCCCACAAAACTGCACTCACACTAGAGGAAATGATCTGATTTCTTTAAGATGCAAGTTCTTGGACTCGGCAAGCTGAGCTGCCATGATATATACAAAGACCAGACTCAGTATTCTTGCTATTTCAGGCAAAAATACTTCTCAACAGTCTAAACATCTCTCCAAGCACATTACTTTCCCTTGCATCCTGTGCTCCTATCACTCTGCTGAAAGAGGTTGTGAGAATGGGAAATGCCACAGACATTCCTTTTTTGCAAGTCTCGTCTTTCCTGTGGATTTGGCAATTATTGCAAACAACATAGGATGAGTTCAATAGTAGGTGAGTGAAAAATTGGATCTGACAGCCCTAATTGAGCCTGAAGTCCCAGTTACTGAAAATGATCTGGCATAATTAAAAATTCACAACTGGAGACCAGTTGTGAACACTATACATTATAGGTTCTCTGAATTACTCTGGGAAACATATGCTTTCCAGGCTTTGGTCTTGCAGCCAAAACAGCTTGAGCCACATTGATGGATTCATTTGAGAGGAGTAGCTCTGGATTTCAGGGAGGGAGGGATGGCAAGAGGGTAGCTGTGCTGAACTCACACCAAGCACAGGTTTACAAATATTCCTTCTGCTTCTAAGATTTCTTCTGCAGCAGTATGTTGCCATCCTTACACCACGGGGATATGCTCTTCAATACGATGTTAAGGCAGTGCAGGACAGCTCCTGATTTTCTATTCTATTTCAAGTTTCTTGTGTTTTTTCAGTATAAAGCAAAGGGACAAACTTTCCTGCGAGCACTAACAGGAGCAGCTCTGCAAGCTTCAGGGCTCTTGAAACCTCAACCCTGTGCCTGCTGCTGACACACAACATCCTTGATGCCTCAGCACAGAGCCATGTGCAACTTTCCAATTTCTTTCTCCTTATTAGTATAATTGGGATTTAATTCCAGCACATCATTTGCAAGCCTCACTTAGCCTGAGACAGCTTAGGGGAATGTGACTGAAAACATCTCAATTTCTGCTTTTAACAAACCACCAAGATATGGCCAATAAACAGAACATTTGAATAAATACAGGACAGCCTCCACTAGGGCAGGGTGTGGGACCTGGGACATTAATCCAGTTGCAGTATGTTAGGAAAATAAAAGCCTCAATAAACAAGGCACATTCTGTTTTGAACACAAACATACCGATCACAGCTAAATAACAGGCTTTAGATCATTTATAACAAGGCATAACTTTATAAGTATTTTTAGGAACAGCTCTCAACCACGAGATTCAACTGAGCTGAACACTGAAGGTACTAATCAAATGCTCTAGTGCTGGATCTCACTTGATAGGCAGGATACACGTGCAAAAAAAAAAGAGTAATTACCTAACATTAGCATTTTTGAGAGCAAACATATCCACAGTGGTAACTGTGTTATATTTTTATCTAGACTAGTGTAACAATCATCCCATCCTATACCACAGGCTGCAATGGATAGAACATGCCATTCAGTTTTCCTTTCTAGCAGTGTTTTTTTGTGGGGTGGCCTTTTTTCTCCTTCTCTGTGTCAGCTGCCAAGAAGCAGCACGACAACTAAAACTTTCCAATAAATCACAAGGCAGTGACTCATTTAAACCTTTCACTTTAGAGGAACAGCAAGGTGTCATCCTCCCAGCAGCGCCGCAGCCATCGTTAGCAATGCTGCTTTTCCCAGGCACGTCACCTGTGCTGCAATCCAAAAATAGCCCATCCCAAAATAGGTTGAAGAGGTAGGAGAGGGATCCGAGTGGCACATGCAGGCTTTTCCAACAGGTAATGCAAAACCTACTAATGTATGCCCAGGATGGAGAAAAAACCCAAACACGTTTAAACCCTGGTTAATCCTGCAGGGCATCTGGACCTCTCCAGGCTCCTCTGTGATGCTGATTTGAACAACGAGGTGTGAGACAAGCATTTATGCACCAACGTGTTCATCTGCTGCCAGAGAAGAGCCTACAGCAGTCACACCTTGTCACCTTCCTGTGCTGAAAGGTGGAATGATGCAGGAGCCAGAGTTGGGCACCTCTCCACAGGCTGCTGCAGCAGATACGGAACCACTGAAGAAAATTCCTCTGTGGTGGGGGACAGCAGAGCATTGCCAGAGTCAAACACTCTACTTGGGGCTCTGAAACATCAGGATTCAGCTTTATCCCTCATTTAACCAGGGACAACTGCACGTGGATTCTGCTTCTCCGACGTGGGATCAAATATGTTTCAGTGAGGGAACCTCAGACTCCTCAAAACTCTGTTCCCTGTGCAGCAGATCACAAAGGGTAAAAGCAGGTGTAAGCCCTCCTGTCAAATTAACGCACTTTTATTTTTCTTTCGTGGCTTTTCGTCATCACCACCTAAGATCTCCCCAAGAAAAGTTGCAGAGAGACAAACTGAAGAGAAAGGAACAGTGCTCAGATCAGATACTTCAAGGGCTTGTGAAAGGATTTAGGAAAAGGCAGCAATCTGAACATGAATTTTAATGAATTTCACCCATTTCCTGGGCTATCTACAGGCTCTGCAACAACCAATGAACCAAAAGCACCTCTGCCTGCCAAGTTTGCAAAAGCATAACTTAGCCCATGCTCAAACTGCCTAGGTTCATCAAAGCACAACAGAGTCCAGAAGACTCAAAAACTAGTAACCTGGAAGAAAAAATGATCCCCAGCAAAAACCACTCTCCCTCTGCTGCTTTCAACCACAGAATTTCATTACTTTTGCTGCTGTCTTGCTGATTTTTGGCACAACACTCAGAACACTGGAACAGACTATTTTGCACAGCATCTGCCATCATCGAGGGACTCTGCAGTCTGCAGACTTGCAGGCAATTTATTGCCCATATTCCTCCCCTGGATAGCCCCTCCTTCAGCTTTATATGGAAGGCATTTACATCAAGTCTGCTTTGATGCTCTCCGTACAAACTATGACCTCTAACCCTGTCCTAACAGTGATACTTTGTATGCCCTTATTTTTGTACTAATTTGGTTAAAAAAGAGGTATCCCAAAGCTGAAAAACAACAAAAAATCTCCCCATGCCTAGGCTGCTACTGTCCTTAGCCAAGATTTCCTTCTGTCCTTTAAGGTGTCATATGATGTTGATGGCAAAATATTCTCCTGGGATCACACACAGCTTGTCCTCATAAATTGCTGGCAAGGATCCCTCTAAGTTTGCCTGAGAAGCATCTTGTCTCAAACAAATCCATATTTATAATGCTCCAGATACGTTTTTCAGCTTGCATTTATTTATTACAAACAAGGCAAATAAAACAAGAAAATTTAGCTCTATGTGCGTGCTGGATTCAATGAAGAGAGCAAAATTTGCATAACTTTGAAGCATAATCTTCCAAAGCAACTGCTAATCTGCTAGTGATTATCTTTCTATTTGCTTATCACTGCCTGTATTGATGGGAAGATGAAACATGACAGCACTGCGTCAATAGAGGGGCATCCACGACAGAGTTCAAATAATATGAAGCTCAGGCAGGTATCCAGGTGTTTGTTTTTAGTGTGGCTAAAAGTTATTCTATCTCATAAATATCTGGCCTTTTCCAAACTGCTGGATCCCAGAGAGTTTCACAGCCTTGGGAGAGTCTCCTGGGTGTGGGTTCAGCTGCCAAGTGATCAACTTTCTATCTATTAAACATCTGAAACGAGCTCAAATCTGGCGAGCCGCCACTTCACAAGCCCACAGAATAACAAGCTCATTGTACGTCCTCTTAGCATGGATTAATTGGTGCACAGAGCTGGCAGTGTGAAGAGGGCAAAAAAACAACCGCCCAGCTCCCCCTCAGAAAAGGCAGAAGGCTCATCAAATTTCATTTGCTCCGGATACCGGGTGAGTAAAGACTTCCGTGCTACACGAGCAGGCACAAGCTGTCACTGAGCCTGGCCTCAGCTGTGCAGCACCCTGGTTGTCTGCTGCTATTTTAGCATTTCCTCCCATTCCAGCGGTTGTTTGGGAAAGGAAATAAATTAAAAAAGCATCTGGAAACATTGCGGCTATCATCACGGTAATTAAATGAAGGGAAAACAGCCCAAAGTGCATCCGTGAAGAAAGGAAACCAGAAACATGAAGTTCTGTTAAGTTCTGGCTAAGCTCTATGGCTCTGTCTTCTCCAACCCCCTTGCACGTTTTAAAAGAGCATTAATGGTGTCTTAACATACTGTAGGAGCACGGGAAAGAGGTTTATTTACATAAGGTTAGGATGTTGTCACTAGAAGTCTTTTAAAAGTAGTTTTCTGGGGCTCTGGCTGTCTAATCTGTTAAGAATATCCCTGGTGCCAAGCCAAACACAGGAATCACCAGGTTTTCTGCAAATCACCATATTTGCCTACTTTACCTCATATCCTCCAAGATGTACTCGCTATCTTTCAGCCTGGATTTTGGCCATGTGAATACCTCAGCTGAGGAAACTTCATGTGTTCTGCCAGGCAGATCTGCATTGCACAACCTTGGGCAGAGGGTTGGGTCACACTTTTTGGGTGCTCGAAAGCCCCCAGTGTGTTACTCTGAGCAGTGTACGATGTGAGTGACCCCAGAGAGGAGAAAGAACTGTGATGAGAAACAGGAGGAACATTTTGACATCCGAAGATGCATTTTTCCTGACAGTTCACTGGGCAAAGGACAGCCAAAGGATTGTGCTGTCTAATGAATCAATAATTTTTGGAGAGAATTTCATTAGCTCTGACACCTCTTGCCGATAGAGGGGTAACTGGAAGTCATTCAAGTCATTGGACCCCGTGATAGTATCTGCATACTGATGGAGTGCTAATTGTATTTGGGACATCAAAAGGTCATAAATCAAACTGGCTTCTCCCTGGGAATACAATAACTCAATTCATACACGAAGGATTTTAAAATTTAAACTCATGATCAAATGGGGAGCTACACTTATTAACATTTCTTCCACTGTGTTCCAACCCCTCAGTCAAGTGGCTGAATTGTCCAAACAGGCTTAAAATTACAGTTAATCAATACTGAATGTGTTATTAAGCAGCATGTGGCCAGAAAACTGCCTGCTGGTTTGTGTCAGCCCATTCTTCTTCCAAAGACCAAATGATAGGAGCAGTCCCTTTATTCTTACTAGATGACTGCAAAAACACAGTGGATTTTACACCTCTGCCTGCCTTAACATTTCTTTTCTGGTTGCAACTCAAAGCTTGGCTATGTATCATGTGGCTGAAAGAGCATGTGATGCTGGCAGGAGGGGCCTGCTGGCAGCCACCTTCCCATCCAGAAGGCATCACAGGTATGGTAAGCACTGCTCCAGAACCAGTGCACCAGCAATTATTAACAGAATATAAAACTTTCACTTTGTCCAGATGACAATTAAAAGTAGTAGATGCAAAGGAAAACAAGGGGAACACTTGAGTGCTAAACAGATCACAACATGCAGATTTGTGTATTGCTCTGCAGTATGAAATCATGGGACATATTAGCTACATCATAAAAGAATTGGGCAAGCTAGTGTTAAAGAACATGAATCTGGCAGGAATATATATCGACACTGGATAAATGTAAAAACCGTACTAATATGTCTGAGGGCTCCAGCGAGCAGTGGAGGAGTAATGCCATGACCTTGTTTTGCAGTCAGATTTTGACTTAGTTCTCTGCTCACTGATCAGGGCCACTAAGAAGAGTGAGCTTCAAGCAAAGCACAGCACAGAATGATGCCCGTGGGCAGGGTGTACCACTAACCAGGACACTGACAGATTGCCCAGGGAAGAGGAGGAACTTCTGCTCTTAGCAGTTTTTAAGATACCTCCTACCACATCGAGGTTGGCAAAGGCACAGGAGAGCCTGCTTTGGACAGGAGGAGCACACAGGACGAAACCTGGACCTCTAGTGAGGCAGCTATAGCTTTAAAATAAAGCAAAACCCAAGCACAAGGCAGCTTTTGGAGTCTGCAAATTTCCTTGCTCCCGTGCTTTGGGAAGTCCCTCCTGCTGAAAAACACATCCGGATAATTGGCTTTTGCACAGCATGGGCTCTGCAGCTGCCTCCCTCCCTGCCCCAGGGGTGTTTGCACCGTAAGCAAGCGGCTCTCGCCCCGGACTATTTGTGACAGGGATCGGAGCAGGATGCACAAACCCACTGCACGCTGCACGCTCGGCTGCCCGGTCTGGGCTGAATCAGCTGTCACACACTGTCTGGATCACAGATGAGTACCTTCCCTGGTCTCTTACAGCAATCTCTTCTTCATTCTGCTGAGCAGCAAATATGGCTCTAAATACAGCCCCATAAAGGCCCCTGGATCCTCGTTTCAGCTCACAAATCCAACGGAAAATTCCCACACTCTAATGACAGCTCGTGCTATCCACCCTCTTGCAGGTGGTTAAGGCGGAGTGAATTAACTCTCCTGGGGTCGCACAAAGCAGGGCTTGGCAAGTACGTCATAGCCAGCCTGACCAAGAACAGAGCACCAGAGCAGACCACCAGGTAGGGCAGGAGCTTTCAGATGCTTCTGCCCTGGACCAGAGAATGGGATGCTCCTCTCCTTCCCTAGCACATCCCTATTCATCCCAGGGCAGTCTCCCAGACTTACATGAAGACAAGGGGAAAGGAAAAAGGAATTAGCCTTTAGACAACCCCATTCCTCACTGGGTAGCCTCACTCCAACAGGCTTAAAATTCCACATAATTTTCAGATATCTGAAAGATGGAGGAGATGAACTCCCTCCTGCTGACCCGAGACTGATTCAGAAGTAATCGTGTTTAACAGAAGTGTTTGCAGAAGAACTTGCAGGCTGCGGCCGTGACATCTGCAAGAGGTGCAGGCACAAGAGGGACAGTCTGTGCTTCATCAGCTCAGCTTCGTTCTACAAGCAGGGGGAGAACATGGAGGAGCAACACGGAGTGGAGAAGAGAAGCTGTGTCAGAAAGGTGAATGCCCAGAGCTGCTGAATCTAGCAAGTCCCTGAGCTCTTTATCTGCACACTTGGTACGGTGCAGCCATGGCCCAACCAATAAAATGCATGGAAAGCCAATACTCCTGTGTCCATCCAGAGAGGCACCCAGATGTCCTTTAGGGACCTCAGCCTGTGGTGCAGATGGCAGTGTGCAGGGGATCACAACGTCAGACACGCCACATCAACAAGGTGTTTTCACTTCCCCAAGAAACATATTCACACCTGAAGACAGATTCTGATCTATGTATCTTGTATAGATTATAATAAAGGCTCTGATAAACATTTTCTCTCAGTTACTTTATTCCAAAATCTGCATGATTTTTCTTCCCCCTCTTTGTCATTTTAATTAAAATGAACTCACACAATCTAAATAACAACATAACCTCTTGGTGTTGATCTATGCAACAACAGACCCACTCAAAAGAACATTGTTTGGGTATTCCCAGACTATCCCTCCATGTTTCTAATAGCCAGAGTAGTCAGTGGAGCATGAAATTATTGTATTAATGGGTTCTAAATGTGCAGGTGTTTAACTGGAAAACTATGATCAGAGAGAGGGTGGAGAAGCTGCAGGTGCATTTATTTAAATGGCTCATTTCCAATATCTCCCTCTGTTTCAGGACCTGCATCCTGCTAAAGGACTCCTCCATACACCTCTCATAGACTGCATGTAGCCAAAAATCAGAATTGGCTTTCATGACCACCTCTTCCTGCCAGATCATACAGCACAAGGACCATTACTTTCAGCACAGGCACTCTGATGCTGAGTCTTGCATTTACTACCTGAAACACTGCCTACTTTTATTCCACTGCCTAATTCCTTCTGCTAGGCCCCAAGTGGCATAAGATCAAAGCATCATCCAACATCGATGAGCTACAAGACTCAGGCTCACACGATGCCTTCGGCATCTGTGGACTGATAAGGTTAAAGAATAAATGGTTGGGGGTTTTTGGCCAATCTGCAGAGAGCTCTGCCGAGATGAGACACTGGCTTATGAGGCTCATTACGATCATACTGCAGCAGTGACCTTCAGCACACAGCAAAGGAAAGAAGGATTTAGTGTTCATGTCAACAGCATAATGAAACAACTCAGGGGAAGGCCAGCCTCAGCCACAACTTTTATCCTGCTAAAGAACTTGCAAATCTGCAGCAGTGAGAGTGAGTTTGCAGACAAAAATAAAAGGAAGCCTTCAGCCTTTTCATCCCAGGCTCCTGAGTTACAGAAGTCATAAATAAGGCAACAAAACATTTCGCTGGCTAAAAAGCCATTAGAGAAAGCAATTCTCAGTCTTTCATCTGGAGCTTTCCCGGCAGCAGCCATTTGGGTGAGATTGGCTCTCCAGGGACCGGAGGTTCGTGTCGGTCGGGTGCATCAGAAACCCAGCCCTGGCCAGGCCCTGCAGCATAACACACTAAGGTGAGGTGCCTGAGCAGGGCTGCAGTCACAGAACCAGCAAAGAGGAGGAGTCCACCAACACCACCAGCTCCTTCACCTCCTGGTTTCTTTTAGAGGTGGATTGAGCTACAGTACCCTCTGCAACCTCTCCCTGTATCCTGAAAGCAATGTGATCAAACTGTTGCAGGCAGTTGAAGCCTGCAAGACTTCCCTCAACAACATTAAAAGAGCCTGCATCCAGCACTCTGAGCCATGCAAACACATCTAAAAATGCAGCAGGCTTTTTAGTTCCCTCTTATTAAACTGAATACATCCACAGTCCCTGGGAACACACTGACAGGGCAACTGCAACCACAGATGAGGGACAGACCACAGCTTCAAATGTGCTCCACAGCTCAGCAGCCCTCTGCTCTTGAGCCCTGACGATGTTTCATCCTGCTAGTGAGTAAACACTGTGTGACAAAACAAAAGGTATTGGAGAGTTCTTCCCAGCCCTCCTGCACCACATGTGTGCAGCTGGTTCTGCTGCAGTGGCTGAAGTGTCAGATGATAATTTATCTTCCATATGATTTATCCAGCTTGCAATTATAGATTTGATTGACTTACTGGAAATCCCAGAAGACTACCTGCCTCAGAAGGAGAGTCACCCTCTTAGACTTCAAATTAGTAGCCAAATTAATCAATCTTTACATAGTGATTTCACTAATTTGATGAATTACCATCAACACTGCATTGCTGATTTACCCTGGCTTTGATACTTACTTGATAAGCATATTGCTTTGTTGCTATTTTAACACTGTTGACAGCATTGGAGGGGACATGTCTTTCTCAGAATTGTCTTAAAACACTTTGCCAAGACAGGGGTGCACATCCATATTGATAAATTGCACATGAGCCAAGAAGGAGGTACTTGGGCTCACCTCTTCTTATGCCCACTGCTCCTGCCTTGGGGCACACCTTGTCTGTCCTACAGTCCTTGAGCAGACCAGGACCTGAGTTTTGGGTGATGGGAATGATCACCCTTCACCTCCCCCAGCCATCAGGTCTGCTGGATGGGGCAGGATCAGGACACCTGCAGAGGAAGGAGGATATTTTCTCTAGTACCTTACAAGTAGGTCTGCTAATGACCAGACCATGCAGGGTTGAGCAGCAGAACAAGAAGAGACAGAAGATGACAGCTTTTTGTCTTCTCTCAGTTTATGTATGAAAATAAGGTGCAAAAATTGTATGATCATGTACAATGGATGGGATGACCAGTTATGGCCAGGTTTGAGTGAGCAATATTTCCTTTCCCAGTCCAAGCTAAATGCAAGAAATGTATTAGTTTTCCTATACATCCTCTATTTTTAAGTTACTTTAGTCAATTAACACCAAATTCTAAGAAACGACTTTCTGGAATGCCTCTTTCAACCCAAGGCAAGTGGTGAATCAAAAATCAAACCTAGCCAATTAGCTGCAAAGGTAAGACAAGGGGACATGGTTTAGCAAGAGGTACCAAACAATCAGACCAAACCTCCCTTCAGGGACACAACCAGCCCACATGAATGGAACAAGAAAATGAAACATCGATTATTTAAACCCGAGGTGCTGCTTGGCAATGCAAATCACAATTACAATCAGGAATTTAACAACCACTTTCGATTGAAGACCAGTGCATTGGGATGGATGATTAATGCTTGTTTACTTGTGGAGTGGCTGTACTGGGGGAAATCAAGCTGCAGCCCCTTCCCTTTGCTGCAACTCCGCCTGCTGGGGGAGCAGAAGGACATGCAACACATCAAGGTCAAGTCCCTGTGCCAGGTTCAGCATCAGAAAGGATCTTTAAACATCTGCCAAAGTAGTAGCAGCAAAGCTGGAACAGAACAATGACCCAAGCAGTGCTTTTCAATTATACAGATGATGCAGTCCAAATCTTAAGTAGGCTTAAACACTTGCCTTGGCTGTTTCTCCTTTTGCATAATGAGAATCTGCTACTGAAATGAAAAATAGTTTATTGCAAAAAAACCTTCCAGCAACCCAAAACTGCTGTGTTTGAGCAACTGGTGACAACTGTGCAGCAAACAGGCTTCCCAGAAGACACAGAAATATACAAAAAGCAGCCTGAAAGGCAAATCATTATCATATCACTTGTGGTCTTTTATAACTGATTCCTAGAAAAAGACCTGTAAGTCTTATACTTATCTCTACATAAAAGTAGACTTAAAACCTACCAGCATCATTTCATAAACGTGCAATGATGGCACATTTGTGAGGATGTTCATGTGCTCACAGGCTTGGATTTGCTGTTTCTGCCTCGTGAGCTTTTCTGGGAAGAGAGAAAGCCATCCATGCCAGGAGAAGCTTGGGAGAAACAGCTGCTAAAACTAGGAGAGCTGATGGACAGGCTCCTGTCTTTCTTTACATGAAAATTTTATTGGATCTCCCATGTTCAAGATGCTCAACAAACCCAAACCCTCAACTGGTTTGAGCTCAGATCTCTGGGGGCTGGTGCTAGAAGAGATCACAATGCATGATCCTGTATCTCACAGTTAATTCTCATATCCACAGATTCACACAGGCATCATTCAGCTCCTTGCAAAGAAACCCTGGTTTGACTCCTCTGTCCCTAAGCACCACAAACAGGTCCTCATCTTTGCAGAAAGCTCCAAGTGCTGCTGTAGCAGACACGAAAATCCAGTTAACATTCCCTTTCAGTTTGATTAAAGTGCCTTAATGCAATCCAATTAACAAAGTATTATGGTTTCTAACATCACAGCTTTTATATCCTTTTTCTAACCAGGAAAAATCTATGACATATGATACAGCCATTAGAAAGGATGGATAGCTCTCACTCAAAAGGCTCCCTATCGCCTGATCCAAAGCCAGATAGGGTCACAGCAGAAAGACATTTGCTGACTCCAGCAGGTCACAGATCAGGCACTACAGAGTGAAATCTATAAATGCCCTTTCACCGGGAAAGTCACATTACTGAGGTCCATGAATTATGTGGGGGGAAAAAAGCCATCCCAGCTAAGAGCTGCAGTATTTAAAGCACTGTCTCAGCTGTAAAAACCTTTCCTGGGAATAAGAGGTTGGGCAGCGAAGACTGCAAAGGACTTTGTGAGAATTACCATCAGATGGATTAGCTAAGCACCATCAGGCCAAAACTGTACAGAAACATTAGACAAGGTGCATTTGAAAGCCAGCGCAAGGTCTTTCCAGGATTAAGTTCTTCCACTGTTATTCCTTTCAAAATAAGTAAAAGCAAGGTAAGATTAATTCCTTGTCAAGCCCACAAAGAACAGACTCCAGCATAGAAATAAACACAAATTGAATTTACCCTGGTGGCTTCAGATAGGTTACATCAAGCCAGAACTAATGCAGTATTGACCTGCTCTTACTCTAGGACTACATAACAAAGCAGCCAGCAGCATTGCAGGCACTGCAAATTCATTTCCTTTAATAATGTCTGGGCAGCAAAGTTAGCCTGGGATACAGGCTGCATTCAATAGGCACCTCTAGCAGCAGGAAGCAGGATGAATACTAAAAATTGGACATTTAGGTGCCCTCTGAGACAGACAAGTGCCTGCACTGCTCACCACAGCCCTGACCACTGAACGGCCACATCGCCGCTCTCACCAGTAACACCCCAAGGCCTGACTGGGCAGCCACAGCCCAAGGAAGGCAGCATCTACAGGCACTCAGTGTACATTTTGAAACCACACAAAGCTGCCAAATTTTAAGTAGCACAGGCACCAAACGAAACCCCCATCCTGTGCAGATGCGGGGCTTGACCTCTGCTGTGCATTTTCTGCATAGGCTGTTGGGATTTCATCCATCTCTGTAGCCCCCAGTGGAAGTTAGCTGCTGTCACAACAGCTGTGCTAGGAAACCCTCCTCTCAAGCCCTGGGAATCACAGAATCACAGAAAGAACTAGGCTGGAAAAGACCTTTTGAGATCATCAACTCCAACTTATGACCTAACACCTCCTCATCAACTAAACCATTGCAGCGAGTGCCACATCCAGTCTTTTTTTAAACATGTCCAGGGACAGTGACTACACCACCTCCGAGGGCAGACGATTTCATTGACCAATCGCTCTTTCAAGTGAAGAATTTTTTTCTGACATCTAACTTAAACCTCCCCTGGTGCAGCTTAAGACTGTCCTCTCATTCTGTCTCTGGACGCCCATGAAAAGGGACTGACCCCCCCCCCCCCGGCTACAATCACACTTCTGGTAGTTGTAGAGAGTGATGGGGTCTCACCTGAGCCTTTTTTCCAGGCTAAACAACTCGAGCTGCCTCAATCATTTCTCACAGGACTTGTGTTCCAAGCCCTTCACCAGCCTTGTTGTCTCCTCTGGATGTATTTGAGCATCTCAACGTCCTTCCCAAACTGAGGGGTCCAGAACTGGACACAGCACTCGAGGTGCAGCCCCACCAGTGCCCCGTACAGGGTAAAGACTGGGGGGTTCAGGTCCGATGTTTTATTTACTGATTTTCAAGCAAGGGAAGGAACATGAAGACAAAGAACTACAAGAACAAAGCATTAGGCACTATCAAGTTGATGCCTTAAGGAAGTTTTGAACAATATCCCTGCCCTTGTACTGGATGACCTTACATAGATCACACAAAAACATCTCAGAATAAAATATTTATCATATTCTAAAGTAAAGCAAGCACGCAGCTTTTAATGGAAATGTCATACAAACTTCGGATGGAGCTCAGTGGACACATATGTACCTTCTCTGCCCTTCCACTAAACCAGGGCATTGGCCTCTCTCCTCTGTCATTAAACTATTATCAGCCATGTAACAGAACACAAATCAGAGTGAAAAGCAGACTGCACCAACAAACATAGCTACACAAAATCCAGAACATGTCCACATCATTGTGTACTTGAGATTGATGGTTATAAATTAATTTCTGCCAGCTGTAATTCCATCAAGCAGTCCCTGAGACTTTGGGTCACTCCCATTCATTAATGAAATCTTGGGAAGCATCAAAGAGTTGCTCTCACAACTTATTCACAACCATGGTTGCTTTCAATGGGAGTTGTATGATACATCAAAGGGCAAAATAAATCACATCTGCTTGTGCAAATAAAGGGCAAGTAAGACCAAAGGTGCGTGTTCCATAGAAGTTTCCATCAGAACGCTTTTGAAGGAAAACTAGGCTGTTGACAAAACTATTTATCACAAAGTGTTTCTTTTCCTCAGGGAGCTTCCACAGATTGGGAAGGTAAGCATTTGAGACAAAACAATCAGAAAACTTTCAGCCACAAAGAGAAGCTATGCTGCTATATCTCAACAGGCAGTCCTAGAAGTGCCTTTTCTCTGCATTTTCTTCTTTCTGGACAAATTGGTTTTGGCTGCATCTCCTACCAGGCTGCGGTAGCAAGAGGGGTTGTGCAGCACACGCTGGGAGAGCTCCTCTGGCCCTCCACACCCTCAGGACACAACAAGCAAATGGTGAGAAGAGAGATGTGAAATAAGGATGCAAAGCCTCTCTTTAATTCCTATTTCATATCTTCTCCTTGATAAAAGCTAGATTTCCGGCAGGAAACACACACAAATTTCTTATCTGCCTTAGCTACTGCTATTGCAGGACACCAGGGTTGCTAATTTCTTCCTTTTCTTGAGTCAAGATCTCCTAGTTGGAAACAGGGAACACTCCAATAAACATCTCTCTTGTTCTTATTCAATCTGCAGTCCTCTCCAGAGACATTTGGGGACCCAATCTTGCAGGAGAAAATGGCTCCATAAAAGGAGAAAAAAAATTTAAAAGAAGCAAAGAAGTCCTTAACATGTCTTCCCTTTTCCCTCTAATGATTTATGCTCAACTCTCCTCCTCCTCACATGAGCATTTTTTACTTGTATTAGTTGTGTTACCCAATGGCTGAGGAAGAGTGGGAGAGATAGATGAGGGTAAGGGAGACTGGGAAACATCAGCAGTAAGTATCTCCAAGATCTCTCTTTCCTTTCATAAGCAGTTTGATTTCTAAGTTCTCAGAGAAGAGAAAAACATAGATTATGCCCCAAAAGACCTGTTCCAAATCCATGCAGTCAGAGCAAGACCCTGTTTCAGAGGAAATGGTGGTACAAATGCTCCAGAAGAGCATCCTCACAGCCTGATGAATTGAGTTGGTGGCTCATCTGCATTGCAAATGGGCACTGCCTTGCACAGCCCAGCTCTAGGAAGGTCTGAGGGACCCACTCACACAGCTTTACCCTTCATGCCTCTAAGCAAGCATTATTTATAGCCTCACACTCAACCTGTAATAAACGCGAATCAGATTAAAAACCCGTTAATAGTTCATATTTATTAGCAGTGCATGGAAGATACTCATAAAAATAAGTAAATTATGTTGGTGCAAGCCTGCACATTCACTTCTTTAAATGAGATTCTGGGTTCATAGCATATTAAATCATTTGGCTGCTGGACTACACAATATTCTCAGTTCAAGGAAGTTCTCTAAAGACACTGTTCTGCCCTTTTAGCCACCATGCAGTAGGCCCACCATCTAAGAACGGTTTCAACCTCATATTGAGGGCTCCATGATTTCAGTGGCCTGTGCTTCATGGCTCTCACAGCAGCAGTGAGGCACTTTGTCCAGACACTGTAAATGTTTGCTACCATATAGAACATACATTTGACATGGAAATTACTTTTCTCCAGCACTATTTATGCAGGAAAAGCTGAAGCTCAGTACAGGAAAAGACCTTTAGAGGACCTTAAATTTCAGGATTGCCACCAAAAGCTTAAAAGGACCTTCTCATCCAATCACTTTTCTAAGTTGGTCATCTAACTCCTCACTGCACAGACTCAATCAAAGGCACTGACTGCAGACCTTCTTCTGACGTGGGCAGCAAACTTGCTGCCACCTGGAAAAGATGTGAAACACCAAGGAGAAAGTGGCCATGTCACCCTACAGCACAAGGCTGGGCAAAAAAAGGAACATTGTGAGACATGCTGCCTCATGTCACGATCAGAAAAACAGAACTTGTGTTTTTGTCAGAATCCAGCAGCTTCCTGAGGAGGAGCCATGTGCTTTTTAAAATTCCTAAATTAAGTCTACTGCAGCTCAAGATTCATCAAACATTCAAAAATTGGGTAATTCCTAGAGTTAGGTTCTTTGCCAGCCTATCCTTTGCTCCATCTTACTAACCTAGCTCTACATCAAACTCAGGCTGTGTGGCACAAAACAGAACTCACCCAAGACTACACTTAAATGGCTTTGAAAAAGAATTCTGCTCAGAGGTGGATTTCTCAGCTCCCACAATTTCCAGCGTACATGAGTGCAAATAAAACCATAATTTTGTACAGGGTCAGTCTGGTCCTTCACAAGGACACAGCCAACTTTGTAACCCAGTTTCCAAAATCAAACCCAGATATGCAAATTTTCTTTTCCAAAGGTATATTTTATCATCTAGAGCTTAGGAGCAGATGAACAGGTGAAGCTAGATAGTAAAGCACGCCTCATCTTTTGGCACTCACTAGGCAGGGATGCTCTCGCAACAAGCAGTTAGCCAAGGTATCACTGGTACCTCGGCTGAGCCCTCATTCCTTATGACAACAGCAGATACAAGGAGCCATTGTTAAGAGTCTTGAAACACAGCCATGACTACATACATTTACATACATTTCACTGCTTAGACAGAACCTTGGGAAAAGACAAGACTATCGCAGGCGCTACGTTGCAAACACAACAAATATAATCTGGTTACAACCAACTGCAGAGCCTATGATACCGCTGGCTATGGGGAAAAAGAGAGAGAGGCACTCTGAGAATTAATGTTCTTCCAGTCTATAGAGAAACAAATGAGTTTCTGGTGCTGAACAATTAGTACTCCTGTTAATTATGCGTGCGGATTAGAAATAACACCAAGCATTTGGGACTGCTTCCATTTCGATTGTTTTCTTTCTGCACTGGATAAAAAAAATATATTCAGACAGCTAAATAAATCCTTCATAACACTGATGGGACTTCTTGTTCACAGCAAGCAGTTATGCAAATTGCTAATTATGAGGCAGAGATAATCATAATCTAGCACATTTATGCAACCACATGTACAACAGGGATAGCTAAAGCAATAGTTGCCTTATTGTCCTCACTGCATTTTTAAAAGTCATGCCAATGGCTAGCTTGCTGCTTGGCAGCACAGCCTGGTGCAGTGGGTGTTACAGCCCAGGAGCACCATGTGCCCCTGGGATGCCACAAAATAGCAAGTTTAATATACTGGAAAATAACACAGTGACAGGAATAAAAACTCCAGGTACCTCCTAGAAAAATAAATGGGAGATCAGGTAACAAAGCATCCCCACTGGTTTTGAATTGTCTCTTGAGAACTTGCTGCACCCTTAGTTCAGCCACTATTCAGTGGTGCCAGGCTTCAAATCCTGGGCTCTCAGGACACCACTGGGTCAAGTCCCACCCACTCAAAACCTGTCTGAAATCTGGACCTAGTGTGTTTCAGACAGAAGCATGCGACACGGTAGGGACCCTCAGAGTGCCCATTTTGCAGCATGAGCTCTTAGGCCTGAAAGGAAAAAGGCTCAGAGCTACCTAAAAAAAGTGATCCTCCTACCACTAATGAAGCAGGCACATGAAATGAAAGCTTCAGTGCTTACTGCCTCAGGGATGTCCTTTTGCTTCACACTTGGGGAGAGTGATTTAAAACACCTGACAGTCATAAAACAAAAACCAAAAACACAAGAAAGAAGGAAGACTGCACACAAACACAAACCTGCCCAGCCTAGAGCAGTTCCTGCTCATTTACTCTCAGCCAGCACACACTAGCCTTGCTGTGTCTGTCCAGTTTTCCAGACCAGTTATTCCAGCTCAGTAAAACCAGCAATGCATTATTATTTTCATTTAAGGCTCCAAATCAAAAGTTTACTCCACTTACTGCAAAAAAAAATAGAGGTAAGAGCACAAAGCACTGCAATGCTGGGGAAGGTGCATGGTGACAGCCAAAAAAAATCCTGCAAGGGAACAGCCTGGAAGGTCTCCTGTTTCTGCCCTAATTAGCTATCGTTTTGGCAAACCCAAGGGAAATGCAGTGAAAACAACCCCGTGACTCCACATACCCAAAACACAGAGAGAAGCTCTAGATGGGCTCTGAACTGGAAATGATGGATGTGGCTCACTCGCACTGTAATTAAATCTCGTTCCATAAAATAGGAACAGCGATCTGTGTCCTGCCGCAAAAACCTGCTGCATCATGGAAATGGAAAAGACCAATCGGACAGACCTGAGAGGAATTGCCAACGATTTTGTTATGCCTGTTGGTAAGACATTAAACTCAGAAAAAGAAACAGTGCTCAGACTTGACTGTCTCTGCTGGGTGAGCAACCACAGCAGGGCATCAGGAAAGGGGTCATGGCTGGAGAGTCCCCTGAGCAGCCACCACACCTGGGCGCTGCTGCTCAGCACAGTCCTCTACTTGCAGGGAGCTGGAGGTGAGCCAGAAAGATGAAAGAGTAAATTTGTGCAGGGTTGGATCCCCATTCATCCTGTGCCAGCCAACCTGCCCCTCGCCTGGTGGTGCTCATGCATGTGCCAGACCCAGCACATCAGAACTGCTGGGGCTGGCACCCCTCTGGGGTCATCCCCATCCCATCCCCTCTGCCTTGCAGAGGGTGCACAGCAACAGCTGTGGGGGAGAGTTGCACCTAGGCATGGATGCTGTCCAGCTAACAGTAGCAGCTTTCCCAGAGTGGAGGCTGTGCAGGAGAGCAAATCAAAACCAGCAAACCGAGACAGTCCTGGATCAAGCCTTCAAAACCTGAGGAAAACACCAAGAATCCTTTAGCTACACAAACACATCCATGCTTGGTTATTTGTATTTGGTTTCAGCTCGCAGCATGTATGTTCTTGTCTTTGAGTTGTTCTTAGGAGCAGAAGGATTAGAAATGTGTTTTGCTCTTTGAAGAAGAATAATGCAATAAAATCTTAGTTCCTAGAGAGGAACCGTCAAAAAAAAACATTTCAAGAGGTTGCATTTGGTAGGTTTCTAAATGTATTGTGCTGTGTTTGACATTCACATGGCCCACCAGATTCAGTTTTACCCTGGCTGGTGTTTTGCAGCACTAATACCTAATAACTGGGGACAGAATGGGACATACCACAGACTGTTCCATTTCAATTGCTGACTATTTCCTCTCCAAAATGTAATGTAAAAGACAGGTTAGACAAAAGATCAAAATTTGCCTGCATTGTGTAATAACAATGAGCTTACCTGGAAGTAGGAATTTCCAGAAGAGTTAAGATGAAAACCAGAAGATGCCAAATATGGAATCATTTCGAGTGTTTCCAATCATTGCAGGTGAAAGGCATTGGGAGAGAAACAAAAAGACCCTGATTAGCATAACAATACAGTGTTTGCAACACATTTTTAACACTCTTAATTGCATTCATAATACCAGTAAGAACCAGGAGCTGTCATATCAGTTTTCCTTTATAGGATTTGGTTATATTTGCGATTGGATTTACACCATTTTTAACAATACTGGGCTCCAATTTACAGCCCTCACTCAGGTAAAGCTCACACAACAGCCACAGAATTGCAGACGAGACAAAGAAAGCTTTGCAAAGCTTGGCCTGAAGGTATAGGTCCTCTAACCAAAAAAACACAAAAAACCCCAAAAAAGTCCAGAAATGAGACAGCCGTAATTTATACCCTGTGGCAAGCAGAATTCGAAGTCTGCTCTGCTTTTACCAAGACTTCTATCTGCAGCTGCATGGTGCATTTCAAATTCGTTCTTTTTCCTTGTGGAAATCAAAACAAAGCCATAAGAACTTCATTCCAGCACCAGTCTGTTGCCCATATAACTTTATGTGATCAAGCCTCACATAACCGTAATAAAAGAACTCTGTAAAACATAGTTTTATAATACTTGAGCATACATTTAAACAGCTGAGGAGTTCCTCCAACCTGATGGAGCACACTGCCTTCCATCTATTCCTGCAAATTTCAGGTGGCTTTCACTGCTCCTTTGTGGCTCACATTCCTGCCCAGCATCTAGATGGAAACTTGCAGGGCAGCTACTTACAACTGACCTGGCACTTGGAGAAGAAGCAATTCTCATTTGAGCAATAAGAGGAGTCTACCTTTCCAGTGCATCCTTAGGAAAAGACACACGGGGGATTGCTACATAGAAATTCTGTTGGGAATTTGTATTTCTTTTTCTTGTTGTGTTTATTTGTTTGGTATTTTTTCCTCCTCCTTTAAAAGTTAAGGAAAATATGTGGACTGGTATCTCAAAGATAAAATAAGAAACACAAGATAAACAGATAGAAATACAGTAAGGAACTATGTCTTTACATCTGATTACACCGGACAACCTGAGCTCCTGTAATCATATGAAATCAGAATCTGTACTATTGTTAAACATGTAAATTGTTTCTACTCCCTGATTACTAGCAAAAGCTTGAAAATGTGATCCCCACAGGCCTGGAATAAGCAAATAAGGAAAACCCGAGTTTGGCTGTGATCCTGCAAAGCGCTTAAGCACAAGCTTAGCTTTGCAAAATCAATGGGACCTTGCGAGCTTCTAGAGAACTTCAAGCTCATGAGAGATTTGTGGGATCAAATCAGGAAAAAAAATCTGAAGGTCTTAAGTCTTAACCTAGTGGTTTTTCAGCTTTTATAATGCCTAGAGTTTTAATTTAAATGCTGAGGACTAAGCTTAATATGTTTGCATAAAATTATTTACTCAGCAGTCTTTAAAAAGGCGAAAAGTCGTAGAAGACCTTCAGTGGGGGATCTGACAGAGCATTTATCAACTACCATCCCTGTGTCCTTAGGTGGGATGGCAGCAGACCCAAAAACGTAGAAGACAAAATCTATCTTAATTACATCTTACATCTATCATAATTACAGCACTTTATCCAGTGCCTTCAACATAAATATTACTTCCACGCCTGAGTCACTTCAAGTCTGCACAGATTAAAATGGAAAAAAACATTCAGAATTGTTATTGCACTTCACTCCAAGCTGTTACAACCTTGAAAAGTAAAACAACAGAAACTGTCTAAATTTTGAAGCATTTTGGAAGAAAAAATTTAAAATGTATAAGGATTTTGCTCAAATGTCTGCCAGGCACAGCGTAGCCCAATGCATCTTCAGTCAACATGTTTGCTCATATCAGCTAACAAGAAAGTTACTACGAGCAAGAGCTCAGAATGAGCTTAACACTGTTTTTTGTTTGGGTTTTTCTTAAGATTAAAATAATTCAAATAATTCAGCCCTCAAAACAGACATCTTTCTGATGGGAATTCACTGGTTTAGCATCTCCCTAAGGGTCATTGCACGCAGTTACTAACAACAGGAAAATCAAACAATCAATGCCAGACTCAACAGCAACTTCTTCTTTTACTACTGCTGTTTTTAATGAGTCTGAACTAGAAAGTCAGGGGGAGGTACCTGATGACAGGGAACAGCCCTGATGGTCCTTGCAAGCAAAAGGGGAGGGAGAAGGGAAAGGCAAAGTACCCCTCCTACCCAAAGCACCCATTGTACCACCACGGCATGAGACATGCCAGCAGCTCACAGCAAAGCTGATACTGTAGAAGAAAAACCATGAAAGAGTAACTGCACAGAATTGAAGAAGGAGAGGAAAAGAAATACTGAACAAAAAAGATATTGTACTGTAAAGCAAACTGAAGTACTTTCCAAACAGCAATGAAGGAGACTAAGCCTGTGCCATCCCCTTGTTTTAAACCTGACTACTTGCAATCAAAGCAGGATAAAGACTATACTTGAAAGCCATTAACAAACTACATTTTGAATTATTCCTTTATAGTAGCTGTTAAACCACAAATGCACATTTTGCTAATGCTCATTTCTCATGTTTTCCCCCAAATGTTGTTTTTACTGCTGGATTGCAATGATAAACACCAGCGACTCTGATATTTCTTCCACTTTCTTTGAGAATGAAGGCACATTCCCCCAGCAATGTATTCACCAAGGTACCAATCACATTTTTTAAAGTAAGTGGATTTGATGATGAGAACTGCTGAACAAATCTTCAGCAAATGGTGTTTATTGCCTATGCGAATGTTAACCGTGCCACGCCAGCTGATATACTGGTCCTTAAAGCACTCAGCTCCCTGTATTTATAGGAATAGCTCTCCCGAGCCAGAGCATGAATTAGCTGAGCAAAGCCTGGCCATTTCCATCCCTCACACACCCTTCAGTGCCACCGTGATTTGCATTGCAGACTTCACGCTCATCCATGCGCATCTTCCCTGTAAAATACACTTCTGCCTGAAGCTCTGCAAAGATTAAAGAGCCTTACATTCTGCAGTTGGTTTTCCTAAAGTGCTTCCTGCCTACCTTAGCAAGGGACATTTCTAAGCAGGAGGGTTTAAATAATTTCTTTCTGATGACAGGTTATATGATAAGTCACTTGTCCAAGTGCGAGTATATCCATGTCCACATGTGGATTTTTGCCCCAAAAGCAGAAATCACCTTGCAATTCCTGCAGGCCACCTGACTTGACTGTGAGGCTGGTTCTGTGACAAGGAAAGGATTGAAAAGATGGCCAGAGATCCCTTCCAACTTCCCGCATCCTCTGACTCCAGGCAGACACTGATGCATCCGCAGGCAGCCCACGCCAGCATGCAGAACCCACAGCCCAGAAACGCAGATGTGCAATTCTCTGCCCAAGCACCGTGAACAGCACCAGCCAAAGGCAGCTGCAGGGTGCTTCAATACTGCAAGCAGTGCGATATTCCCATTTTACAGGCAGGTTCCTTTGACACAGATCAGTTACTTTGCCATCTCTGCAGCCTCTGTAGTGTGCCACATCTCTCTAGGATGAACCATGGGCTGAAACAGCTCTAGATGCACATGCTGTCACTGGGTTTGGGCACAGGACAGAGCCCACACTCACCTTCCTCTGTAAAACCAGTTTCTCCAGAAACATAAACTCAGTATGCCACAAGGCCAGGGAAAAATATTACAGGAAAATTTGAATATTAAGAATTATTAAAAGTTAGCCACCGAATACCGTATCTAAGCTGGTTTTTAATAGCCTGAACACTTTCTAATTTGTTTTTCTCAGTCAAGAGTTTGCGTTTGCAGAGATCTTGAGAAACTGGAGAAACTGTGCACAGTGAAACAGAGCAAGTCAAGGACAAAGCTACAAACCTTAGCGTCCATTTGGAGTTTGCAAGATTCTTAAAGAGATATTTTTTTCCAGTCAAGCTGATTAATGCTGGTTTAATGTGCAATATTTTGTATTTAATAACCCTGGCCTTGCTTCTGAAAGGAGGAAAGGGTTTTACAGTTCAGCGTTTTACAGTCGGTTTTGCAAAGGGCTACCACTAGATTGCATCCATAATTTTTTATGTTGCCACCTTCAACAGAAGATGGCAAACTGCCAAGATGAAGTCCAACTTCTTGCCTGGAATGGCAATGTTTTGGGGCAGAGGGGGACAAAATGTGGCTGCAAAAAGAAGAAATGCAAAAGCAAAAGCGAAGCAACATAACTTGCCCAGGGCTGCTAAAATTATTTAGGCAAGTATATTTTTATTTTAGAAGTCTCCATCCCCTGGGAACTCCTCAAACAACGAAAAAATGGAAAACCATTTTACTCCTCCCTCAGTCACTGCCCATCCCTGCCTGAGATTATGTGCCCTAATAAAAGCAGGATGGGAAGAACATTAAACATTTGGCGAGAAGCATTCAGGGTCAGTGTTCTGCATCACTGCTCTGAAGGAGCTGAAGGTGAAGAGGGGAGAGCTGCCCCATGAGAGCCACTACCCACTGGTGCTCCCAGGAGATATGCTAGCCAGACAAAAACCCCATGCCAGGGGGACAGGCTACTCCTGATATACATTTCCAAACTACCTCTTGCAGAAGCTTATATCCAGACCCAAAGCCAGTCCCAAAACACAACCAAGAAACCGGTGCTAAAGATGATTTGCTTTAGTTAGCACTTCTTTGCACCTCCACAGAGCAGAAAGACAGGGTTTTAGTGCGATAAACTCCTTCCATAGGAAAGGCTTCACTTTTAATTACAGCATTTTAAGGTTATATATTGTTTTCTGGTCCTTAAATGTAATTAAATATAGATGTTCTCAGAGCTTAATGTCAGTTTAAATTCCAGGCTGGAGCAAGTAATTTGTTTGCATGTTCAATGAACAAACCATTTCTCTCACGTTTCAAAGACCTGTGCTCATGCATCATGTATAAAGGCTGCCTTTCTCCAAGCTAAAAGGTCAAACAGACCTGAAATTACATTTGGCCCTCTAAGGAGAAAGCAAGGTCCCTAAAAAACGGAAATCAAAATTTTGATCTTCCTGCCTTGAAAATGGTTCCAAATTTTCTAGTCCAGTTTGTGCCTGACTCACTTGTGTGATCTCAAATGCTTCCCCACTGGCTTGTGTCAACATGAGCTGCAGACAGCTAAGGGTGCACAGCTATTTGGGTGATTGTGCAAGGGTTTGGGATTATACTTCCTGGGGTCATCTGACTCGATGCTGATGGTGAGCCACAGTTAAAGACAGACCATCAAATTAGATGTAAAAATGTGCATAAAATAAACACTGGCATCTCGCAACCTTTGCACCATCAATGTTTGCTCAATTACAGTGGATTAAAACTGGTAGCTGGAGACTTGTGAGAAATGACCTGATGAGGATAATTCAGGGACTCTGGGGTCTCCTCACCTCAGAGTTCCCAGTTGAGCTCTGTGTGGGACAGATGGCAGCAGGATGGCACACGAACGCTGACATCCCACATGTGCAGTCACTCTCCTGCTAAGCCAGGACTACAGCCCTCCAAATAACTAGGTTAAACCAACCATGGTCAAACCCCTCATTTTTTTTAAATTTTCTTCTCTGAAGGCTTTGCCCACTGTTTGTTTACTTATAAAATTTATTTAAGGTTGCTCCTCATAGACTTGTCTGAGTTGTAATGACTCCTGCACACAAGCAGCCACCACCAAAAGATGTGCATGTCAAGACAGCTGGCCTCAAAATTTCAGAGGAAATTTTCCTGCTCTGTAGGGAGCATCCCTTTTCCAGCACGGGGTCAAATCATGCACAGTGGCAGCCTTACATGGAACAGGCTGTGTTCTTCCTGTTCTGAAGCCAAAAGGCCTAAGAAAGCTTCTCCCAGGAGCAACAAGGAGTTACTAATCCCAGGTTTCGCTTATTCACTGTGAATGCATCCTTTTCTAAAAAACATTGTTCGATCCCCCCAAAAAAAAACACTGGAAAGAAACCAAAATCATTGTGTCGCAGTAATTGCTAGCGATTTCACTCAGCTTACAAGCTCAGAGCTTTTATTTCAATACCACTTCAAAAGTCAGCTGGCACAGGAAGATTGGCCCATTTCTTGATTTACTTTGCATCACTCTTGGTAAAAAATGTTTTACAAGTCAAGTGCTCCACTGAGACTGAGTGGTAGCTTGTTTGTTCTCAGATGCTTCCTCCACTGGGATTACACTGCTCTCACTAGAATTGGCAGTGAGGGCACTGGGGTGAAATCACACCTTCACAATTCTGAGACTTCCAGAGGACTGTTACTTAAAATTGCAAAACTTTATTCAACTAGGGAGGTAGAGGGGCTGTGCAAGCAGGCAGATTCATTTCCAACCACTGTCCCCTGCCATCAGCCTCCCCTCTGACACCAACTTTGCACAAACCAAGTCTGAAAACAATTTAGACTGTCAGAAGCGCACCCCCCCTTGCACTTGATCCCATGCAAGGCTGCCATGCTCCTGTTGTTACCTGCAGCTTCCCTTGCACAGCAGCACCTTGGCGAGGGAGCTGTTCTAGCCCTTTACAAAACATGATTCATGACTCCTCCTCTTGGTGCCCACTGCTCATCCATTCTTCCCATTGTTTTGCTTCCACCTCTGCAAGCATCTGCTCCATCAGGGGCTCTGCAAATTACCACCCGTCCCAGGACCCACCACATAAAATTGAGTTTTATCTATTTCAAAGCACAAAGAGGAAACTCTGCAGAAAAATCAGGAGCACCCTGGCAGCTCTGAGGCTGCATCAGTATTTCTTCTCTTCTCTGTTTTGCTGCACTTTTTGTACTGAGAGTCAAAGCACAGCCATGCAAGGAAATCAGGCCCGGGTTATTCTGGCCTCTGGCTCTTGCTATGGATCCTGCACTAGATTAAAGAGCTCTTTAATAGAAGTGATTTTCTCTGCAGGAGGGTATTTAACCACAGCCCCTTGGCCACCTTTGTGGCAATCTGAAAAGCTCAAGGAGGTCTGCATCCCACCCCAGCACTCACTTTTGGGTATCTTTTTTAAGGAGGTGGTCCCCATGGCACCCAGATGTGGATGGTGCGACAATGCAGTGGCCAGTGGGACAAAGTACCTCCACTGTCCAGTGAGCCCAGGCTGGCACCAGCTCCCACACCACCCACTTTGCATCATCCTCAGCACAGGGCACAGACCATGGGGCAAACATTGATGCTGACAGACAAGAGGAGACTTTCACCCCGTGCAAAAACAAACAGCGATTTGCTCAAGTGATTTTCTTCTTCTCATTGATGGCTTTCTAAGCTAAAATAAGTTAATTAAAACAAAAAGTCAAATCTTCTGATAGGTTTCCTCAACCGATTTACTTTCATTTTTTTAAAAGTATTTCCTGATCAGCTGCACAATAAATTATTTGTCATGACATTAATTATGCATTATCTACTTAATACATGGTAATTTATGTTGACAATGGCAGTAATTCTCTGTGCTGAAGGTGCTGGATGCTGGCTAGTCACCAAGGGAGATGATACTACCTAGACTGAACAAAATACTTCAGACATCAGTAGTTTGATGGTAGCTTTGAGGAGACAGAAAGCAGAAGAGATGTCTAAAACATCCTTCTAAAACTTCTCTGCACTGAGGTATTTCATCATGGGAGCAACGGGATTTGGCACTACTTGATCATCTGGGGTTAAAAGGGAGAGGATGGAGGAAGGTTAAGTGACAGTTGTACAGGAAACTGTATTTTGCTATCAATAGTTAATCTACTGTGTCACATTTCTTAGAGAACTAAATGAAATGCAGCAAGCACTGTGTAAAATTGGAGCTAGGGAGCAGAATGATTTTGTAGAGCAAATAACTGTCTCATACTGGCTGTTTTATGCCCTATTGAACAACCAGCAGTTTATGAAAACAAAGTTTCATAAATACCGGTGGAGATTTCCTTCCCAGGAAGTACTCTGTGGATTTAGTGGAGCTCACATGAGAGTGGGAAGAGCAACCTGAGGGCTGAGGAATGAAGCCCTGGCCAGTGCTGTGGGTGTGGTGAAGAGAGAGCAGCCACAAGCATGGGGCAGGGAAGCTCCTTCTGGAGCAGCATCACTGCTTTGCTCCATGCTGTCACAGCTGGAGGGGCTCAGCAGCTGGAGCAGCCCAGGGAGCATAAGGAAACCCAGTGATCAGGGTTTTGAGCACCAGAGCCCATAAAAGATTACATATTAGGAAGGAATTAGAAATTCTTCCTTCTGAGGGCGAGGCCCTGGCACAGGTTGCCCAGAGAAGCTGTGGCTGCCCCATCCCTGGAAGTGTTCCAGGCCAGGTTGGACAGGACTCTGAGCAACCTGGGATAGTGGAAGGTGTCCCTGCCCATGGCAGGGGAGTTGAAATTATCTTTAAGGTCCTTTCCAACCCAAACCATTCCATAATTCTATTTTAAACCTTGCTGCTGCTGGTCGGGGTCCCAGCACCTCTGACTGAGAAGGGATGGAGCACAGCACTCAGCACATGGATGCAATTGGAATGGGGGAAAGGGCCGCTTTGAGGGCTCTCCTCGTAAATTCCTAGGACCAGGATGGAGGAAAACTTCTGGGAATACCCCTGAGGACTGTGAAAAGGAGGATTTTTTCATTTTTCAGAGGACTGCAGAGAAAACGAAAAACACCCATGCAAATCATGTACAGGCTCACTGAGGCTTCTTGCCACACACCAGGGCTCATCCAGGAGGAGAAAACACATTGAACCTCATAGAGCATTAAAATCCAACTGGAAAAAGCCTGGTCATTAAATCACCTGGTGCTGTGGTACACATGGCTGTTTGCATTACAGAGTCACTTTCACATACAAGTCCCAAGCCTTTACCCAGAGCTCTGAATGCTGTGTCACCCACAGCACATGACCTCAGGTCTCAGCATTTGCTGAGAGGACCTGGCAGACATAAAAATGTATTACTTTCATCTCAACTGAAAACCTGTTACCTCCATGACTCAACCTCACCTACGGCATAGGAGTAAGTCTGACTTTACTTATAAAACCTGGATTTTTGCCAGGTGCTATAGCAATTAGAAATACTATTTTTAACACCTGAAGTGTAGCTAATTTTTTTCTAAGTTAAAACACGGTGAATCTAAATTAACCTCTGTTAAATGAGTCAGGAACAAACACTTAAAACTGCAATCAAATATTTTCCTCTGTTGCCCTCTTGCTGTCCTCACCTCCAAAAACAACCAGCAGCATCAGCAAAACACACAGACACACACCAGCTTATTTTATGGGATGCTCCAAGACACACTAAACAACTTTCTGTGTGGATTTCCCAAGGACAAGCAAAGTTTAAGAAAAACAAAGAAACCATTATTGTGAACCACGTTGGTAACGCTTCAAAAATCTGGACTGAAGAATTATTGACGGCCTCTGAAAGCCATTTCACTGTGAGAAAAACACAGTCTGAGCGTCACTGGGTCTGAGGAGAAGTGCTAACTCCCAAAGTATCAAGGCCCTGAAAGCAAAGCAATAAAATGTATGTTTTATGAAGTTTCCTTGCAAGAAGGCTCCATCAGTTACAGCCCCCACGGGAAGCGGCAGGCGGCCAGCACCAAGGGCTGTGTTTTTGCCGTAATGTGCTAATGCTGGCTGTATTTTATACCTCTCTGGACAACACCACAGCACCCCAGCTCTCTGCTCTGCAGGACATAAGGCTGAGATTGAGCATACCATCATTTTCAGGCCTCCCATCACCTCTCTGCTTAAGCTACACCACAAAACCCACCCGGCACCCCTCACCCCTCCTGCAGCTCTGCTGGGCTCGTCATTGCCTGCTGGATGCAGTCAGCAGTCATGGCTGGTGTGAGAGAGGACGAGTCAAGGAGAAGGTTGCTGCCGACAGCTAACTTTCCTGGCCTGACCCTCTGATAGCTTTTTTTATGTTTAAATGATGTGATAAAAATCAGCAATGAATTATGCAGCATCACTTGATAAGTCCAACCCCAACAGTTCTTGAGAATCCCATTTTAAAGTTAAATTGGAGTTTGATCCTTTATCTCAAAGCTTTAATAAACTAAGTGAACCATGTGCTGTACTCTCCACTGAATTTTTTCCAGCAGGCTGGGGTGCTCTCTCCCTCCCCATCCCCAAGCACACAGGAAGCTCAGGAGCTCTCCCTGACCTGCACAAGAGCAACTCCTGCAAAACAAAGGTCTTGTCCTCCCCTGTGCTGCAAGCAGTTTAATTTGCCAGCCAAGTTTTTCCAGCCTTGCATCCACCAGCTCTCCCTAGGAAACACCCATTACTATTGCTGTTCTTCACACCCATACAAGCCATCACTTTGGGAAAGTGCAACTATTTTTGCTAGGCTTTTGCTTGGCTTCACTGACTCTCTGAAGACATCTTTGCAGTGTCTGTAAGCCAGAAAGTCTTGCACCAAATCTTTATCTCAGTTTAGCAGAGTTTAACCTAGAGAGCATTCCTAGTCCTACCCCAACACTGCTCTCCCAGTCTGGGAGGGTGATGATTCCTAACTGATTCCAGGACAACTGGCCACTCTCTCCTTTGTGGAATCATCAGCAAGAAAAATAGCTGTAGCCACTAATGGGACAAGTATTTTGATGGATGAACTATCACAACACTGCTTGGTGTAACATTTCATACTGCAGTGAGCTCGTATTTTGCCAAATGATGGAAGACCAGATCTGCAAAAGTAAGGGTTTCTGTTTGTCCATCTGTTTTCCCCACCCTGGGCAGCAATTTTAGAGGTTCCAGCCATGAGTACTTTAAGTGAGAGGCTGAACAGGTGCCTTGCTGGAATGTTAACCACAGTTCTGATTTCCAGACCTCCGGGGCTTCCCTTTGAGCACTTTTTGGAGACAGGGTGCAGAGGGTGAAGTGTAAGACCCCCAGGACCCCAGCACTCAGCAAAGCAGCGCTAGGGATGCAAGCTCAAGTTTCATTTTGTGAAAGCAGAGCACCACTGCAGGATCATTTTCCATTCAAGAGGCTGGAAGAAAGGACATTGAGAGCACAAATCTAAATGTCCAGAATGCGATCACCTGCCTGGGCCCCACTGTAGAGGTACAGCATTAATGGATCCACCACTGAGGGAAAACAACAACACCTCTGACAAAAGCCTCTGTAAAGCACTAAAGGGCTGTCCTAGCCTGTACCACTCCAGGCCTTGGCTTCCTGTGCCTCGTCCATGACATTACCAAAATGGACAATATAATTAATTAAATTAAAATGCATTAAGCCATCCAGCAGGAAGGCAGAGCTTGCCTATTTCAGTTCTCCTGAAATACCAATTATTACAGCAGGGGTAAAGAAAACAGCCAGCATCATAGCCCTGGTGCCATTAAAAATAAAATCCAGGGGGGAAATAAGCATAAGGAATAGCAAAGTACAATTGTGGTCCAGTAAAAACTGGGAACAAGAACAGTCACTGCAGACAAAACCAGGCAGAAACAGGAGCAAAACAGGCAAGCTGCTTGCTCCCTGCATGACTCCAGGGCAGTCCCAAACGAGAAGTGGCCAGTGGCTCATTATACCCACCCACCGACTGTGCCAGACAGCCAAGCCATGAAGCCCCAGAAAGGAGGCAATCTTTCCATAATTTGGAGCCAAATTACTTTGGTGTAGCAGTGAGGAACAGAACCCGGCCTGGGGAAGGGATCAGCTTCCTTGTTAAGAAAATTCATCTCTACACCAACAGCATTTTTACAGAGGAGGATACCCCTAGAAATGCCAGAGGATGAGAGAGTCTGCATCCCAGCTGGAACACCCAAGCACCACCAAACCACCAAGGCTGTCTGGCTTGGTGGCAGACGTGAGAATAAAACACATCCTTGTCAACTGAAGCTGCACATAGAAGGAAATTCACTGTCCTTGCAGGAAACAGCCTTCAAATTGCAGCCAATGCTTTGAACAAGCTGTTTGTTCCTCTATCTACGGCAGCAGCCGTTGGTGCCTCCACAGGCATTGGGACAGACTAGTGGCCCTGCATGTCTGGCCACACAGAGCCAGCCTGGAAACAGATGAAACCCAACAGAAGCCTGGAGGATTGTCTGCAAAGGAGGAAGTCTCTTCCTGAGTAATTCTTTTGGGTGCAATTCTTTTGAGCTCTCAGCAAATACACTGAACAAAATAAACACTAAGATATGCCCCCGGATGTTCATTTGGAAGCTGGCCCCTGGCTTTGTCCACAGCATGTTGGTCTCTTCCTTGCCCAAACCTCCCTGCCCCAAAGCACAGGACCAAGGGATGCCACCTCAATTCCACTGGCTGATGCATTGTTTGAGCTAATTGTCAGAGACAGGCTGCAGCATCCACAGGCAAGTAAGGCCTTATTCTGCAATGATGCTGAGATATGGCACCATCCTGAATCCTGATGCACAAGGAAGAAGCACTGGACGCCAGCAAAAGATTTCCCATGGAGAGCATCCTCCAGTGGGTCTCTCTGCAGCAACACCATTCTGAACTCGCCTGACAAACCTCCTCAGTTTCAGCAGGGCCACAGTAAGGCAAAAGGCTGTATGGATCTTATTAGATCCAGACCTTCCCTGCCATGTCCAGAGATCTTGACATGCAGCATCTGCTATTAGAACATTTATCTTCTGCATGAGGTGTGTCATACATACACCCCCAAGAGCCACAGGAGAGAGATGCGGGCATGAGGTTGGAATAGCTTGCCAATATTTTACTTTTACAAATAAAACCAGAGAAATTATTGCAGGCACAGGATGCCCAGCAGATAGCTGAAGGAACTGATTTGGATTGACAGCTACAGGCTCCTGCAGCTGCAGGAGAGAGGCTAAGACAGAAAAATGTTCCCATAAAATACCAGTTTATCATAGGCACCTCCGCCAGTCCTCCTCCATCTTTCCACAAGAATAACAATAAATGGTTTCTCTATTATTTTGTTGTTTCCCATCCTGCACAGAGCAAGCACCACCGCCAAGATCAGAAGGTTCCTGGAAGATATCTCAAGCCTGATTCCTCTGCTTTGTCCTGCAGCCTTCTGAAAGAACCTGCAGAGCCATTATCAGGGCTGCCTCCCATCAATGAGCCTTTCATCTGCTAAAACCTCATATTGACACTTGCTTATTTATAGCAACTGCATTGCACCATTCATTTAAACACATCAGCATTTGTGAATAAAAGATAAAGTGGACTTTGAAGCATTGGCCTCAAAACACACCAGCCAGAAACAGGAGACAAAGCTCTCTAAATGTGAGGCTGCAATTGGTTGTTGTCCCTCAGCTCCCTGTGACCTGATCTGTACCTGCAAAGGACGCACATCCATTCCCTAAACCTCCTTCTTTCCAGCCAATCTGAACAGCACCAAAAGTTTGCAAGGACACCATAATTTCTTGGCTTCACTCAACTCACCTTTAAATTAACTGCTCTTAATTATTTCCTTTGATTTAGTACACTCTAGGCACAAAATGCCTGCTACAAGTCTTTGCCATCAATGTTCACTGTTGGCTGTCAACATTTCCATGATTGTCATAATTCTATTTAATCACCACCTCTCACTGAGACTTACCAGTGGAAAAACAAACAGAACTGCTCACAACTTGACTGCAAAGAACTAGCCAGCTGAAGGGAGAGAAGAAAAAGGGCTCTAATCCCCTCCAGCTGCAGCAAACGTAATCCAAAACTATTGAAAAAATCCAGGGATAACACAAAACATTTAGCAACCATGGTGTGAAGTGTGTGTGCTTTTCACTTGGTATCATGCACTAGTGAAGCCAATTTTTAATTAACCAAAATCAACAATAAAACTCTAAGCCTGGATCTCCGACTGGCAGAAGGGCAAGATCAATGCCAAAGAAACTTGGATGCAGATAGGGGCATCCAAGAGCGTGGCCTTTCCAAATCCTGTCCAAACATGAGAACCCACTCAGGACTGGAACAGTCTAATCCACGGCCCATCTCATGTCAGCCTGAAGCAGCTGAACAGGGTTAATTTGGATTTAAGTGAGCAAAGGAGAAGAAAATCAAGCCTCTACGATTCAGTATTGATATTCATTTTGCTTTATGACACAACTCACAATACTGTATATTCTTGTAGTTTCAGCTTTTGGCACCTGGCTTTCCAGCTATAAAACATTTGAGTCTTTGTCACTCTGGAAATGAAAAACGAAAAAAACATCCAAAAATTCAATATGACTCAAGTGCATCCAAGTAACTCAAGATACAAAAGAAATAGCTTCTCCCTCATTCCTGTGATTTTAATGTTACAATCAAACGTATTTCACAGGGAGACGCTGCTGCATGTGAGCTCAGGTCATGGTTCCTGCTACATCGAGCATTGTACACACATTATTAGTCATGCAAATCGTGATCTAATTTGAGCTTAAATCCTCATGGAACTCAAATCTCTTCAAGAATAGTCCAAGAGCCCAAATAAGAGGCTGAATTTCAACTTGGCTGAGCCCATTAACATGCTCCTGCAATCCCAGCTTTGGGTAGATCTCTCTCACAGGAGTCCAGTGGGAGCACCTCCCACAGCTCTACACAGTGCAGTCAACACTCCAGCATCCAGATGTGCACGAGTGGGTATTTATGACCTGGTATTACCAGGTACACCCTATTTTAGTGATATTTTTCTGAGTAACTTCTGAATCACAAGAAAAGGAAGCGCGTTCTGCAGCAAAGGAAGTGGAGCACTGACTTTTTTTAAACCTTTGTCTTGTTTGCTTTTGAAAAAAAGTAAGAGGTACAAGCAGGCAAAAAAGCAGTGGCACTGTGCATGAACTGTGGGAGCTGTGTCTTCTCTAGTCACACAGATCCCAGCCTTACACTCTGTCTGGCTGCATAACCAAACCTGGGTGAATGCCACTGGTGGGATACAGGAGGAATAGCTGAACAGGATAAATCTTCACACATGAATCTGCATAATGGCAATGTTTATAACCCTGGCTTTTCATCAGTCTGGTTTACTCCACACCATGAGCTCAGCATTGTCAGCTGCCTGCCTTAACTATGTCAAGAGCCTGTGTGGGCCAGAGAAGCATTTCTTTCTCCTATCTCTCCTAACCCTTTCAAGACCAGCATATTTTTTTCTGTCACTGGCACCTGGATGCTCTTCTTGGTAGCAGGATGCTCAATGCCTTTTCAAAAAACAGCAAAATCCTGTATTTAGTTCGCCAGTGAAAAGAAAGAAAGCTTGCTTTTTTTTTTTTTCTGCAGCACCACAATACGTGATAAAATGTTATGCTTTTAAAAGCAGAAAAGATTTCATTGGAGGCAGCACGTTACCTAAAGCATCATTTTCAGCACACAGACAGCAGGAAAACACTCCTTTAACGTGGGAAGAGCTCTCTAGGAATAGGGTAGGTTTGAGATAACCTGGTTTTCTCTGCACTGAGATGAGCAGCACTCTGGCAGCCAGAATGAGGGGCAGCAATATGATGCAGCAGTTCTGATGGTCTTACCAGACACAGAAGAATACATATTTCCCCCTTAAACATCTTCTGAACCATTTCTCCCACAACTGAATTGACAGCCTGCAGGGAAAAACCCTAGTTTGCTCAACACTACGTGCATAATTTTGTGCTAATGCACAATTCTGGGTCCACAGGAGTACCACACGCTTGTGACCAGGCGCAGCAGGGAACCACTGCTGAAATCAATATTGCTTATCAATGAAGGGAAAAATACATCCAAGTCTTTGAAGACTTCTAAGCTAATTGTAATGGAGCTTCCTGCTCTAATCTAGCCTGTGCACACAACAAGACCAGCCAGACTTCTGTTTGCAATTTCTGCATTTTAAATAATTCACAAAGAAATCAAGACAGCTTATCACAGCGTGCAGGGAATCGCAGTGGATGCGGTCTTGCTGCAGTGCTCTTCCCTCCGATGCCTGTTGCTCCTGATTCTGCAGGACAGCCTTACCCTTCGGTGCCATAGATGTTTTACGAACAGCCCAGGGCAAAGCACCACCTAGACCTCTGCTCCAGATGCCCTCTGGAGACTTCTCCCACCGCTGGGGGAAACACTGAGATTTTGTACAGCAGACTTCTGTAGCAAAAGAGCAGTGTTGGGAAAAACGGTGAGACCTTTAATAGGCAAAAGAGAGGCAAAGGCAGACTTTGCCAAGTCAGGCCTTGCTGGGTTCTGCATGGAAGCCTGCGAAGAGTTCCTGAGCAGAGAGCGCTTCAGCATTCAGAGCAGTGGGATCTACCACAGGACCTCAGTACTGAGCAGGATGCAGCCCCCCGTGGCACTGCTCCCTGCCCCAGGTGCCCTTGCCTGGGGCTGGCCTCCATTGCTGCCACAGCAGACTCCTGATCACTGCCAGCAGCCCTGCTTCATCCTCAGCCCAGAGCAGACAGGGGTGTCCAAGGAGAAGCCTTGGAATAACAGAAAGCACACAACATTGGTGGATGGGGACACGTGTGGGTACACGTGCGGGAACGGGAGGGAAGGCCAGGGAACCCCCCCAGGAGACACAGCCTGACACCACAGTGAGAATGCATCTTCAGTGCAATGTTTTCCCCTGTTCTCTTACGCTTCAGCATTTCCACTCAACCATGTCCAGCCAAGCTGTTGTTACTGGCCACAGCACTGCTGCCCCTGGGCTGAACTAGTGCTTCTTCTGCAGCCAGCTCTGCTCTTGCCTGAAGGGCTGCCAGGGAGGGAGCAGAAGAAGGCTCCTTCCAGCAGCCACCCTCGCGGCATGGATGTGCAATACTTGTATAATTCACTTTGAAGCTCCCTGCCTCTGGGCATGAAGCAGCAACCAACATACAGCTGATCTTGCTCTGTAAACTCCCAGTCAACAGACAGCATTTATCAGCACTGGTGTCTTCCCTGATGTGTTTATCAACAGCTTTGCCCCCTTCAAAGAACAGGATTTTCTGGAGGTGAGGAGGTAGCAACCCTTTACTTGGGTTGGATGCCAGTGATCCAGCATCCCTGCCCATTGAGGCAGGGGCTGCTGGAAGCGTCAGGGTGCCTGGCACACACCTACTGCAGCTTCATCTCTTGCACCTCTATGTTTTGCTTTCCCATGACAAGCACTTACTGCCAGCAGCTATTTTTCTTCTTCCAGTTTTAGTTCTAAAACCAGGAAAAAGTCAGCTTGCTTTCCTGATAAAAATCAGGAAGTCTTAGAAGCAACTATGTCTAAAGAAACTGTTCTTAAATGATGAAGAACTGTGGGAAACTGTTCTCATCAGAGTTAACCTGGCTTGGAACCAATTCTCTGATTCTTTTTCTCCAGAAACCTCCCCAAGTGAATACGTTCATCAGCCATGTGGTAGAAGCCCATCAAAAATACCTCTGCAGGGACTCAGCTACCCAGAACCTCTTCCCTGGGCCCCCCAGGGCTCCATGTCCTGAGCCAACCTGAAGAGTAGAGTGCATTCCCAAGGCTGCTCAGCACTAGGCTACAGCCCAGAACCCCTGAGGTACCAGGAACAGCTCATTTCTCCCCAAATTGTTTGTGTGACTGTCTCCAGCTTACAGAGTGCACCATGTTCCTAATGTTCCTCATGCATTTCTGGAACCTGGAGGAAGAAGAGTGGAAGGCACCACGAGTGGACTCCTGGAGCAGACCTGAGCAGGGGGGTTGGGATAGGTCAGTATTTCCTGCAGGAAGCAGAGCCTCCCCCTGTCAGGCTTTGGATGGAGGAGCAAGCAAACCCCCAGAGAAAGCTGCTGACACTCTATGGCCTATTTCCTTAAATGCAATGTATTTTCCTCTCCCCTGAGAGCCACAGTACTCCTCAGCCCCAGCTTTTTAATCAGATGCTCACTTTTAACTGTTCTGCTAATTAAACATTGCATTGCAAAGCTGCTGTAGGATACCTCTGTCTCTCCTTGCCAGAGCAGGGCAGGACTGTGGAGCAATGCACTGTGGAACAGCCTGACAGTCCTGATAGCTTTGGGAATAGGATGGCACTGGTCCCAGAGAGCACCAAACCCCCATAGCTTGGGGATTATGTTACACTTCAACCTGTCATCCATCAAAACCCAGAAACCAATCTCACCCAGCGGAAGAAAAATCAATAGCTTTCTCTTTCGGCACCAGGGGATGCATTTTGTCTCCTGTCCCAGGGTCTTAATCAAGAGATATGATCCCAGATAATTTATCAGTGATGGTTTTGTAGCACCTAAGGACATCTGGCACATCACAGTGGGTTTTAACCATGGGCCACTTCTGTGGTTCAAAACTCATTCCTGTTAAGAGAGATTCAACCAAAGTATTAGATGGAGCAGTGCAGGTCAAGCCATGCAGGTCCCTGCTAGAAGGAGAACACCACATACTTCAGGAGCTTAGCTTGAGGCAGCACCAGTGACAATTTGGGTTCTGATTGGATGGCAGACAAGCAGCACCCCTGTGCCAGCAGGTCACCTCATCTTGCACTATTTCTGAGATGAGGTGCAGGAGCACTACAGTACCTGGGAGTACCATGAGGCTGGAGATGCTGAGTACTCCTTGGCAGAAAGAAAAGTACTTGTAACCCTACCCCTGAACACCCTGATAGGGCTAATTGCTACATTAGACATCTGAACAAACCATATTAATCACCACATTAAACAACTACAATTAATGCTGTGCTGACGAGCAGTGCCCCACTGCCTTCACCTCCAGTGCCCTGCATGACCCTCCCATCAGGTCAGCTGCAGGGTCTGAACTGGTCCCTATAACTCTGGATGGGTATTCCTGCTCACCAAACCCATGGTGGGGTCATTTCCCCTGGCAGCCCATAAGAAGAGCAGAAGCACACAGCATTAGCGACCTGCTTTCCTTCTTATGACATGTCCTTTGCAGAACACAGCTGCAAAGTGGGCAGAGATGTGTTGCTGACTAGCATTTTATTTTCAAAACCTTTTTTGCTTTGCGTCCTCCTTCTGGAGCAGACAGGGAATACTCTTTGGAAGAGAAAGGCGTTTTAGCACTTCGGTGGCTTCTGAGCTCCTGGAGGAAGTGCAGTGACAAGGGACAGACAAGGACATGACAGTGCTTTTGGTCCTGACACTGCTTACAGAGCTGGATCCTGTTCCCACACCAGCGGTGCCCAAGGCAGCTCACAGGCAGCCCCATAACTCTGCTGGGATCAGCCAGCACAACTAAGCCTCCCATCGACCAGGAGACACCAGGGAGAGCTGGACTGTTTTTAGAGCCTCTGGCTTGGCAATGAATTTAATTTCGTTTATTTACAAAAACAGCATTTTTGCAGCAAGCCCGGGTTAAAAGCATAAATAAAACATTTTATGTCACACTGGATTTTCACAGAAGGAATCAATAGAGTTTTGATTTAGTAATAATGAGAAGAGAGCCCTGTTTACCACCTGTCAAAAGGGCAACAAAAAGCTCCAAAGAGTCTCACTCCCTCTTGGTACTTTCAAGCTGCAACTTTGCACTGGCAGTGCAGGGAGCAGCCTGCGATATCCCACATGGCTGGCAGAACATTCCAAACCAGGCCAAAGCAGACACAACCTAGTCTTAAATTTTTCCCCATTTAACTTTTCCCCATGGTCCCCCCGGTTTGAGGTCTTTGGCCCTTTTCCATCAGGGTTTCCAAGTGCTCATATTGAGGGAGTTTGCATCTACACCTGAAACATCTTAGCTCCACACACAGGACCTGCAGCCAGGGATGGTAGGGAACAATTCAATCGTCCCTCTGCAGCAAGGTGCCCAAATCCTACAGATTGGGCATGCTGCACTCTCAGCTGCAGATCCCTACCACTCTCCACAGTGTCTGCAAAACCCCACATCCAAGACTGAAGATGATGCTGCCAGCTAAAAAGGGGCCTGGAGCACAGCACAGCACAAGCACAGAGTTGCTAACCTCTGCGTTTTTTCCCACTCAAAATCCTTCCTGAGTTGACCCATGCCAAATCAAATGAAGAAACATGGCAGCACCTCTCCAGGAATGGATTATGGGAACCACAAGGTGTCACTGAGCCCTTTCCCACTGAAGACCCATCCACCCTTGTGCTGCTACTGCTGGATGGAAGCAGGAATGTGGGAGAAAACAAGGCATTCCTGTGCTGGAAGATGTTTTGCTGCTAATTAGGCTGGAAGCACAGCATTGCCTCTCTGTGGCCCTGGCAGACGTCACTCTGTGTGACCTGGGCACAGGGGAGCAGCGGGCCAAGGCAGGCACCATCTCATTAACGCAGACCCAGTCCCAGCCTTGCTACATCCTCCTCCCTGGTGTCAGCCACCTGCTCCCACTGGATCCTAGTCACTGGGATTGGAAAACACAGAAGCATGAACTTGTTTGCTAACTTGCTCATCCCTATGTATCCAGGTGGGGAAGCTGAAAGGTTGCAACAAGTCTAGAACAACTTCAAGCCCTTGCTAGGGCTTGTCCTCTCCACACCTGAGAGAGTAGGAGGCTGTGAGGGAATAAAAGCCCTCCATAACATCCAGAGTGATTTTCAAATCAAGTCTGCTCACGTAGTCATCATCAGATACATGGGCCTTCCAGTTAATTAGTTTCTAATGTTATTAATTACCTGTCTTGCAAGCATTTTACATCAGACGCACAATGTTTAATTTCATACATAAGAACGTAGAGCACTCAACCACCAGTATTTATCGGGAGGATTGTTTTTAATGCCAGTCTCATTTTCATAGCACAGTACAAGTACTTAGATGAGGAAAGCTCTGCTACATCCCATCATCTGGCGCTGGGTTATCACCAAGAAGCACAAGAACCACATGCTGTTGTTTAATTAAGTCTCTGTAGCACAAGGGGGGTTGCTGTGGTTTTCCTTAAGAAAAAGACCCCCTGGGTACTCAGCGCTGCTCCTGTGGTGCCCTGAGCCCCTCCACAGAGCGCAGCCCTGGGGACTCTCCAGGCAGCTTCTGCATTTTCCTCAGATGTTTGCCCTCGCTGCCTGCCCCTGAATGGGCTTGCTTCGCAGTTTATTTTGGGAGGCTGAATATTGCACTTGGAGCACGTTTCACAGAATGGTTATACCCCACTTTGTCGTGGAGTTGCATGCTGCTTCTTTCATCCATCATTCACCCCAAGCCTGAGTGGAGGCAGGGAAGAAAGGGTGGGTGTTGAAAAACCATGGTTTAGCACTGTCTGTAAAATAAAACGAGGCATCTCTCCATGGGTCCATTTGCACAGAAAAAATGCCCAGCCTCATTTGCATATACTGATAATGACCACAGCCATTAATACTCCAAGCCACAGGCTCTGAGCTCGGTTTGAGGAAGGAGGAGACTGTGTTCCTTGCAGACAGCAGTCCCATGGGCCAAGCCCACCTGGTGAGCTGGTACAGCTGAGGGTGGACCAGCAGCACCAGGGGTGTCCCAGCCCTTGCCACACTGCACCTGTGCTCCCCCGAAGCAAAAGCACCCAGGGGTTCCCCTGTGCTCAGGCCAGCTGCATGTTCTCTTTGCTAATTTGCTTGGAAAACCCCCATGATACTTCAAGCCAAGGGCTCTCAGCTGCTTAAAACAGCTCTACAACTGGGTGAAGGAGGAGACAGTATTGGCACAACTCTGATTATGAGGTGCTGTACAAACTCTGTTTCTATGGCAACACCATATTACAACGCAATTTGGATATTCATTTTGGTTTTCTAATTCTTATAAACCTACTTAGTCCATAATTCCCATTTATTCCAAGATACTCTGTAAGATCCGTGTGACTCTCTGCAAACTACAAGGCAGACTCTTGCTCTGAAAGACTCTGCTCACCAACCCACCAGGGAGGAGATCTTCACTCCAGGTGTGCTGGGCCCAGCATGACTGCAGAGGGAAGTGAAAGAGCCTCCTCTGTATCTGGACTAAAGGAGTCAAGAAAACAGTGACCTTCTGTGACGTTCTTTTAAACTCCTGCATCGCATGTTGAACAATTTAAGCCTTAAAATAGACTGAGAACAAAAGGATAGTATCATTAACAAAAAAAAAAAAAAAAGGACTAAACCAAAACCAAGGAAACAACCCAGATAATAGAAAAGTTCACAAGCATAAATCAAGAGAACAGAAGAAAAATGATCACCAGATCAACACAACTGCATTTAGACAATTACTAAATGACAGAGCACAGCCACCTCCTAGTGGGTCTCATAAGGCAACAGGGCAAGCACAGCACTGCTTATACAAGGAAAGTCTTTGTTTCAAGAAAAATGTATGCACTGTCATCAAAGTACTGCCCCTTGCACCATGTCACCCCAAAGGCACAATCTCCTAAACACTGGGTTCCCCATGAACCTCAGACAGTCTTGAAGAAGAGGATTTCCTTCACAACCAGGAGAGGAGAAGGGGCTGCATTCATTAAAAGTGAATTCATTAAAAGAGCAACTAAAACTGTAGTTCCCACTCTTAAATGCAGATATTCCCTTTTTCTACCACCTTCCCCCTTGCAAAGAGAGCAGACTGAAAGAGGAGCCTCAGGGTACAATCACAGGCGTCCAGCTCAGTCCACAGCACCTCAAATGATGGATGAGGTCAGCTAGGAGCAACTACAGCCCTGAAATTACTACATACTTTTATTAAATAGTAAAAAAAAAACCAAAAAAACAAAAACCAAAAAACCCAACAACTTTATTTCTCCTCCCAGCATGTCCAGCATGTAAGGTTATAGCAGAACTCAATGCTGCAGGCAGAGGGGAGGCAAGGATGTCCACAGGTCTGAGAGAGGGATCTTCCACCTCTGGGCATCACCAGGTTCTCTGGGCTCGCCACAAAATGCAATGTTCTTTGGAACAAAGACTATGGTTTCAGACCGTGCAAGTAAGTTTATCTTCCTGGGTCTAGGTTATAGTCTGTCTGTATATTCCTCTGAACCAGCGTGGATCTGATCATGTTTAGCAATTCTCTCTTTACTTCTGCACAAGCATGAGGACTGTCCCATTAACACCTTGAAAACAGACAGCAACTGAAAGCTTCAGACATTAAATTATACACCAAAGAAAACCCACAATGTTGCACTTCAAACACCACAGACAGGAATCAAGACCATTTGCTGGTTATTTAGGGTGTACAAAGCTCCATCCCCAGAACTCACTGTTTGCAATAAGACCCATGGCCATATCAGCAGCACCATCTGTGACTCCATCTGAGCGTGTGAGCTAAGCCACACTGGACAGAGAGCTTTCAGCTAGAGCAGCTATTCCCTGCTTCCCTGGTGTGCAATGCCAATGACAACAAATTGTGGCTGCCTTTTACAGCCCAGAAATGGCCCCAGTGCAGCACCAGAGCTTACTTAAAGTCAAATCTAATGTAACATGCAAAAAAATCCATGTGGCATTTTAGGCACAAGCATTGCTAAGTCTAGATGCCCATTACCAATTCAAAGTATTAGTTTAAGAACAGCTACAAAAACGATCTCTGCAAACAAAATGGCCATCTTTAACAATCTTGCCAAAAGTAAAAAAAATTATGGTGCACTATAATTACATTTCCAAAGTTAGAGGAATCACCATGTGAAACAAGAGTTCATGAGATGCTACAAAAATGTGTCACCACAGGAACACATCTCTGCTGGAGCAGGGAGTGATGGAAAGCTGTTTGCTTATTCTTAGCCTCTAGAGGTCACAGCCTCACAGTTAAATCCCTGAAGTCAGACAAGCAGTCGCTATTTTTGCTCCAATACATGATTTATAAGACGTTGCAATCTTTTAAACAGTCCAATTTAAGGTTGCAATTTTGTGGACATCAAAAGAAACTTTTCTTGGCCGTTCTAGCTTCATATAATCCACAGGGCTGAGCACAAGAAGGGTGTCGCAGCAATGCTTCAGCTCCTGCAAGTTGCGCCGGTCCCATTTGCAACCCATGGTGCTGAGATGACAGGAGTGGGTAGAACTGCTGAAGCATGAAATTGGTTTAAAATGATGAAGTGAAGATCTGTTTTTCTTTGAGATCAAACCACATCTGAGAACACTAACAGCAGTCTATTCCCCCCTGAAGTCTGATCCGTACCATTGTTTTTCATCCTCTTATTTTCTTGTTTGGAAACCAAAACCTACCTACACTATTACCAAAGAGTTTTTCACTTGACCAAATGTCATCAGGCAGTTTGCAGCAAGGTCTTGAAATGGAGAGGACAAAATGCTTCCTTGACAATTCTTTCAAACCATGAGATACAAAGCACCATGACCTATCCTGTGCCATTCTGGAGATGCTCCCCAGGTCACTGTAAGTCAGGGCCACTCAGCAGCAGCAGGGTCAGCTGAGCAGAGCAATATTTCTGGCAGTGATGGACACCTCAATCCAACCACCCAAGCAAGGCAACCAGCTGGAGCCATTTTAGCATTCCATGAAATGGTTAAAGGCAGCATGTCCTCCTGAGGAGCAAGGAGGAAGCCAAGGATGCTCAGATGATGATGGATGCTGGGCTCCCCTGGAGCCAGATGCCTTACCCAGACACTTGAGAGCCAGACCTATGGTGCCACTCCTTCTATATTTTGCATTATCAAAATATATAACATAAATTCATGCTCCTAGACCTTAATAGGACTTTCTTCCAGAGACAAACAAGCTCTCTCTTTTCACACTGTTCCTTGCTTATAAATAGTTCAAACTCATTAATAACTTAAAGGTAGGTAATGCTTGGTGTGGTTCAATTACAGCTACAGCATTTAGTGTACTACCACTCTCCAGCATGCCTCCATCATGTACTAGCTTGTAACCAGATAACAGGCTTCCCCAGAGGGAGCAAAACCCTGACTTCCAAGCAAGAGAACCGGGTTTTGTCTAAACCAGAAATTGTAACATGAAAGCACTGCTGCAGGTTTTTTCTGGACACAGAAAATTTGTGTCAGAAAAGTAGAAGCCAAGCCCAGGCCAAAGCTGAACATACAAAATTAAGTTCCTGTTTTGCAAATATCATCAGTTAGACAGTGAACCTATTCTTCCTCCCTTCTTCCTCAGTGATTGCCTGTCCACATTGAAACATATTGATAGAGAAGTCAGACTTCAACCAAAACATGAAAGGACCTATCTGAGCACTTTTGCAAATTTCTCTGAGGTCTTGAACAAATGTTAGAAGCTCAGGTCATAATACAGCACTTGCATAAGCTTCATCCAGGCACCTTCATTTAAAACCTACCTTTCCTGAACTTCTTTTCCTCTCATCATTCCTACAGTAAGCAAAGCTCATTGAGGCCAGACAGTCCTAAAGAACCCACACAACTCCAGTGTCTTGGAACAGCAGCCAAGAAAACATTTTGAAGGAATAAAAATCAATCCACTCCCGCTCCCTTCAAAAATTACATTTTATTGTTTGGCTGTTAAAAACCTCAACACCACACCAAATGCAGAGGCATCCGCCAGGCCCTTCAGCTTCACTTTGAGACTGACTGCTGGGAATGAGCTGTTCACTCTTCATTCCTATTTAAAATACTGTGTTTGTCCTCATCCTCCTGGGGAGCACAGCCTTCCCTCCACCCAAGGCTCTCTAAGGCAGCACCCACTGCCAGGCACCTTTCACAAACAGTGGCTCTACCACCAGCAAGTCTCTTGCCCCAGAAAACTGACCTTGAACAAGAAGAAATATTACTTGTAATTATCAGATAGCCATGCTCTTGCCACGATGTGACCACAGGTCCACCCCAAAATAAAATAACAGCATAATTCAGCCTATGTCACCCCACAGAGACAATGGCTTCTGTTGGGAACACTGTTAATACAGTGGACAGATTCTGAATCCTTTAATCTGTTGAATCTGAAGATTGCCATTTGTGCTTTGTCAGTCTCTTAACAACATACCCGCACTTCAGACTGCCTCAGTGAAAGGTATAGGAATGTAAGTAAAGCAAAGCTGACAGGTTTGTCTCCAGTGCAACAAACCGTATTTCCAAAATTTAGCTCAGCATTTCTAAATGCAGACAGGGGTGCATTTCCTGCTGGAATCAGCTGCAGCTCAATATAAGAGTTGATTAGGTGCTCACTGTGACTGTTCCAGAAGTCAATATACATACTTCCATACTGAAGATGCAACTCTGCTCCTCCTGGGTCACAGAACCTGGGTCAGGTCTGCTGCTTATTTTTATTACTACAAAGATGTAAGAAGAGTCTGAGAGGAATATATATCAACATCACTTCCAAATTTCTCTTTTTTCCCAGCTCCTAAGCAACTTCTCAACCTCAAACAAACAAATACAAACTAGGAAATATCCTCTCTGCACCTGTTAGCTAGGCTGAGAAGTAGTTAAAAGCAACTGGACCTCCAGCACAAAAGGAAAAGACCATACCCTGCCTCCATCATCTCTATAACCATGGAGCTGCTAAATAGCACTGGTCCCTCTACCCACCCCAAAGGAGTGCCACCTCAAACAGGACCTTTAACAACACTTCTTTGCATATGATGATCCAGCCAGTTCCCCCTCATCTTGCAGTCCACCCATCTCCCAAGTTTGACTACAAGGATACTGCAGAAGATTACAGTCCAGCTGGCATTCAGGTGGTCCTAATCTCCACCATGAGTTCAGACTGCAACTAGGAGTCTTCCAGCCATTAAAGCAAGTTTCACCCATCTCCTCCCTTTCAATCTCTGCCCACTACCTGCAACCCCTTGCTGACTCACTTCTCAGCATGACCCATAACCTCTTAGCAAATGTTTATAAAACTACAAATGCCAACACAACACACAGCAGAAACTGAAAATAACACATTCCTACATCTGCACAAGACATTCAAATTTATGTGGTTTGAGCTGGCCTAGAAATACCCACTTTCCCCTCAAATCACTGTTTAATTAAAAAGCACTACCTCATCTCAGTACCATAAAAATGGTACTCCAGATGAGTACGCTGTTTGCTTAAATCAGTTGAAAAGACTGCATTCAGCCCAAGCCGATCTAAGTGAACTGGGCTGGAGAGTTGGTTCCCTGGAGGTTGGTGGTGGTATTTTAAGGAAAACATACACTAAAATCTCTATTAATAGCCACAAACAAAAATTACTAATAGCTATGAGGTGGTTTTTTTTTTCCTTTTTAATATATGCCTTGATACAAATAACCTTTAAAAACCTGAATCATCTGCCTGCTATCAGTCTGAGCCCGATGGCTGTTATTTTGTTATTTTTGAACACTCAGGTGAATCAGTGTTCATACATGCACTAAAGACGGTGAAATCTGGAAGAATCGCATTAAGACAGACTTTTGGGAATGCTCTAAGTGCAGATTCATCAGATTGTGCCTCAAAACCAAACCATCACTCTGCTAAAAATTATTCAGTTGTACACCCCTTTTCATTTGGAAAGATGATGCTATTGTTAGGAAAACACGCTAATTAGGATTCCTGTGCTAGTTTCAGCCTGAGTTTCTCTTCAAAATACGCCTCTAGCAAATGCTGAATCCATTGCTTTTGTTTAACTAAAACAGCCTTATCATTTCTTTTTCCTTTCCTGTATTTCACAGCTCAAATTTGAGTAAGAATTTCAGTTTAGAAGTGAAAGAGCTCTTGCCAAGAACACATTCCTGTAACATTGCAATTTGATGGTTTGTTTTATTATTTTTTCCCCACATAGATGTTTATTTGCAAATGATTAACCATCCCATATATGCACACAATGCAAGTTGGTGTTTTTCACCTATTCTTTGTCTACAAGCGCTTAGCTACCATGAGCCAACCTGCATATTTAATGTACTTTAAAACAGTTGTATTTGCTGCGTTATTGCTTGGAGTTTTGGACAGCATCCAAGGGTACTAAGTTTAGCTACAAAATGGGCTCTTTTAAAATAATTTCCTTGTTAAGAGGCAGACTGCAGAGCCTTTGGCCACTGTTTGCACGGCAAAGCAATAAGCTGTGTGCTGGCAGCACTAGGAAAAGGCAGCAATCCACAGCCACATGTGCCATTTCTCCCCATGGGTGACATCCTAAATGGTGCATCTGAGGGAAGAACCCCACTATCCTGTCCATTCCCCACCTGTGCTGTTTGATGAAACACCCACCATTGATCACATCAATGCTGCCTGCATGGCTCTAACACAGTGATTTACTGCTGGGCAACCCCAGGGAACCCAAATCCACTTGCAGCTGGAAAGCAGCCACTTAACAGTCACTTAACAATGGTAAAGGACAGGAAAAGCTCCCTGGAAACACTCCCATGCCCCTTCCTGCCTACCTGCAGGCTTGCTGGAACACGTGCTGTGGCAGGAGGTCACGCTGACACAGGGGGAACAACACATTGGCAGAGACCCTCCTCCTCCTCTCGGCTGTCACTTCACATGAACACCACACAATAAGCCCGTCAGGGCTGCGATGCTGGAGGCCATCCCTCTGGAGCATCCCGGGGCTTAGTGCACAGGTCAGTGAAGGCACACCTGACAGCTCCAGCAGAGACTCATGTCTGAAAAGCCGTAAGCCAGTCCTAGCCAAAGGAAAAGTGAGAACAGACCTGACACCTCTCCTTGGTAGATCTTTTTGACAGACCTCCACACACCGCACAGAGCTGCTGCCGAATGCCCAGAGCATACAGATATCCTAGGTTCTTCCCTAAGGTTGAACTGGATTCAGAGGAACAATGATGTGTAAAATAGTATGCAGCTGCATTAAGAGAAATATAGAGTCTGCTGTAACGAATTACGCAGTATTATTAATTTTTTATGATTTCTGATTTAAATTAGTGATACCACAAAAACACCCTACTCCTTAATCTTTCTCAGATGTGACTGGCAGAAACAGAAGAGACTTCAGGATTTTTCAAAGACTTAGGGTCTCCTGCAAACAAATCCTTAGCAGTTTGGCACCAATCCCAGAAAATATGTAATGCCACTCCAAGTCAGATGATCTCCAGGCCACAGAATATTATATTCAATTCCTTCTCCTCAGAAAAACGCTACACTATAGTTACTTCCTTGGCCTCTGTGTAGAAGCAGGTTTCTTCCACTTACTTAAACTCAGCTTTCATGAATACATTTATAACTACATTTAACTTTCACACAGATCATACTCTACTAGGAAAATGGAACACTATACTAATCCCAATTAGATTTAGGAGAAAGAATAGTCTATCTATCTCTTTATAATTATTACGAGAATGTATTCAAATGCTACTTTCATCTAACAGCAATTACAACTATTTACCAGTTCTAAAGCATATCCTTTAGGAAGCCATGAGTCAAATATTTCATGCTAATCACTGTTTATTTGGTATTCTCTTCCAAAAATAAAGGGATCAGCTCACAAACCCTTAAACTGAAATGATAAAAGAAAAAAAATCTAATGAAGCGGTGCATAAGAAAGAGATAAAAACCCGAAGATTTCCACATGCTAAACAGTTTTACAAAGCATCCATTGTAAAATTCATCCCCAGGACAAATGCTGATTGCAAATAAGACTGTTTAAGGCACTGCTTTGAAGCTTCTTGGAAAATATTAGCAGGCTGCTGGTACTACAAAAAATATCTTCCTTCACGGAGATTTAAGCTAAGTTTTAGAAGAAGAAAGATTCCAGCAAAGAGATGAGATAGCCATGAACAGACCACTAATGAATGCACTGTGTCTCCTGGGCTGTAAAACAAGTCTGTCTGTTCCTGTTTGGTACAGTCTGGGGGTAAAGATTGTGCTCCCACAGCAGAAAAATGCCCTCCTGCTTCTGACATCCTGAGGCATAGCAGGTTGAGCACTTTGCATCCAGCATTTCTCCCGCTCTCTTTACAGCCTCTCCATCAGCAGGTTTTTGACAATGTCCTTAATGCCAGAAACACACATGGAACTTCTCCTTTGTCGTGGAAATCTACAGAAGTGAAAGTATCACAGAACTTGAACAAGAGACTGATATGGTATGGTTGGTGATTACTATGGATTGAACGAGCACCTACAGGTTGTACATCTCAAGGAACAACACGGCTGTGTGGCAGGTCCATGTGTTCTGGCAGGGATGTGACCTGAGACTCACCTTAGCCATGCCATGGCTGGCTTCAGGAGTCCCCCAGGATCTCTGTGTGGTGGCTATGCTGGGGCAGAAAGTCAGTGTCCAGCCAGTGAGGATTAATTTGACCTTATCCAGAGTGGAAAAAGACCCAGCTGTGTATAGATGGAGCCCTGCTGGAGGGTCAGTGGAGCTGGTCTGCCAATGGTGACTTTCCTCTGGGGTTGGAACACAACCTAAGATAACTCTTTCAAGGTTGAAAGCCCTCACCTGATTGGGTGAGTGACCGCACATTCTGGGTTATACTTTTTTAAAGCATGAGAATTCTTAAGTAAACCACATAATTAGTTTTGATATCACAAATCTGTACTCACATGTTGACAGGCCTTCAGTTGGTTTAATTCATTTATCTGGTTTAACTGGTTTATAAAATATATCTGATTTGAATATATCATTTGTCTCAATTTTATAAGCCGCTGCAACAGGTTGCCATTTCTAACCACTCATCATATACACACACAAAGCAGGAAGCCAATAGCTGATGGACCAGCAGTGGCTGGCAGACCTGATCAGCTCCATGTGGCACTGTGGCCTGTTGTGCTTGTACAAAATCAAGCTCCAACTATTTGTATTGGCTAATCTAAAACTAACGGGAAGCAAATTCCAGCTTAATCCAATTATTTGTGCTAAATTAAAATCCTTCACTAATCCTTCATCAATGCCTGGTTATTTTACAGAGGAGAGAGCTGGGAGTTTCTGTAACTGATGCGAAGCTGCACAAGGTAACACAAGTACGGGACCTGCTACACGCCAGGCATGAAAGGGTGTGAAATAGCAGGAGATCCCTGGGCTCCATCCCAGTCCTGGGCTGGACACAGGCAGCAGGTCCACACCATGGAGCAACCAGGCCTTCCTCTGTAGGCTACACAACTGGTTATGCCACAGAAAAGCAAGGAAAGGGGAAACCACAGAATTACTAAGGCTGAAAAAGACATCTTAGCTCGTTGAGTCCAACCACGAACCCAGCACTACCAAGCCCACCACTAAACCATGCTACTCTTTACGCTTTCATATACAGATGTGAGGTTGGTGTGGCACACGTAGGGCACAACTGCCTTAAATAAATAATTGTGGCTGCATCATAAGTTAATGAGAAACCTCAGCACGCTGCAAAGATCCACAAAATCCCAGTTCTTGTCCTGATGCAAACAGCTCCAACCAGAACTGTGTGTCCAAATTGGGGTCTGAAAACCCATCCTGGGCTCTGAGCACGCTCCTCATCCCTCTCTTTACTTAGGCCGTCTATCTCCATCTCCTCCCAGCTGCTTGTGCATCCAGCCAGGGCAATCCGGCAGGGCAGTGTAAGCATTTCCACAAACACTGGCCATAGTGCACTTGCTGTCGGGACACACAGACGTCAGTGCTGCTGTCTCAACAGGCTTCACAAGAAAGCCATTCACACCAGCACAAACCCCCCCCGCCCCCCCAGCAGCCACCACCCACATCTTTTCCACAGCACCAAAATAAACTCATTCATTAGAACATTCAACAGCCTTTTCCCCGCAGAGGAAGAAGATGCATGAAGGCTTCTTCTGAAAGCAGCATTATTCAGTGCTCAAGTTGCTATTTATTTGTTAGATGATGAGCAAGAAAAGGAGACATCGATGTACAACAATTCTGTTGAGCAGCGTGTGAGTTTATTCTGAACGCAGATGACAGTGGAGCAAGGCCAAGAAGTGCTGCTCAAACCACAGTGACACAGAAACTCTTCTTCCAGTGACTCCAGGACCCAGCAGATTTCCAAAAAGATTCCCTTGGTGGGTCACAGAGGCCTTGCAGTGCACAGGCACTTCCCTCATCCACCCACACTGATGAATGACCCAAGGCCAACAAGACAACACAAACCATGGGAACAACTCCAGGAGTCCACAGACCAACATCATTTTTGCTGGAATAAGGCAAACATCAAGCTTTTTTAAATGCTACCCTTCTAAAAGGAGAGAGAAGCAAATGAGAAGAAAAATATTTCAGTCACTACTAAAAAATAATGTGGATTATATTTACTATGCAGATCCAAAAAATGCTCTTCTGCTTTAGGAGCTGTGGGCAAGGACGTGGCTTTTAATGCTGTGAGTTAGAGCAACGGGTGGATTTAGTGTCAAAGGACCATCTACTGTGGAAAGAAGTAATTACAGCAGAAACCCATCTCTCTTTTTATCCAAGAAAAGGTTTTAAAATGTAAACCAAAGGTGCTCCTGTTAAGTACAAGCCCTACAAAATACCTGGACGCTTTGCTCTGATCACCATAGGTTGTGCTCAGATTTAAGAAATAATCTCACAGTTAAAAAAGAACCTGTTGGAGGTTAGGATTTTTCTTTTTCTCTCAGGGAATCTACTCCCATCTGTTGCCTATAAGATAATAACCGTCAGTACTGAAGAAAGACTAAAGAAGTGGGGTGAAGGGGTGCAGCTGGCTGCAGCCCCTTAGCTAGGGGTTTTTCTTTTGGGAAGGACAGAGACACTTGGCCCTTTTTTCTGGGAGTGAGGGGCTGGGCTCAGCTCCGAGCTCCCTTTCTCAGGATCAAAGGGGAACCCTCAGGTTGCTGCCACAGCAGAGTCCAACCTGTTACTGTTTCCTCCTACCATGAGTGAGGTTTTTGCTGGTAGGAACTGGGATGTTATTAACACCCTACCTCACTGGAAAGGACCCTCATCATCTACTTGGCTGACTCAGGGGAAAACTCAGGACCCCCAGCCTCTTCCCCTTCCTGGAAGGTTTGCAGAAACCTGGCTGCTGTTGTCCAGCCCCAGTGTTTTTTGCCGCTGCCTCTGGCTTTTTTTGCTACACTTTAACCCTATGCTGCAGGTCCGCCCAACCTCCACAGTTGCTGCTAGGGGTGCGCAGTTTCCTGCTACCTTTGTTTTGTCACCCCTGAGGGTGTGCCCACCCCTGCCGTCTCGGCGGCCATGACTGCGCACTCCGCACTCGTGCCACAGCGCCCCCTGCAGGCACGGGGGCTCAGGGCAGGGCTGTGCCCGGCCGGGAGCCAGCAGTGCCCCCTGCCGGCTGTGCCCGGAACTGCACCGGGGGAAGGGGCTTTAAGAGCGGGAATAGACCCTTGGGTTTTCTGTTGTTTGTTGTTACCATTGTTGTTTGCCTTCTTAAACATATACATACTAGTAAAGAACTGTTGTTCCTTTATCCATATCTTTGCCTGAAAGCCCCTAAATTTAAAAGTTATAATGATGTGGAGGGAAGAAGTCATTTTCTGTTCCAAGGGAAGATCCTGCCTTCCTCAGCAGACACTTATCTTTCAGACAAAGACACAAAGCAACAGCCAAAATCAACCAGCAGTGACTCATTAAACAGTTACTAATCAAAGTGAAGGAAAATTATCCTTATCTTCTAGACATCAGTAAAAGGAGGTTTTGCAAGGTCATGCAGTAAAACCTTAACATTAAAATAAGACCTCAAAAACACACCATGGAGAACCATTACAAGAAATCCATGCATGCATCCCTCTCTGAGAACATGCTTTCTGTTGGCTCACAGACATCAGAAGTCAAGGCATTGGCTCAAATAACTCATCTCTCCCCTCCGCACATCGCAGGGCAGAAATCAAATATTTGGGACATTTATAATTCAAGATTCTTAAATCTCAAAATTAAATTAAGTTTTCTTAATAAGCTACACATCATGCACTTCTTCTAAAGGACTTATTTTTTGAAAGATTTAATAAACCTTAAATACATAAATACAACATTGTACATCAAGAAGTCATAAAGTTCAACTATGATAACCTTGAATTTAGTTTCCTGCACATGGTAATGAAGCTCCAGAGTATTGGAAATTCCTGCTGCTGCAGAGAAAAATAAATTGGGCAGACACAGTGAGTGCTATCCCTTAGTACAAACGAACATAAACAAGATGCAAGAATGCAAAGCCAGCATGTGCGGCCAGTTATAATTTTCTGTGATTAGAGACTAAAATGAAATGTAAAACAACATCCCAGAGTGTCAAATTAGCGGAGAAAAGTCATGGACAACATAAAAAAAGAATTTCTGAAAGTCTTACAACCTCTTATAAAAATGATGAAAATGAAAACCAGACTCATCTTGGTATATTCAAACAGGTTTCCATCTTAGCTTCCTCTTGTACCCACTGCTGGATTTTTTAAGAGGAGGCTTGGTGGGGGTTTTGAGGTGCAGGCAGGGTCCCAAGCATCCTCTTGCTCCCCCTGGGACAAAGTGCTGGGGTGGCACAGAACCCATAGCTCTGCAGTGCCCTTGGCTGGGGCTGCCTCCCACACTTGCCCTCAGTAGCATCGAAAAAGAGAGAGATGATACATTACTGGGGTGTTTCAGGTGAGAAATGCTGCAAGATGAGCCCTCACCCATGAGCAAAAAAGCAATATACTGCCAAATAGAAAAAGATCTCCAGGAAAATAATTTGGGGCTAGAGAGTGCTTCCTCATCCAAAGCCAGATATCCTAGCAAATGTTCCCACAGTGCTCTGGCTGAGGTCACCAGGAACAACACCACACTCATATGAGTTGACACAGCACCTGGCCTGCACATACAACTGAATGCTTTCCATTGAGAGCATAGCCATATCCAAGGCCAGAAGCACCTGATGAGCTCAGCAGAGGATGCAGGCTGACCCATGGGAAATGCTCAGTCCAAGAGGAACACTGGAAACACAGGGGTCAGTGGTAATCTCCTCAAACTGGCAGAGCATACAGGCAGGTGGACATGTACACATGCAAATCCTTATTTCATTGTTCCCTCTGCAATCATAAACATGCCCAGCAAGGTGGGATGCTCGTACCTTAACAATGCACAGCAGGCACAAAGGGCTATGCGGGCAAAGTGCCTCCCCAGGGAAACAGAAGATGTATCATTGTGTGCCATCTCACTCTGCCATAATCAAAAATCCCCAGGCACCTTTCACCTTACTGGATGAGAAGCCTGATGGTAAAGAAGGCTATCAGGTTTGGAACAGGAATCTTATTCTGCTGTGGGGTGCTGCAGGAAGGCTGGGACACCAGCCTGGAACTGAGCTCTCTCCTAGTCAGCTGCATGGCTTCCTGCCTCTAAGAAATAAGCAAGCTCTATCCTGAAAATAAGCAGGATTTGTCTTCCCCAGGAGGCTGTGAACAACTGCTTGGTCTAATGAACATTTTGACATCCTTAATTTCTAGCCAAAATGTGTTTCTGGGCAGCTCATCCTCACAGTAATACACTGCCCATAAGCATTCAGCTTCAGGTCTAAAGCCTTGCTAGCAGATGAAGATGCATCTGCTTCCCTGCAGATAAACAGCTCTGCTGAGGAGGCTCCAGACAACACATTAATCCTTCTAAAGTCAGTTGCAATTTAAGGTCATTAAACAAATTTAAAATTAACGAACTCCTTGCAGAAAGCTGGTGTAGTGGGTTCCTATGGACTGTCACACGTATCAGCACATCTGTGCATCAGGCTACTTCCCAATATGGTTCTTCATTATCCAAAGATCTAGAAAAAGCAGTCATTGAGCTCAGGAGTCAGAGACAAGGGGAAGCAATATGGAAAGATGTTCTTTCTCCTTCTTCCCTTCCATCCCATGCACTCCCTCTGTAGGACAATTGGTAGAGTATCAAAGCAGTAGGACCTTATGCCACTGATTTCTGACATTTCAGACACTTTGAAAGTATCTGCCTCTAAGACCTTGTTGAAGAGTCTAAGTGGAAGCTGCAAGTACAGAGATCAAAACTCATTGTTTAGCACAGTAAAACCAAACAAAGCCATGGAGACCACTTGTTTCATTTCACAGAAGAAGAGGCAGCATTAGGCTAAAAGCTGTTCCTGGGCAGCAGATAGCTGGGGTGGTGAGTACCAAGGCAGAGGAGGGGTGTCCCTCTGCCTTGCCTCAGATGGGCAGGTGATGTCTCAAGATCTCAAATGGAAGAAGCAGCACGAAACACAAGACTTCATCAACAAGGGTAGCTAGGAGGCAGGAAAGCACAATACCAGGAGCCAAAAACAGTTTTTCACAGAAACATTTCTCACTTTTGCCACATTCTGAAAAGAGGGTCCAAGTCCAGGAACCTGTGCACCTCTCCTGTATTCATGGCCACCCCAACAACAGCTTGTCCTCCCATGCTCAGTTCCTAAGGACCCTCAAGAGCCTTTTGCATGTGCTCACGTAGAAGCAGTCCCAGTAACATCCTTTCTAGCCCATAGTTCTTCATGAAGCAAGGACAGACTAACTGCATGTGAAACTGCTCCTCATTTACACTGGATGAACTGGTATCAGAGTGGAGACTTCAGAGTATGTGGAGCTAGAAAGGTGCATCTTTATTCATCCCTTTCATCTTTGCTTCAGGAGCCCAAGGGTCTTGACAGGTAAGTTTTGTTAGTTTATCACCTTGAGAGGTCAAGATTATGCAGTACAGAAATGTGTTCAGAACTGAGATCACATTGAAAGCACAGCCTTAAAAGCAGAAGTAACCTCCAGCAGAAAATCACAGAAGATAGGGTTGAATGATCCTGTTTGATCACCTGACTCGCCACGCTGCCAGTCCATAACTCATGGGCAATGCTTAGCCTTTCCCATCTAAGAGCACCTCTGAATTGCTATCACTTGCAGCTTTAGCTGACAGTCTCTCATTGTCTCTTAACCTTTTATCTGGCAGCAGTATCAGTCATTACAGATTTTTCTTATAAGACATTCACCTCCAGTACACCTGAAGGGGAAACAAAGTGGGAGGTTATGAATGCCTGGCTCTGTCATCAACCCAGTTCAAGCTACAACAAGTCTCATAACATAAACTTATTTTACTGCTGGCACAAGACTTTGATATGAGCTTTTCCAGGACAGAACGACTGAAACTCCAGCTAGAAAGCACTGTGCAAGACCCCTGCACAACATGCTTGAATCAAGCACTCAGTAAATTCTTTTTGGGACTGATGCCCTGGGGACAGACCAAGCTTTAAAGACACCCTACCACAACTACAAATCATCACTGAAATACCACAAATGCCTGTCTCGTTATCCCTGGGTTTGCCCAGGAGGCTGCACATCACTGAAAGCACAGCTTGCCTCTCTCAAGGAAGAATTCAAGAAAGAGCATGGATGATTTCAGTAGCAAAATGATAAAGCTTCTTTAAAACATAAAGACTGTGAAAACTGTGTAGGCCAAAGATCCCTCTTGCCCAGAATCCTAAGGTGATTTTGTTCAGTCTTTGAGCTCATATAAATTTGGAGGACCCACAGTGAAAAGGAGTCATGAGGCTCCACCTCCCACAGGTTGTTTGAAGTTGAAGCCTGTCGGCCCTTACACAGTGAGACAGCAGCCAGTGATCCCGTCTGGTCCCTCCAAGCCACACATGGTTTTGCAGGTTTTGATCATATTCTCATTCCCCACCATCAGTTTTCCAGGCAGCATGAGCTCTCCTTTGTGCGCAACTCTGAAGCTCAGCCCTGCTGCTGGCAGTACAGCTGTCACAGCTGCTTCCCATGGGGTGTCACCTGTGCAGAGAGAGACTAGTGTGGTTCTGGGAGGGATGGAACATTCAGAAGTCAGAAGAAGTCTTCTTAACTGAGAGAGGCTTAAGGTGACAATAGTAAGATGCAAAAGAAGAATAATTAACCTGTGATCAAATCTATTCATCTTCTCTTACCTCACCTGCATAATTGAAGCCCAAAGACATGCCTGTTTGAGATGCTCAGCAGCCCCCTGTGGGAGGGGGAAACCAGCAGAGCTGTAACCTGTCCTTCAGGCTGTTTACTACATCAAAAACAAGTTTTGCTCCCCTCAGACATAAAACTCACAGATTGCTTCCCACAGATGCTGCAGCACAAAATATGAGTCCTTACAAAAGGAAGGATGGTGGGACAGAGAGGAACCCTCCCGTGCTGTAGCCTGGATTGGGCAGAAGCGCAGCAGGTCTTGCCTCCCATGGACTTGCTGGGGTCTCAGCCTGGGCTGCAGCCAGCCTGCAGAGGGAATCACCATGAAATTCCCCCAGGGAAAAAGGCAACAGGCCTCAAAGGTTTTACAAGAAAGAAATAATGCCAGAAACATTGCTCCAGTCCAGTGTTTTCCATGGAAAACCTAGGACTATTTTTTGCTTAGATAGAAGATAATGAGTAAATACAGAGTGGTGGGGACAAAGATTTTAAATAGGAACTTCCACTAATGACATGGTCTTTATAATTTCCATTTTCCCACCTCTGTAGAAACACTGTCCCAGAGCCTTCTCCTGGGAAGCATCACATTATGATGCTTGCACAGCACCTTACAGGATGAAAAATCAGATCCCAGTTGAGCTCCCAACACATTACTATTTACAAATACAAACTTTATTTGAAACTATGAACATCCCCAGCTTGGAATTTTGTTTAAAATATAAAAATTTTAAAAGACTTCCTCCAGATAATATTTTGCTCATAGATTTCCTCCCCAGCAATCTGTATGTCTTCTTAGTGATTATTCTTTCCTTTTTCCTTACAATAGAAAGTATTCCTCAGCCCCCAGGAAATCTGTCTACACAGACGGGCAAAAAGAAAGGAAAATGCTTCATGAGCAAAAAAAAGCAGAGCTCTACAGAAACATTTTATATTCTCTCAATAAAGAAGAATTTAAGTATTAACAAGCTACAAATGTTAGAAAACTAATTTCACATACTTCTCTTTCCTCCAAATTAGGCTGTTATTCTTTAAAATAGAAAAAAAATAGCATTTTGCAATGTAAATAACTTCCACTTCTGTGCCATGCAGCCTCAACAAGCTACACTCAAATTCACACCTAAAAAAAATCTACACTTTGCCATGAGCCTGAGTGTACACCCTCCTCCTTTCGAGCCCAATTCCTAGTAATTCCGTGAGACTTTTAAAATGACATTCTGAGCACAAAAATCCAGCAGCTTACTCCTGTAAGAAGGGCAACACGGGAATTGATGTGCGTGCACCAACTTTCTGAATTAATTGGGGTCCGATGGCACATGGAGCAGCGTGGTGTGCAAGGAGAGCAGGGTGTGTGACCATTTAGTATTTCCCTGCTCCTCAGGCACGGAGAGATGTGACTGTGCTTCCCTGCCATCCACATGGCACGCTGAACCCAGGGCTCCCTTAATGAAACATACTGCCAGACAGGGGGGGATTTTGACAGGAAAAGGAGAAAGGAACCCAAAATATTGTGGTATTTCAGATCTACTTTCACTGCAACCTATACAAAATATATGCCTAGTGGCGCTAATTGTTTGTTATCGTCATACATGAAGGAACTCTACATGAAAGAGTCTACTTATAAAAAATAGGTTTACGGTCAGGTATAATCCCATCCTGAGCTACCTAGAAGAGAACAGGCAGCAGTGTCTTCTTCTGCAGTGAATATCTTGGGATCTACTCCCCTCTTACAGAGCAAGGTGCTTCAGGCAGGCCAGAACTGTACACTGACAGCATTTAAACAGAGGAAATACTTTCATGCTGGTACGTCCCACCTCTTCAGTCAAATAGGTGTGGAACTTTTTTTCATCAAAGCATTGCATATTGAGCAAAATGTCCACTTCTTTACAAAACAATACCCAAAAACCATCCTATTAGCACAGTGGGTACTCCACACTAATCATCCTGGAATAATTTTCATTCATAAAGTATCTCCTTCAACGTTTAAGATGCTCCCTTGCCATAGACACATTCAGTAACAGCACTGTACATTGCCAGTGAAAAATCAGAGTTGACATCCACATTTTAAGTTTAACAGAAAATGCAATTTACAACTTCCATACTTCCAGATGAAAGAAATCTAGTTATCTTTTATGAAAGCAATTATTTAAGCTATCAGAAATAAAACAAAGCAGCAACGTATTTGACAAGCTACATGCCCCAAATAGATGAAAAAAAGCAGGTAATACCTGTTTTCTACTAGCCTACATTAAACAGGAGCAAGAGGAAAGGGAGAGAGAAATGCCCCCACCTTTTCAGGCATAAATTAAATTGACACATTCAATATCATCTGCTTTAGGAGTACACTTCAACTGACAAACAACTCAAGCTACGAGAGAGCCCTTCCCGCTTCCCCAGTGTTCAGAAAGGCGCATTAACACGGCGCAACCAAACGCCGTGATCTTCCATATCCGGTAGCTTAGCAACTGCTTTTATTTCTTATGGCTTTTCTGAGAAAGAGGGACAAGAGAGGGCTGAAACAGCATGGAGGAAGCAAATGTCATGTTTGGTTTCTTTCTGAGTGGCTGATGAGAGGGAATAAGGACAGACGGTCGTTACGGACGGGAAGGACGCGGCGCTCGTGGAAGGATTCGGCAGCCAGCAAGTGGCAATCCCATCCCAGCAGCTTTGCTGTTTCCTCATCCTCGAAGGCATGGAGAAATCTCACCATGTCTAGAGCACAGTCAAAGTAGAGCAAATGCATTATTTATTACCAGAAGCTTGGGAGAAAAAAAAAAATAGAAAAGATGCTCAGAGACTCCTTCCTCCCTATAGCTCTCCAGTTCTTTGGCCACATCAAAATTCTTCCTGCTTAATCTCTGCTGCCTGATTGAGTGGGGAAGAAAAGCCTGACTAACAAAAGCCAGAGTGTGCCCAGGCCCAGCAAGGCTCTACCTCCAGCACAGCAGCCCACAACCACCCTGTCTCACTTCCAAAGATATATATATTATTACCAGAATACTTCACCTGAACAGCCTTAATAAAATACGAGGGGATATTAACTAAGCTGTAAAAATCTATAAAAATTCTGCTTTACAAGAGATATTTACCTATGAATCAGCAGTTGGGTTAATTCATTATTCAGTAGGCTTGTTATTTACAGTGTATTACAGCTTTGTAAATTATTTATATGTGCTTGTCTCTGTCTGTGCATGGTTTTCCCTTAGGAGACAAGAAATGTTTATTATCTCCCACACAGGGAGGTTGTTTCAGTCAGAGGTAGGATATTAAAGCATCTGAGGCTTCACTCAGGCTTTCTTCTAACCTGCATTCTGCTGTGCTGTTGTGTATGGGATGCAAACACACCAAGCATGGAGATCCCAGGGAAATCCACCCCAGCATCTGAGAGGTTTCAACTCAAACCCAGCCTTTTTGCGCCATGTAAGCGAGGATCCATTCAGACAGCAGCTACCCCAGGGCCACAGCCAGCGCAGCTCCAGGAGGAAAAGACTTTAAATTTCATTTTGTGTCAAAGTGCAAATACCCGCCATCAAACTAGACTCCTTCCCTAAAAAGAGCACTTTTTATCTGCTAATGGTAGGTTACATTTCAAAATCTGTTACCTAATTGGCAAGCATGTGAATTTTACGTGGCAGATGCCAAGAAAACCATTGGAGGGACCCGATCTCCATCCTTCCAGATAGCTACTGAAAAGATGAGCCATGAGGAAAAAAATTTTTCACTCAGTGTGGTGAAGCACTGGAACAGGTTGCCAAGAGAAGTTATGGCTGCCCCATCTCTCAAAGTGTTCACGGCTAGTTTGGGTGGGGCAATGAGCAACCCAGCCAGTAGAAGGTGTCCCTGCCCAGGGCAGGGTGTTGGAATGAGATGATCTTTAAGATCCTTCCCAACCCAAATCAGCCTCTGGTTCTACAAAAAGTCATCGAACACAAGAGCTCTGCAGCACTGCTGCCCAGGGCCAGCAGCACTGGGCACCCAGCATGAACCTGGGAACATTAAAAGCTCTCTTAAGACCTGAAAAATATCAACAGGAGCTCAGTGGATTCTTTCATGCATCCCAAAATCGGTCAGCCACCCAGCTCCCACAGATACCAGCTGCAGAGGAGACTTGCCAGTCCCCATGTAGGTCTAACAAACAGGGCTTGGCACCCACACGCCCTTCTTTAATAAATCATGAGAAAATAATGATTAAACGTGGGGTTTTTAATGCATCTAGCAAATTTAAGACTTCTCATCAAAAAAAACCCCCAACAAACCTAAGCCCATATTCCTGTATTGATGAAATTCCAGCCCATCTGCAAATGCACCTTAGTGCCCATCCCAGATAAACAGTTCACAGTAAACATGAGCCATGGCATTTGTCATTCCTAACATAAAAATACGTGCAGATGGACATGTGCTAAGCCATATATTAGCTCTGAGTGTGCTTGCCTGTTCAGCAAGTGTGACAGCAAACTTAGAGCAGGAATGCTAACAACTATAAACAGCACGTTTTAGTGTTCCTATCCATTGATAAATGGGAATTACTTTAAAAATACCAATTTAACCTAGAAGCTGGAAAAATATTGACACCAAATATTTCTCTTGCTGGTTTGAGTAGTGATGAAAGACCTCAAAAGTGGAGTGAATGAGGTGGATGAGCTTCAGTGCAAATAAAGGTATCAGAAACGTACCACTGAGGTAGAAAACATCTAGGGAGAAGCAGCCAAAAGGCCTGACAGGACAGAGCAGAGATGCAAAGGGCCAGACTGATATAATAACCCCTTGGGGCATCTTTAATGTTGGAGGCAATCAAAGATTGAATCTGCTCAAATTGAAGACAGACAAGGACATGACAGCTCTGGAGAGGCAGAGGAGCCCTTTTTCTGTGCAGACCTGGGGCAGGCTGTGACCAGCTTGCACTGAGCTGGCACACGCCATGGCAGCTTTGCAAGGTCTCACACCACCCCTGCCTGCAAAGCGCAGACATAAAGTGTGTTTAACTTGATTAAATATTAACAACGTTCCTATGTAAAGTCAGCATTAAATCACTAATCGCATTAGCAATTTTTTAAATACTATTGGCAACGTCTGGCCCAATTTATGTCAAGCTGCTCCAACAATGAACTACAGTTTTTTCATTACTAAAATTACAAAATTTCTGACCTCAAAGAAGTCTGTCACACAGCTACTGTTTCTTTTTCCCAATCTACTGATCATGAAAACTTAATGGAACTGCTTATAGATAACTTTCTCCCTTTTGAATTAAGTGAATGGATTTCCTTCCTGTATCAGAAACCACAGCAGTCCTGAGATGGCCCATTTTTCACTCTCACAGTCAGCGTTCCTATCTTTAGGTCTTAAAGAACATTGGTTTGTTGTCTCGTAATCTTTTCCTTAGTAAACACTCAAAATAAAATTTATTTATTCTTACATATTTTGATGATGCTATGGTTTCTCCATTCATAGCTGACTTTCAAAGATAACAAAGATTTTTATTGACAGAAATTTGCTTTTCCCTCAGTTGCCTGAAAAGTGAATTCACTAGAAATACTTCCAGTGGCTAAAAGCCTGCACTTACATCTGGGAAACAAATTTTCCAGTGCGTCTTCCACATGAAAGTAATGTCACTGCAAGACCAAGACCAGAATCTGAAGCAACAATTTGTGTTGGGAATCTGCATGGCTGGTTTTTTTCGAACACAAAAGTATTCTCAAACCACATCACAAATGTATTTTGTAAAACTCTTTCACTACTGGATGAAGATTTCAAATACTTCTATTTGTTATTTGTTACCAGAAATGAGATTTCAGAGAGAAGACATTTTAAAAATAGGTTTAAAAATAGGTGACTAAGTTTTACAGAAACCAAGTCACCAAACTGGATTAAAGAAGGTGACTTCTGCATGCAGGGGCTCAGCAGATCCACCCTGTAAGAAGGACCAACACTAGTCTCAGACTTTTCAAACAACTTTATTCTCTCACAATTGAAAAACTAACTGGATTTAGACAAAGTGGGAAGCTTAGTAGAGTCTTCTCTTATGAAAGAACAGTGACATCTACTAATCCTCAGATTTTCAGAAGCATGGTACAGACAGGCCATCAGAGCAAAGTTTTCACATTCTAACCTTGCTCATTAGAAGCACAGTCCTAATGCAAAGGAAAATATTTCTTGTGTGCATCTGATACACTTTAGATAATTATATTTCAGTACAGCTATGCAAATGGTATTTTTGTGCACAGTAATTGAATTCCAGTTTCTTTTCAAAGAGAGTTTGAGACAAAATCACAGAGAAAACAATGGTAATTAGTATATCAAGAATGCTACAAATCCTAACACACACATATAAATCTATACAACTTATTAAATATGTATGCACGGACACTAGATGTTTTTCCTGGATAAGAAAGAGAGAAAACCAAATCCAGTGTAACACAGCCTCTCTTCCTCAGGATATTTTATGGCTACCAGCCCATGAGAATCATTTAAATAAATATAAATGCAAACCCAAGATTCAAGTCAATTATTTAAATGAAGGCTGTTGCTTTCATTTGTTGTGACTAAATCCAGTGGTTTAAACACATCAAGCCCAAGTCTGAAGTCTTACACAAGCCTGCCCATCACTAGACTATTGGTGCTGTGCTTAGCTCGCCTTATCGTTTTTAAGCAAAAGGGGTGAAATCTTTTCTCTGGAGGAATCCAGGGGATTTTAACCATCCTTTCATATGCCCATTGCTCAAGGATTGTCTGGGAAGCTGCCAATCCAGCTTCAAGTCATGCACAGCTCCCAGCCAGGCCCTGGCAGCAAACTCCTCATCCCTGCCATTAGGGAGGATAATTGAGTCCCATGGCAAGGAGATGGTTCAGCTAAAGTCACAGCTGGCCAGAGCCAGGACAAAACCACAAGCATAGAGATGATGGCAAGGGGAAGGTGCCCACAGCTCCCCATGGATGCGCTTGCAAGGATTCCTGCAGATGCAGAACTGAGTGCAGCCCTCGTGACTACCAAGGCAGAGGCACCAAGTAATACAGCCCCCCTGACATCACTGCATGCCTGCTCACAGTCCATAAACTCAGAAGCTCAGAGCCAGGCATGACAGCAGAGGACCTTCCCTGTAACAGCTTTGCTGCTTGTTAACAACACTCCTTAAACTAAAGATGGAACCAAAATTGTGCTTTTCTCTCTGCCTTCCCTCCCTACACCTACCCTCCGCAACATGTAACACGTTCCTCATTGAAGCTCCCTGCCTAGGAGCTGTTTCAGCATTTAAACTCTGGATGGGCTCTAACAGGAATTGTTCAACTGTCCTCAGAGAAAACCTAGTTTCCCAGCTGTGTGTATCGACCGGGTATCTGCAGTGCAGAAGACTCTGTAAACAAACACAGAACGGTGCCAGCTCTTCCCCCTGCAATCTGTTCCCTATTAATTTAGAATTATTTGAAAACTCCAATGAAATATTGAATTAAAATGTAATTGCAGGGGTTGGGAAAGGTTGTGGCACTAAAGCTCTTATGAAGCTGCTTCATCTACATGACATTTTGGCAGCATTTACTGCCAGCTATGCAATTTAAGCATGGAAGCTTAATAGCCAAAGGGAGAAAGATCCCAAAGCTGCACATTTTGGAGCATCACCCCACACTGTAAGATAACCACCCAGAGGCAGGATATCTCAATATACCAATCCTAAAACTCCCCTGCAGTGAAAGAAGAGTTCAAATAAAGGAAGAGACATTCCAACAACAGCAAAAGAAAGTGTAAAACCAGAAAAACAGCTCTTCATTGGTTTCCATGTGCCATCTAAGACTCAAAACATGCAATGTTCTTGCTTCAACCCTGTGGGCACATTTTGGCGAGCATTTTCCTCAGTGTTATGGTGTGCCATAGCTACCCTCTCTCTTCCAGCTCAATTATTTTTACTCTGCATCAACTTCCCAGCCTAGTTCACCATAGAGCCCTGATGAGGAAAGCAGCAGAGCAGAGGCAGCTTCAGCTGATGGAGAGAAATGCTCTTTAAACCATGATCTGAAACAGCGTAGGCAGACAGTGAGTTAGTTTCATGTTCTGCTGCTCCTGTTTCATATTCATTATCATCCAGCAGCAGCCACCAACGCACTCGCCTGCTCTTCTGCAGCTCAGCCACGCACGGCCACCCTGCTCCCTCCCCAGCACGAGGCATGTGGCCTCTCTCCTTGATGGGCTGTGCCTCAAGCCCTTCGGAGCCCATGAGGGAGCAGGGCTGCAGGAATAACCCCACACCACCGTCATACAATCCTCTTCCCACAGCTCACGGCAACCATGCCTTTCTGGTCGGACCGTGGCATTCAAGGTGAGTACTCTGCTTCATCTAAGTCACGTCCTGCACGTGCTGCAGCAAGAGTTAGCAACAGGACAGCAAATATACCAGGTATTACGTACAGCTCCACTTTGGGATGGCAGAGCAACTCTGACCTCCCCATCTGGCTGTTTCCTATCCACACAGACAACAGCTCACGCAGGAGCCCGAGAGCTTTCACACGCCCACCATCAGCTGTATGTATAAATAGAGACTCGTCTGCTCCACAGACACTGTGTCCTGCAGCCCAAAGTAACTCAATATCCTCCCACCACGCCACCAGCCTCTGCCTCAGATGTCCATATAAAGACGCCTTTGCAGGCATCTTTGAAAAAAATCCCACAACTCCAGCACAGCAGAAGCAAGTTGTAAGTCAGCATATCCCACACAAGCGTCACGTTTCAACCAGGATGCTCTGCCCACAGCTCCCTCCTGGCATCTACACTGCTAAACTGGGACACGTGGAACCAGTCAGACTCCTGTGGCACTTCGCCACATCCCTAAATAAATCTTTATCACCAACCAGCATCTCACTGGAAGGCAGTGGGGTGCCACTGGGACACACAGTCCCGTCAAGGCGAGGGGTTGAGGAAGCACTGTTGCAGGTTTGTGCTGGCCGCAAACGCTTCCCTGTGTGCCCATCAAGAGCTGACCCAAACATGGCACTGACTCAGCCTTCCTGGTTGCAGGGACAAGTCCCCACATGCTGTTACCCCACCATACTCAAGAGGGGTTGGCAAGAACTTGTCATCTATGCATGTTTACCAGAAACACCGTGGCTGTTGTTTTATCCAGCCACAAGGAATACAAAGACATTTGCCACAGACATGACAAACATACCACTTGTCCAGCTAAAAGTACTAAATCCTGTCTCCATTCAGGAAAAAGCAGATCCAGAATACAAATTACCAAAGTCTACTAAGGCTCTAAACAACAAGAACTCCCCTCTTAGCCCCTACCTCTCTACCAGCTCTGGAAGTATGTAGGAGTCTTTACAGAGATGGATCTTTATTTATAGACACAGATTAGCATACAGGACTCCACTGTACAATATGTCCCCATGAGACAGAGTCCGAGGCGACACCAGCCACAGACAGTTATTGATTACGAGTCAAAATGAAGAACGGTCTGTTTTGAACTGAACAATTTTATTACAGTCTTTGCTACCATGACACAGTGGCTCTGAAGACTGGCTTCAGCAAGCAAATCTCCAGGCAATCTGTCAAAGGCAATGCCGGCATATTATTCTACAGGGTTACTCAAATGACCTTAAAGCAACTGTATGGACCTCTGATATTTGTGCAGGTCAAAGACTGTCTTCATACATTCTGAAGACATATAGTAGATATACAGCATTTTGTCAAAAGAGGATCTTTCTTTTTCTTACTAAAGTTTTTTAGCTCATTTATTCACCAAGAACATGGAAAGTTGAGAAGTACTGAGACACCATGAAACTTACTTAAACATTTGTGCTTTCTATCCCCACAAAGAAGATACTCCATGGCCACCACATTACAGAGCTCAATATCCTCTCACTCTCCAAAGCTGGGTATTTCACTTGGCTGGACACTAATTCCAGTTTCATTAGATGAGTATCAGCTTTCAGAGTTAAACTGAATCCATAACATGACATGGAAACTAAACCTAGTGAAACAACTCCCATATAATACCGCTTTTAAAAACAGGGTCTTGTACAGCATTAGCATGACAGCAGCTCAGCTTCAGCTCTTCATTATCAATTGAGGGCATTTATTTAATGTCTGTCTTAGTTGCTTGGGTCAGTCTGTATTCACCCATAATAACAGATTGCTGCACAAGACAAAGTAGTGGTTTTCTCCTAACCTGTCAGCCTACCCTGGACATATCTATACCCAGGTAGGCAACAAAGCCACGAGCCTGCTCACCAAGAGCTCTTCCCACCTCTCAACAGATGGTTACAACACCATGATGGATATCAAATAACCAACTTGCACACCAGTGTGCAGCTAAGCAGATGCTTCTTGCCTTTCTAACAAAACAGCTAACAAAACCAGTTTATTTCTTTCTGGATCTGATGGCAAACAACAGTGATATGCAACTTTCTACGTAACACATCCACTCTACTGTCATAATACTTCCATAGAAAAATAATCACTTTCAGCAGAAGAATAATCACATTCATTTAAAGTCTTGCAGTTCAGGCCGAATCCCAAGGTCTGACCCATGCAGGTGAGGGAACATACACATGCAAAGACTGGGATCTGTCCCATAGCTGAGATCATACAAGTGCATCCTCACCTGTGTGTTAAGTAACATCCCAGTGGCATTGCCCAAGGCAGAGAGGGGAGCAACCTTCATCCTCCCAAGGAACCGACAGAGAGGGTACAAGCATGACTTATTCCCAAAAGAGAAATTTGGGCAACTGATCTGTCCTGCAAATGCACTCACATATGTGCCCCTTTCTGGCTACAATTACCTGGCATTTGGTATTTTGAGAAGAGCAGGACTGCAATTAGAGCTCAGAGTCTGTAAAGGCTGTTGGATGAATTCTACAGAAAGGTCCTACTGGGATGCATGGATTTCTCACTTAACCAGCACATAAAATAATGATCCATCAGCCATAAGAAATACACTGTTTTTTGTTTCTGCCGTTCTCAACTGGTACATTCTCCTGCTTCAGCTACCCGCCATATTCAGGAAAGCAGATGGCATCATTCAAACAAAATTAAAATAGATAAGAGCATGCTAACTTTTTATGCCTTATGATGATCATCTTTATGATTTTGATTCGAAAGTGCGAAAACTATACCAGATCCAAGGTAGTATAAAGTGCGGCATGGGAAAAAGATTAATAAAATATAATCCTTCCACTCCTACAGCAAATGCAGATTCCACAAAGGCTTTGCAAACCTATAGTTTTAATATTAATGTGACTGAGGTTGGCCACAGTTTGGGAAAAGCGAATTGAGGGCACATGCATTTATGTACGATTATGTGCACACAGCAGGGAAGCGTGCCACACAAACATACACTGGGCTGCATCACAAAATCCTAGGGCCAAGTTGCCTTGCCAAAGTCACAGACACTTAGGGGTGAGTGAATATTAAAAGCACATTAAAAAAATGTAGTTGGAACTGTTTTACCAACACAGCAGTCAGCACTGTAGGAAGTAAATAGATGGACAGATTGTGGCACTTTCACCCCTTCAATATCCTGAAAAACAGAAGAGAGGCAAGGGTAGGTAGGGGAGGAAAGTCTCAAGGGAGAAACCTCTCCAGTTCAGACAAGAAGCCCATCCCTTTCCAAACTTGCCCTTTATGTAACACCAGTGTCATCACAGGTGAATTTTCATGGCTGTGTGCATCTGGTACAGATACCCACCCCACACCAGGACCCACAACAAGGGATGTTTATGGCCCTGGAATCCCACTCCATGCCTCATCCAGTGGGCACCTGCAGCCTGTGGAAAGGCTCTGTCTGTGTTTGTTTTTCCAGTAACAGGGAAGTGGAGAAAGGAAAAGATTCAAAGTCATTGCAAAGGCACATCTGAGAATGCAGCTTTGTGCAGAGATGTTGTGATATGTGGAAAGCAGTCGAACTCATTTTTGAAAGCATTTTTCTTCCTCCTAAAGGCTCTGCTGCCATCCTGGCAAAGTGTACCCTTGTCAGTCAGTGGCTAACCTTGTCAAGGAGAAGAAAACGCTGGGATGTGACAGGTTTGACAACCTGTCGGATGCCTGGTGTTCTGCTCTCCTCCTGATCTGATCACTATCGAACATTAAACCATTGTTCCTCCACACAGGAGCGCAACTTGATGCTTGCAAGCCTCAGCCAAGAAAGATAGCGAGGCTGGTGAGCTGCCAAGATCCTTGCTTTGTCCCTTCCTTGCACGTTCTAGACTTCACTTTTATGATCTGATTGTTGAATGTGTCACACTGGGAGCAGTCCCCACAGGAGCCCCAAAACGGGGACACTGAAATTGCCATTGGTTTTCAGGAAACTGAGAACTGGAGGTGGATGATACCTGTAACACATGAAAGGAAAGATCTGGGTGACAACTGCCTGGTTGCAAACTAAATCAAATACTTAGAGAAATCCCAGACAGACCAAAATCTCCCCCATCCCCTCAGAAAAGCAAAACAGCCCTGCTCCCATGAGACATGTACTGAGAACTCTGGCACAGTGCATATCACTCAGCCTTTAGACACCCACTGAATGAGATCATCTAAACATAAGGACTCTCTTTCTCTGTGTTCAGGAGGGGATAAAATATTTTAATTCATCTCTTCCCTCCACACACAAAACCCCTGCTCTTCCGGAGCAGCTTTCAGGATTCACAAGCAAAAGCAGCAGCACTGACTGTAAAACCCTGCTCTTTATGCTCTTTAATTCCACTGACACTGCAAGAGTCAAAGGCTGAATAGTCAGGAGTAAAAAGCATTCTGCAATCAGGAACTTAGCTACAGCAAGTGAAGTTGGAGCTCTAGTGTATATTTGAAGAGGCTATTTAGCCAACAGATGCCAAGGACAGACTACAAGTAGCACTTAAATTGTTCTTTCATAAAGTTCATATTTAACTTATGGCAAGATGGTCTGTTACCTTTCCAGTTCCCAGTGGGTTTAAGTCAGAACTTGCATCTGGTTAATTTGTTTCATGGAGTCCTTCTCAGCAACAAAAACAAGATGCATGCTGCAAAGCCCAGCTGCTTCAATGCAGTGTGGCTAACAGTTGACTTCAGCAAAAGGCAACCTGGGGTCTTCCTCAAGTCTCAGGAGGCTTGTTAACGCTTCACAACGTTCTCTGTTAAAATGCAAAGCAGGCTGGGGAGCAACATCCCCCAAAAAAAGAGTCCTCAAGTTGTACCATGCTGGGAGGAGGTACGACCAGACTTCAGAGCACTCTGAAGTGTGGTCTTGCCCAAGTCATCCTAACAGATCTGAAGTGGAGCAGCAGGTCCACCACTGCTCAGTACTACCGCTGCCCCAAGACATTTAGTGGACGGGCACACGGCTGCAGCATCCCTGGGGCCGAAATGAATGGGCTGTTCCCACTTTCAGCTGCTGGCAGGTAACAAAAGGGAAACGTGCGGGGCTTGGAAGCATGGAGACCTGCTGGGTGGGGGCAGTGGTGATGCTGTGAGACAGCACAGGGCAGCAAGGCTGGCTCTGTAGGGAGCTGTCGTCCTTTAGATAAGACCAAACACACTAAGTCAAAGGACCAAACAAGCTTTATGGAATACACAAACCCTTTTCGTGTCTTTGGAGCTTGTTTGCCTGAAGACTTATGGATTTCACATCGTCCCACCCCCCCAACAGAACTAACCACTGTTTGAATACTTCAGATTCAGCAGCTCAGGACACTGCCAATACAAAGGATGGGTGAAGTTGCCCCTTCCTGCTCCATTCTGCGACCTCCTTACCTCTGCTCCCCACTGCAAACAGGTGCAGAGATCCCACACCATACATTCATCCAACCACAACTTTTTGCTGCTCTGAACAGAGCCAAAACCAAGCTTGTGCGAAGTTAAAACACAGGTAAGAATACAGGGAAGAAATATAACAGTGAGAATATTTTTCTCTTTAATAAATAAAGTTCCACATCTCACATCACTTACGGATTTCCAGGGCTGCTCCCTTGCTGCAGGCAGCTCACTGCTCACTTAGCTTTAAGGATCCTCCCTCTCTCTTTATGCACCAAATTTGTTTCTTTTTTTTTAACAAATAAAAACTAAGGCTTTTTAAGACTGATTTCCCTTTTCAAGGCAGTGAGGAAATAGATTCCTTTTAGCATGCTTCATGCTTGAAAAGGTTACAGTGGCCTTTCAAAATACCACATGCTGTGCATTCTGTACAGCATTAATGACTTGGAGGATGCTCTGATACTTTCTAGTACATCTTAACCTTTTAAAATTGGGCCTTCATTGTCTTACCTTAATAAGCAGTTTGTTCACCTTATGTCACTTATGCCTCACAAAGGCCACCCCGGCTGAAAATATACATTAGATGTAAAACCACTTGTATTGAGTGCTTAGTTTAGCGCATACGGCAGCAAAGCAACGGCTTCAAATAGAATATGCTTATTCTCTCCTCCCATTATTTCTCTCCACTGTGACTAAAGCTACCCAATAATCCCAGAGGAGCAGTTCCTTGGCTCTTCACAGTACTTCTTTTAAACACAGGGCAGAAGGGCACCACGAAAGGTGTAAGATTTTATTCACTGCACAGAAGTTGATGGGCCAGCGCAAGGACAACGGCTCTTGGGGAAAGGGAGGTCAGGAATCAATAAGAAATCAACAGTGATTAAAGCTGTTTGACATTTTTTTTACATTAATCACGTTTCCATGCTCTTGTGAATGCAAAGTGCAAAATCTATAGTCATAAAAGTGTAATTGGGAACACCCCGACTGCACTGAGATGTGGGAGAGAAAATCTTAAAAAATAATATTAAGTATCTAATTTTAAGTGATCCATACAGTAGCACTTTCTTATGCAAAGAAAACCTGGGAAGCAGCCAGAGCACCCAGACATCCTCCCTGCCTGCTGCAAGCCCTGCCAGTTTAGACAACACTGCCTTTGTCCAATCCACCAACTCTACCATTAACAACCTGAGGAGGAAAAAAATCATTAAAACCTAGAAGCTAAGATATAGCCACAACAAGAAGTCAATCACTCTTGCTGGAGAACAAGTTACAAGATGCCACAGAAAGCAATGATGTCTTCATTAGCTTTTACAGTAAACATCCCCTTGGAATGCAGCCTTTATGATCCACCAAGGGCAATAAAGATGTCTTTGCAAATTGATGAGACAAATACTTTAGAGGCATAGTTTCCTCCAGAGCTAGTGGGAAACAGAAGATAATAGCATTCTGTAAAATCATATATAGAGGAAAAAATTTATTCATCATTATCATGGCAAGTTCACACATACAATAAAATTAGGGTCAAGCACAGAGAGGGTTTTAAGCACATCACCAAAGAGTGAGGGGACTTTCTGCCCAGGGAGGGTGCACTGAGGTGCCTGGAGCGGAAAGGTCCGGTTGGCCCAGTGTAAGCTGGATACCCACGGATCCAGCTGTACTCTCAAGTCTCACCTGTAACCATGAGGACCATTCTGTGCGATGGCTTTTCACCATTAATTTGGGGACGTTCCTGAGTGATAAAACAAAGGAGAAGGAAAACAGAAAGATAATAACAAGCATCTGATACACAACAGAACAGGTCTGAGATTCTCTTTGCACTAATCAGATATGATGCTGACCAACCACATTGTAAGGAGAAGCCATTTTTGAGCAAGGACTGAGTTACCAGAAGCTAAAGAAATTAAATTTCCAGGTCTCAACCGGCAGTCTTATAACTTAATTTTATCCAAGGCCTCTGCTAGCATGAAAATATGGAATGCCTCAAGTAGAACAGCTCTGTTCTTCAAAGCAGTTGTGCTTTTCCAAACAGCACTGGAAGCAGCTGCAAGTCAGCAGCATAGGTACATCTTGGGTGGGAGGGAGACAGATGGGTGGGGAGGGAGAGAGATGACCAAAACAGAACACAGATTCTTTCCTTGCCTTTTTTTTCTTCAGCTACACTTATTACGGATATTTCTAAATCACATTTTGGGGCACCTGGAGCACCTGGGGCTAAGCCTCAGGGACAGGGAGATCTGGCAGCAGTGATGCCCAACACAAAGCCTGGACACCTCCAGAGCAAGCTGCAGGACCAGAGGGTTTGCCAGACAGGGAACCTTAGGAAAAGGTCTGGCTGAAGAATTTGTCACTGTTTGTGTTACAGCTCTGCTGCCAAATTAAATACGCTGCACCCCCAAAAACTACATTTGCCATAAAATCAGCTCAGAGTACAAACTTCAACAACAGCTCTCCCTTGCAAGAATCCAGGGACTTATATGCTCTCCATACCCTTCTTACCACACTCCACATGCACTGGGTGAGCCAATCCAGTTTTGCAAGATGTATTGCTTAATTAATAATTTTGATGTTGGCAATTAAGGTGTGTTTGAAAGAAGATAATGAATATTTTTTCACATGAAAGCACCACCTTTTTAGTCTAGCAAACCTCTGTGCAAACTATAATTGATAGTCTGGTTTAACGTGGAATATTCCTGCTGCAATTATGGGTTTTATTGCTCTATGCTACTGCACTTCGCACAAAAAATATTTTCATTATCATAAATTCCTTTGCTAGCAGATTGCTCAGGATGGGAATGGAAAAAAGCATCAGTTTCTCCAGAGCTGGAAATCTTGGCTTGTTTCTTGCAGCACAGCAGTGCAGGAGCTCTCAAACGAGATGGCTTCCCCTGTCCTGATCCCGTCCTGCAGGCAAAGCAAGATTTCAGCTCTAGGGTATGGACTTGAGGGTATTTCAGTCCTAGGGTATTCACTTGATGGGAAATGTTAACCCAAACAGGTTTTTCACTTCACTGCAAGATACGTTTCTGCCTTAGCTCCATGAACAAGCCTGCAAGGAAGCAAAGCAACTCCAGCTCCCTGTGTACCCCAGCACACCTTCTGGGGCTACCACTGTCCTTGGCTAGCCCACAGGTCTCTGAAGGCATCTCTAATTCCCTCTGCATGAGCTGCTGTTCATGGCAGGAGACATATTCCCCTTCTCTTGGAAAAACACCATTTCTCAGACCAAAATGACACAGCACTTGGGTGCCTGCTTCTCCCAGTGCTCCAACATGATGCTAAAGAGAATTCCCTTTGATCTGTGCATCCTACCTGTAAAACAGGAAAGTTGCTCTGCAAGACAGCAGGACCTTGCAGGAAACCAGCTCTCCATCCAGAAATCTATCCGGACACCCTGACCCTAACCTTAGACCCACTTTCCAAGGGATGGTCCTGTAACAGGTCATGTGCTCCCACAGAGTCAGTGAACAGGGACACCCTGATCTCCCACCACTACCACGACACCCATTTGACAACACATCTTCTGGAACACTAATGGCTTTCTACCATGTCCTCTGCCATGATAAAACCATTGCTACTTGCAAAAAGCCTTGCCCAGATCCAATAAAAGTTATCCATCTGCTCTCAGGAGAGATGACATTTACTTAAGCTGAAGAGGAGTAAATACAAGAAAATTCAGAGTCTCGGGGCTTAGATGTGGCACACAGCACTTTCCAGAACTCCTTGGTGCTGCCACCAAGCCCCATTCCTGAGCTAAAGTTCTCCCTCCGCTGCTTAGAAAGAGGGTTTATCAGTCAAGAGTTGCAGCATATGCTCTAATCCAGAAAGCAAACATGAACCAGCATGAAACTGACACGAAGTTATTTTAATACCAGACACGGTTCCCTGTGGAAGCAGAGCTCCAGCCACACTTGGCCACCCTGCCACAACCAGGACTGGCAGGAAGGCTGCTACAACCACACAGCTTCTGAAGGACCATCCCAAACCAGACTAAGGAAGCAAAGCACCCATTCAGCCAGACACTGACAGAGCCCTGTGTTCTTACCCAGCCTCAGCAGTACAAACGTGCTTGAACATGAGGTACACAAAGCTGCTCAAAAATTCTGCTAGACTTGCTCTAAAATAAGTCTCGGAGGAAATGGCAAACTTCACTTCATAAGCACTTAAATAAATTTAATGCTATCTATAGTTGCAGTTCTAACTATAGCTACAGCTCAGCAACCCTGCAGAGCTGCGTTTTAAGACATTCCTTAACTAGAAACAATTTGCATCAAGCTGTGCAAGGTGCTGCTTCTTACCAAGAACAGAGAGGTAATTTGCGCTTTTCCCCTCCTCGTGCTGTTTAATTTCCTAGGGGGCTCAAAGGCTCACCTGGCCATTAATATCACAATACCACTAAGTTTGCAGAACTGCCATAGACTGTGATCATTAGAACAGCTGTGCCTCAAGTATGAGTTTCCACAGTTCTGTCCCAAAACTCTGCTCTGCACACCTATTAAAGGACCATGACAATTTTGCAGTAATTGTGAGGGTGAATAAACCGATCGTGCACATGGCACAGCAGCCCACACCACTTCTGGATCCGAACCTTTGCAGCCTGCACCTACAGGAGACCATGTTGTGTTGCAAAGCAATGGGTCAAATGTGTCCACTGCACACTCTGTGGAGAACGACTTCCTTTCAAATGTTCCTTTTCATGTTACACTTGCAGCAGCAGCCTAGCTACAATTTTTCCTAAGTGAATTGGGCCCTAATTACTGAACAGTTTGTGAACAACTGCCCTTAAAATGTTAACAGCTGAAACGATGATAACAATAATTCCGTTTGCAGTTATAATGGCCCCTCATTAGAGACGCTTAATTAAATATTTTCCAAAACTATCCCAGAAAAAGAGTCTGCTCTCTCAACTGTAAAAGCAGAATCCAAAGCAGCCGCAAGGAAATGGTGGCTTTTCCAGCTGAAGTATTTCTTACGGCCAAAGACAGGGAGTGACCTCACCCACGTCCCTAACACGGCAGACGTTGCCATCATTAATCCGTTCATTCAATAGGAAAGATGCCGCAGGTCTTACTGAGCCTATTCCCCTGAGCATATTCCCCTGTGAGCACTGTGCCATAAATTAGAAACACTTAAACCATTTACACTTATTTAGCCTTTATGCCATCTCTCCACCCTGTTCACCAACAGCCTGTGGTAGGATGAAGCAATTATTTAGCATTCTCCCACAACAAGTCAAAAGTAATAAATGTTCTTCATTCAACCCAAATACAGCAGGATAAAGAGTTTATTTTAAACAAGCATTTAGAGCATAAGCAATACTATGGCAGATGCTCTTCCACCACCCCAGCTCCCCATCATCTGCCCCCACCTTTCCAGAGACACATCTAATCCTTTTGGCCACACACCAACAAATAACGTTTTCACACTACCTTCCACCCCATGCAAATGAGACTAAACAGATATAACGTAACACATTACCATTTATTAACTAATTAAGATTTAATGGCAAGCATGATTGGTTTACTCCAACACAACCACTTTTTAACAAGCAGAGAGATGGCCAGGAAAAGCAAACACATGCTTGCTGTTGGGGTTGAACTCAATCCCAAATGAGTTCTAAGTACTTCTGGCACACAAGGTAGGTGTCCTTTTTTCATCAGTGCAGTTGACAGAATCACAATGCCTTTGTAGGCAATAAAGTTCCTTGTTCTCCCAGGTATCTCTGCCTTCCTTCAGGTTTTTGCAAAGCTGTTGGTAAAATCCAGTTTTATCGGTGGAATGCTTTCCAAAGTGCTATAGACAGCAGAGGGTTAAAAGCACCCATTAAAACCTCGGATAGCTATTTGGAGGCAATATGCAAAATGTACCATAATCCCTGAAGGGGATTACACCTTTTCAGTCTGACTCAAAACAAATTTCCACCTTGATTATGCATCACAAAAAGATCCATCCTGCTCTATTAATCTGAGGGGAAAAAAGCCAAACAGACTAGCTTGGACAGGTCTGAATTAATTTTTATTACTTCTCCAAATACAGCTTCAAAATATTTAGGGTCTTTCTCCCACCTACATCAGAATATGAAATAACCAACAGCAATTTTTCCAAAGCCATAGCTGTTATTACCTTGAATTCAAACTTCAAATTAAAGCTATTTCAATAGTCAAAAACTGTCAAAGCCCCAGCATCAACTGGCCTTAAAGCACACCCATCTGGTTGTGAAATAAAGTGGAAGGACGTTCAGCTGCAGCCAAGAGGTGAGAACTAGTAGCTTCAGTGTGATTTTATTTTGGCAAGATCTGTGTCAACAGCCTTCACTGAAACCAGTACACACCAGTACAAGAAAGAAACAGAGTCAGGAGCCAAAAAACCAAAGCGATGATGCTAAGAAAAAGGAAGACTGGAGACAAGAGAAAGCTGTTGGGGCTGGAATCAGGAAGGACTTTGTAGGTAGCCCAGCACCAGGAGCAGAGCCCACACCAAGCACACTCAGAGCCACTGTATAACACATGGGAAGGGGTTCCAGGAGCGTGTGTGATACAGCCAGCTGTTAACACCTCCCCCTGAATTTGGGGCACAAACACACACACAAGTACTAACCAGATCTGAGTGTCACTGCCTTTCCTGCAGACTCTGTCAGGCAAACATCTGTCAGAACGTCTCAGTTGTTTAATCACATAAAATGTTTCCTCTTCATTTTTGGCACCTTATACTGACACAGTCTATGGCAAGATGTCTCTGTATCATGCTCCATCAGCGTAAAGCAAAAGAAAAGCTGTTTATAAATAAAGGAGGCACAGTTTGAGCCTGATATTAGGTTTTCATGTGCTTGCTAGCAGCCAAACATACATTACAGCAGAATAATGGCAAATAAAGCATGAGCATATGCACAGTGCAGGAAAAGCACCCCTGAGCAGTTCTGCACCGTGCTTTAATTTCCTCAAACATTATCTGTCTAACGAACTGTGAGAGTGATGAATGATCCTCTTCCTCTCCCTGGCCATGTTCGTACTGTTTCAACTGCTGTCTGTTGGTTACTGGTTCTGGACACCTGAATTTTTTTTATTTTTTTTTTCTTCAAAGCAGCACTCATTCAATATTGATTTTAACACCAAGGGAAAAAAACCCCAAATCCAAACCAAACCAAGAAAAAGCCCCCTCCTCCCCCCACAAACCCAAAAGCAGAAGGGAGAAATGCACCCCCCCAAATTACTACTGCAGCTCTTCACCTGCAGTTCAAGAATATTTCTGTGATAAATCACATATATTGAAGATCCTGCCAAATACCAATTGCATGAATGTTAAAAGCTAACAGGAAAGCAGAAAGCACAATTCCCCCTACTTCTACAACTCCTATCCTACGCAGAATGTGAGGTGGGAAATTCTTGGGGTTGCTTTTCCCTGAGATTCCCCTCGGGGTTGCTGTTCCCTGAGGTATGTAGGGTTTTCGAGCTTTTCTTGCCCGAAGGGTCCCACGCCAGAGCCAGAGAGGACAAACTGAGCCTGCCAGGTCTGTGCCTCTAAGGTTGTTTATTCTTCATTGTCTCTCAGTTCTTTCTCAGCTCTGCAAGGTGTCCCCAGCAGAGCAGGACACGCGGCAGACTGGGTGGATCAGAGGGTCCCGGACCTTTTGTACTGTTTCCCTGACCCAACCACTGTCCACAACGTACTTTTTATTTACAAAATCATACCAATACTTATTACCTATGTTAACATGTTATTTCTACTCTAAACCAATCCTGAGATCCTACTCAGGAGAAAATGGGAGATGAGAACAAGGAGGACAGGACCACTCCCGTTTCCTCCTTCTTGCCTCTTCAAATCCATATACTGAAAATCCTAGATTCTACATTCACACTCTGTGATTAACTAACTACTACTTATTTTGAATTCTCTTGGCTTGTGATTCTTCATACAATGTGGGCACTCACTCCCATGGCCAGGGATCAAAAGCAGGGTCCTCCTGGGCTCTGTGTGAGGCTGGCTGACCCCCTTGTACAGATCCCAGACTCCCCTGTCCGGTCTCCAAACACTCCAGCACAGCCAGAAGGATATCCTGGACTCCAACAGGAAATCACAGGATCTCTGTCTCAATAGCACTGCTAAAGGATAAAGCAGAAACAGCCAAAACCAAATTGTTTCACCAACATACTGTCAAGTTCTTTTAGAAGCCACCTCCTTTTGAAAATAAGCAAAATTTAATCAGAGATTGAAAGCAGGACATAGGAAGGAAGAACTAGTTACAGCCAGGGAGGTTGATCTGGTTTTCCAAGAAGCATCTCTATGCTAAAGACTCCCTCTCCTGCCCACCCCAGCTGCAGTCACCACCACCACCAATCAGCTCCCAAATAGTTGCGAGGTAAATTGATCACGGTATCTTAGTCATTTATTAAAGTACTACTAAAATCCAGCAAACCAGTGAGAGGGAACAAGCAGAAAACCATCAGTGGGTCAAACTACCCTCACTGTTAAACATCTGCCTTTCCTGTAGCTTTTTGTACAAGCACCCTGCATCTTCAGTGGCAAAGTATTAGGATTTTTGTTCCTTTTGGCAACACAACACATTAGTTCTCCACATCTGTCACCAGAAATACAAGGCTCTGGGGAGCAGCATTGTACCCAGAGTGATGACTTCGTGTACCTGTGACTCCTAGCCCACCTCTGCCCACCATCCTGCTCTCCACCTGCTTGTTGCCCTTGTCTTCCACAGACTTTTCCCTCTCAGGCTTGGATGCACTTGTCTCTCTAGCTGTTTTCCCCATCTTTCCTTCATCTCTACACTCACCAAACATGCTTTTAACAAACCACTTGAGATCCTCACAGCCTGAATCTAAGGATTGCTGACTCTTTCTCCCTAAGATTTAAAGAGCAGCTTCCACCCAGGGACAGCTCATTGCACAACCCAATTACAGCACGTTTCTTGACCTCTGCAATGGAATCTTGTCCTGCTCATATTCACTCTTAGAGAGCTGAGGAGAAAGATCCCTCTCCAAGCTAGCAACTTCAACTGCATCTCAATTGATATAGTCCTCCATTCCTGCTTTTCTACTCAACCAGCTCTTAAGCTTCACATAAAGGAAAACCTTCCCACCCTTCCTGACTCTCATTTCCCAGTTCTGTTGGGAAGAGCTGAATCCCACTTCCATGCCACTGACACCATCCACAAGCCAAGCAAAACAACCAGCCTCTGAGCTTTCTTCCTTCCATAGCAAGATCTTCCATACAGTTAAAGAAAAATACCTGAGAAGTAGTTCTGCTTCTTCTACAAGAACACTTTCAATAAAAAAGTATCTTCAGGAGCCTGTAGCTCCTTTAGGTCTCTGCTAATGTTGCCAACAGACCTGGTGGTCCTGGGCTCTCCAGTATCAACTGGTGTCATTTTGAAGGTGAGAATATCACACACCTTGAAGAACCTTCCAAAAGAATGGGAAGCCCAGCTTCTCATTGGTATCCCAAGGAAACCAAGGAAATACCACTTGAAAAAAAATCTGAATTGCAGAAGGACCCTGAGAGTCAAGCCAGTTTTGAAGATGAGCACTACTTCTTACACATCCCATTACTTTTTGGACCCTTATGCATTTTCTACTATACAGTGTTTCTGGAGACAGGAGGAGGATGGACGGTCATGACAGACCAAGGGTTGCCCAAGAACAGCCCAAACTACTCAAGTTTTGCTATTTCATTAGGGCTCCAGTAAAACTACTTATAAGTAACTCATAGCAATAGAGTCGTTTTCATCCAGAGATCCTAGAGGAATTTCCAGACCTAAAAGGCTGCATTACTTGCATCTATTCCTAGACACAAACTCATCTAAGTCAATGATACAAGAGAGTTTTGTAAGCACTTCTTCCATCCATGTGCATCTTTCCCCATAGCCAGCCTATTTCTTCCCCTCTCTTTCAAGTCCATCTGCTGCATTCACACACTGGCACAGAAACTTTGAAGTTCCCATCCCAGCAGCTTTTGCTTAGGATGTAGCTGGTCAACAGCAGTGGTTGAACAGAACCGGTCGCACATGGGGAACAGCAGTGTCTGAATCAGTCCATAGGTCTGTTTAATTACAGCAGGAAGGCTCGTTTATTATTCCCTTTTCAAATGTAGTTTTACCTCTTTTGTGGTGGTTTTTTTTTTACCTTAAAAAGTTAGTATAACTGGGTTAACATCCATGAAGAATAGTCAGTTAGCTCTATGGATGAGATTAGCTAACAAGCTTGAGCAGGTTTTATGTTTGACTATCAGCTGATCTGGGCACATTAAGTCATTTACAGGGTCTCTGCTGCAGACACTCATTACCTCACTGTGTAGAATTCCTCAGAACTACTTTTCTTTTTTTTTTTTTTTTAAGTCATACTTGAAGTAACCCTTAATTATTTGTGGTCTGGCAGAAGCTGCAATACTAACCTACTAATGAGAGAAATACGGCACATACAATAATTATCTGCCGCTATGTGCACTGAAATGAAAGGGAGCATGTTAACTTAAGCCTGAAAGACTGTTTTAACTCTAAATTTGAAAATAGAATTTGATGGTGCATGATTAAACCTCAAATTATGCAATCAGGAAGGCGTTATTGGAGCAAGAACATGTTAACTTTATAACAGCGGGAAGTTTTATGAAATCTTCCTTTAAAAAAAAATCAAGACAAAAATAAGTACTCACTCTAAAACACCGTTTTGCTCTTCTTCTACAAATCTTTATGATTTACTTTTGAGTCAATAAGTCACTAAAATTAACAAGATGAAATTATATTTTGACAAGTTCCAGTGCTGATGAACAGATTTTTATATCACGAATCCAGCTTCACCTCATTTTTCCACCACAGCGGACAGTCGAGACGTGAATCATTCATTCCTTCTGGCCTTTGTGTATTTTATGAAATGCTACAGGGAACAACTAACTTCAATTCCCTCAAGTCATTTCATAAAATGCCAAACTTTATGTTCTTTCATACTTTGATAAAATTAAGTTCTGTAGGAATGAAAACATACATCTAGCCAAGCTCAACCATTTTGACCAGATGCTGACATCAGACCAATCTTACCAACACAGATCTACTATACATAATCCTGCCACTCAGTATATATGCAAAATACACCACTGGATAAGCTTTCCACCATTCTTTGGCAGCCTACAAGGTTGTCTTCTGCATATGGCTTGATTTTCACCTCACCAAACAGATGAGTGTGATGGATAAACTTCACTTAGGATAAAAATTTGTCCCTAGAGCCAAGGAGCAGAAGTAATTACAATACACCCAAGAGAACAGGCATATGTAGCAAATGCCCAGAACTTAGTGGAACTCATACAGAGTCTGGAAAGCTTCTGGAAGATGCTTAACAACCAGGACAGCAGCCAGAGCACTCCCAGAAGGATGCAGACCTGAGACTCCAAGGGGAGAAAGAACAGGACTGTTTCAAGGCTGAACATCAATCAGAAAAGATGGGCGAGGAAACTTCCCTCTGATCAGTCCTCTCCTGTGTTGATCTCCAGCTTCACTAACAACCTCCCCTCTATGGCTAGACAGCTCAGAGAACTCCAGATTTTGGGTAAATGGTCAAAAATGAAGTCATTCCCTTCAGACAGAAGTCAGATACCTACAAGCCTCTTGTTTCTCCCAGAAAACCAGAGTTCTTGGGATTCTGGCAAGCTCCTGCCGCACAGCAAAATTCCAGGTGAAAAAAGAACACACCAGATTTTTGCCATAGCCATTGAGAGAGGCAAATCTTAAGTAACTCTACCAAAGTCAATGGGCCTGCAGCAGAGAGCATGATCCCTCTGATAACACACACCAAATCCATAAAGTCTCCATTTTCTTGTACAGACTGGATGTTTTCCATTCAAAGTGTTTAAATGTAGCACCTGAGGTACTATCCTAGCCCTGCTGAAGTCAGCAATGACAGCAAGTTCCACCAGCTCCTATACCCCACAAGGACATCATCCAAGGTCAGGCAGTGTGCAGGGACTTGAAGGATGACACCTCCTCCTCCCCAAAACTGAGCATCTCCTCCTCTTGTACCTTTACCAGGAGCAGCACCAACTGGAGATGCCCAAGAGTGTATGAGGCTGCTCTATTTGCAGCTGCAAACATTTTATTTATTCTGAAAATTCAACCAACACAGCTGTGAGATCTGAAATACGATTCAGTGCAGTTCACATCTTACTGCAGGCAATCACATTTATTATAATAAATAACTATAAATAAATAATGAGGTTGCTTAACAGGGACACTGGTAACCTGTCTAGACAATTGCAGTGGTGACGTACTCTGCACTGGAATGTCCTACACATTAACAATAAGTCTTGATTAATTTTTTTTTTTAAGTGAGGCAATGATTGCTTATTTCAAAATACTAAAGCCTGCTTCTCAGCTCTGCCAGCATGCACTCAGCAAGCTTAGCTAGTAACACGTTGCTCTCTAGCAAGCCTTCACCAAAGCAGACCCTTAGAAAAATCAGGGAAACACTCTAGCATGCAGAATTTCTCACCACTAACCCATTTTTTCCTATCTGAAGCAGCAAATACTGCTTCTTCAGGCTGGCATACCCATGGCTCAACAGCATCCTGTGACCATCACCAGAGAGTCCCTGGCATTTCACTGTCTGCTTAATAGAGAAATGCAATGGCCAAACTAATAGCTGGGACATATGACAATTAATTAGCAGACCTAGTGGAAAATGCCAGCTCTGCACTGTCACTGCCTTGTTAGAAAGGACCCTCTGCCTGCGTCAGCAGCACAGAGACACTGAGGCCATTACTGTTTGCTCTGGGATAAGGACAGATGATGCGAGGGTGGCTTTAGCAACCTGGTATAGAGAGAGAAGGTCTGAGACAAAGGAGTGACCTCCTGTGAGTCTGTTTGTGGGGAATGTCTTCCCTCTCCATAGTGACGGGCCTTAGGAGAAACTCACCAAGAACAAAGCTAAGGTCAGCTGGAAGGGATGCAGAGCCGAGCAGATGGCTGCCTGCCACCTCACCAATCAGCAAAATCATTCACTTCAACTGCCTCATGAAATATTTCCTCACTTCTTCCTCTCTCTCTCTCTCTGTTTTCTTTCATCCAACTTTCATGCAACTGCGGTCATTTAGGTTACAAGACCCATTTAGCATGTAGCAGCGAATAGCTGGGAAAGCAATCAAATCAAAACAAAACAAAATTTAAAAAAAAAAAAAAAATCAGACTATGACCTCCTTAAACGACTCCCAAATCCTAGTGGCAACTGCAAGAAGCAACACTCTGGGAATAACACAAAAAAATTTCTTACTCTATAGAAATATCCCCTGCCCTCAAACAGGCCTGCAGTTAAAAACTTTATCAATACTGGTCACCACTCTTCAGGAAAAGATCTTCTTTTTTTCCCTAGGTCATTTGCCTGCCCTTGGAGGAAAATCCCAGTGTTACACACTTTGTAGAAATAGATTCTGCTAGCAGCAGCTCTCTGTAATGTTAACAGGGTCGCCACAAGAAACTTGACCAAGGATTTGAAAGATATATGGGTATCCAGGATAGATGTGTGTCACATGGGCATGGTTTCATCAGTCAGATCCTAGTGCTGGCTCAAAAACTTGTGCATCACAAAAATGAAAACCATAATCACAGCTGCCTGTTGGGATTTACATATTTATTTCCATGGGTCATATTAGGGAATAAATATTGTGTAGTTTTGCAACTAAACCCAAAGTTCTATTGTTGTTATCACCTCCAAATCATTAAGGCATGTCCAGATCTGGGTTAAGCATGTTTTGAATATCTGTAATAATTAAAACAAGTAGATTCCACATAGTCTCCATTTTTTTCAGGGAACATGACCTTATCCAGCTCCTCCAGGACCACAGGCAGCCTTGCAATTTAAATCCAATTTCCCACTCTAATTTCCAATCTCCTTTTTTTTAAAGCTCAAGTTCCTTCAGTATCCATTGCATGTTAGATTTATAATGCTAATCAAACCTCTCCAGGTAGAGATAGAGTTTATAAATTAATCCTTGGTAAAATAAATACATCAGCCAATCTTGGTACAAACATTCCTGCCTCTGAATTAAGCTGAATTCCAGCACCATGTGGCATGCATTTCAAAAGGGTGAAGAAGCAGGAAAGATGCTCTCCCAGCACTCAGCACAGCGCATTTGCATCAATGTGACCTCAAAGCCACAATGCCTGGCCAGGTGGCAGGATGAGACTCGTAGTTATTATGCAAAAGTACAACTTGTTTTGCTGTTCTTTCACGCCTCCTTACCCAGGCAGTGAGCTCCAGGTGCACGGTGCTTGCTGGTGGCAGGGGTGGAGGGTTCGGCTCTGAACCCCTGGTACAGGAGCTGGGATGACCCGAGCTCACAGTCCCACACCAAGGGGCACAAACTGCGCCTTACAAGACTTCCTGGCTGCTGTAAGATATTTATAAGCAAGTGCCCACAACTCAAGTTGTACTTTCCTGTTTTACGTTAACTACAGGCACCTATAAGAAGCGATCAATAACAGTCTGTGCCATACCCTAAGAACCCTAAAACGGTAAGTGCAGGAACACTCACAGACAAGACATTACGGCATTTATAGAGGCTGCACTGCTGTAACAAAAGCTATTTATACACTAACTCAGCAGAGCTGAAGTGTTCATCTGCTAACAAAATTGGCTGGATGGTTTAAACAGGACCCAGGGCTAGAAGTCTGAGCAGCTCTGTTGCCCCATATCAGGTGCAGCTCTACACTGTAGAGTCCTGTTTCTACTGTAGACAGCTCCCAGAGCAAACAGGAGAAAGAAAATGCAAGAAAGCTGCAATTAAGCATTCATACATGAGGAATATAAGGGCATCAGGGGTATCTCAACCCACTGGGAAGACAAAATTTCTAACCCTGAAATACTCTCAATTATACCATTTCACTGCAGTGCTAAGGCGAGGCTGCCCAGCTTGCCATGCAAAGCCCACAGGCACAGAGGAGGGCACAGAGCTGTCCATCAGTCAAGGTGGAGTCTTGGACTCATCCTCCTCACTCACCCACCTGAGAGCCAGAGAAACAAAGGCTCCTCTGGCCACATCCCTACCACCCATGTCAGCCCATACCTTCCATGACACTGGCACCACTGGTTCCTCCACGGCTGTGCCATGGCACGAAGTCTTGGTTAGCTGATATCAATGACATAATTTACCATTCTTTCCAGAGCATTAAGCATGTATTATACATTGGATAGGCTTCACTTAAGCAGACACCACTTGTTGGTGTAACAGGTACAGTTTGAAGAGAAGTACTAAGTACATTTAATGAAATGAAAGCACAGTGGTCCAAATCTCTGCCTTCAATTTCATTGTGAAATTGCCTCTCTTTCACCATGGACACGATATGATTGTCAATTAAAAAGTGAAAGCAGAACTCAGTGCAATACTAAAGCAATTAAACAGGAAAAAAGTCATGAGAGCAGGATGAACACAGTCTACTGGGGAAGAAAGAAAGAAATTAGTCCTTTAAAAGCAACAGTAAAAAAACTCTATGTACTGGATTTGATTTTAAGAAAATGTTAACAATAATACATATGCTCAGTTGAGTTGCCCAGAAAAATTAGTTTTAAAGAGAAAACAGAATTTTAAAAATACACTTAGAAAGCAATACCATTGTTCTGGTTTCTGTACTGTCACTGCCATACATTGCTGCACTTCGAATGCTTCAGAGATCAAAAAGTGGTCTCCCATCCCCAAAATGAAGCCCAGCAAATTGCTGATGATAACAGTTAAAGCAATATGTGGAAACCCAGTTGTAAAAATGAACAGTGTCAGAAACAGCACTCTGGTTTAACAGCCCTAACTAGGCAGCCAAGCACAGCTCACAGACTTGCCCTCCCAGCAGACTCCTCCAAAGAGCCAGGGCAAATCAGGATTTACTAATTATGAGTATCCAAGGAGGATGCAGTGACATTTCTTTGTAAGGCTGGAGCATTTTGTGGCTAATACACTGGCTTTTAACCTCTCATCGCATCATACAATTCCTATGAGTTTTGTGGTCCCAATATAAACCCTGTGGAAAAGAGCTGACACTGCAAAATCCCAGCTCTTATCATTAAAGCTAACCGGATCCTGTTCTTCAACCAATTTAAGACAGAGCTGATGCAGGGCATGAATTATCTCCTTTCCTGGCAGGCAGCCTCTCCAGGGAAGAGAGCTCTTTGTGCAATCAACGGGATGAGCACCATTGTCTTTAACAGGGGTGAGTTGGGCCACGAAAGCACCACCCCTGCCAAGTCCAGGGCACACACAATGGGGAGTCTGCAGATTCCGGCTCCACAGCAGCCAGACCAGACAGCTCTGGAGATCAAATCAAGATCAGACCTGGCAGCACCCCAGGACACAGCTTTGACATTTTCAATGCCCTGTGGATGCCTCTAGGAGCAAGCTGGAGGATGAGCTGCCGGAGGCATAACAGCCAGTACAAACTCCTTCCCCAGGTAGTTCAAAACTGCAACCTTACTATTAACTCCCAGAAAACTTAATTTCAACACAGAACTGAAGTCTTCTAATGTTACCTCTTCTAAAAGCTTATCTTGTGCTCAAGAACAAAAGTAATATTCTAAACCCAAGGGAATGAAAGGGTTATATTATCTGTGTGTTAGACACATCTTAAGGTGTTCTAGTGTCTGGGCAACAGGTAAGAAAGGGGGATCTGACCTGAAATAGCTAAAAATTCCTATGTGTTTAGGAAGCTTTACTAGTAAACTCAGCTATCAATCAGAGTACTGACCCTTTCAAGCTTGCACAAACCTAGAATTTTAATATCTTCTCCAGGTATCAAGAAGAAACTCTAAACTAAGGCCAAGTCTTAACAATACCAAATAATGTTCTTTTAAAATGTGCTACTATATCATTGCTATTAAACTACTGACAGTGAAGCACTTTCAGGTATCCTGTGGGCATCTCTAGCATTAGCCACTGCAGAAACAAATATTCTTGTTCAACAAAGCAACTGAAGAGCCACAGGATGTGCAACTGCACAAGCTCATCCCTTAACATAAATATTGTTCTGAGACTCTAACATGCATAAATTCAGTGGAATTTACTTGTTCATCCTCTAAATCTCAGGTTAATTTCATTTTGACCACCTCCACCCTTGGCTTAAAACCCAAGACAGAGTACTACAACAGCCTTCACATGAACTCATGTTCAACTCACAAGCAGAGAGCGAGCAAACACTCAGTCCTGCAGGTCATAAGCCCTCCCTCAGCAAACAACACCCAGCAAGATGCAGGTCATTCAGTTCAGAGCAATAATTCCCACCCAGGAGGGCATAGAAGGTGCAGCTCAAGACACTGCACACAACTCCTATCTGTGTGATGCAGCCAACAGCAACAAGCAGGGAATTATCTCAGGGAAAAGGTGGTGTTTCAAAAGCAAAACAGGCAACAACTTACACTCTAGGGCTTTGGTTAAAGCAGACGCTATTTGATTTTTAAACCTCTACATAGCTACAGTAAGTGAAAATGTCTGTTGATATTCATCTTATGCAAGAGTCACTCTAATTATTAACTACAGTTCTAAAACCTATGGTGCCTTCTCTAAAGAATCTGCAGGAACATCTCCACTGCCTTTAACAGAAATACCAGTCTTGACCTCAAGGGGACCTGCTCTTTGCCGTCTGGGAGCACCCAGAACCCTGCACCCTGCAATGCACAGGTTTGCAGCACATGGGACTGACTGTCCCACTCCAGCTCCATCAGTCACTGCCTCCACCAGCACCTCCCGAGCATGGAAATAAGCACACCAACCTACTGCCACTGCCAGTCTTCTGGACTTCAATGAAGCAGAAAGAAAAAGGCTAAAACTCTACAGGGAAAAGCTGCCTGCTGCTTTGCTTCGTGCACTGAGTTGTCCCTCCACCATCAGCCTGTCCCCTCCAAATTGCTTTTATATCTTGTTGTACAAAATGTCTTTTTCTTCTCAGAGAGGCTGGAACATCTCATAGGAATGATGACCGGATTTCACAATATATGGTTTTGAAGGTTGGTGTTAAATTTGACACTGTAGCTCCAAAGTAATTGTGACTAACCACTAAATCAGCATGTGTAATGGATTCCTCTGAACATTTATAGCTAGCAGTTCCATTATGCTGTAATCTGGAAAATGTCTAAATGACTCTCCACAAAAATTAGATGGGAACATAAATGTCTTGATAAAAACAAGATTCCAGAGATACTCCACTTAACCACAGTGACTTCTAAAACATAATGTCTAGTCCAATAACATCCACTGGAGTGCAGTCATTTGCTATTTGATTTTTAAACCCATGCTTCAAGACATCAATCTAGAGAGCATCCAGTCTATGTGAAAGGTGAAACAATTAAGAACAAACCTCTAGGACAGTGCTAGGATCTGCAAGGAGAGTGAGTGGCAGCAAAGGAAATGAGGAACACCAAGAGGCTGCCTGGGAGCTGTAGAGGGAAGCTGCCTCTCACTGCTGCCAAAGGGAGAGCTGAGAGTCATCCTGTGCTCCTGGATGCTCATCCCCACACATCATTTGAATGAAAACACCTCAGTCCACAGGAGAACAACATACTGTAAGAATTGTCTGTCCTTGTTGAGATTCAGCCTCTTCCTAATACTGTGATTTCCAAATTCTGAAGGTCTGGGGATAACACAACTCCTGAGGGAGAGGCATCACCTTAGAGATCTTGTCTGCCCTCTCTTACGGAGAAAATGATGACAGAAAAGGTCTTTATCCAATCAAAACCACTATAAAAATATTACAAAGCTAAGCATACAAGAAGCAAAAGAAGGAAGGATTACTGATTCATTCCATTTTCCTGGAAAGGCTTGAACTGTATTTAAGCAGAGGACAAGTTGAAATTTTCCATTAGTGGGAAAAAAAAAAAAAAAAGATTGTTTAAAGAGAGAAGAGGAAAACCCATTCAGGTTAGTGTTCAAGTACAGCACAATAAATTTTACCACAAAATCTCTGCTAAGCAGAAACCCTGCTCCCAGCTGAAGGAGCGGTGGAGCTTGTAAAAAGGCTGCTCATTTAACACAAAAACTGTGTAGAACAGAAAAGGACATAAGAGAATACCAATCTTCAAGCACGGAGGGAACAGACGATTTTTTGACAGATCTCCCAGAAAATTTTCTTACAGTCTCCCTGCCTGGGGGGCACCTGGGAAGGAGAAGAGGTGATGAGGAAGAGGTGTCTGGGATGTGAATGCTGCAGGTGACCCAAAGAGCTGGACAGCACTTGCAGCCTGGAGTGATCTCATCTTATTCTGGGCCAGCAACACAGGCGTCAGTCTAAACCAGGGACTTAAAAAAACTTCACCACTACACTTTTCTGAACTGTACTGTGCACTCCTACACCACAACCAAGGATCAAAGCCAAGTGATTGCAGCACATCCCAGCCCTGCTACCTGCATTACAGTGAAGGCGTTTGCTTTTGTCCTTAACAGAAAGAGATGTTTCATCTCAGCTGTTCCAGCAAAGATGAAAAACCACTTGCAAAACAAAAGGATGTCGTCCACATAAGCCAAAAAATCTGTCTTCCGCTCCTCACTTCTCCAAATGTCCAAGATTGGGTCCCAGCAGCTATCACACTGCAGATTTTAGGATCGCTTGCTCCAGCACAGGTCATGCCCTTGGGACACAATGTACTCTTCAGCTTCTGTAAATCCTACAGTAACCTAAATCCAAAAGAAAGCACATCTCCCAAGTCCTGCAACACAGGACAACACAAACTTCCACAAATACAAAAAGGGAATGACTTCTGATAGCCCAGAACCACGATTCCTGCCTTTATATTGCACCCCAGATGCCTGCTTCCCCTTTCCATAGGAAATTAAGTCAGTCCTCTGCTGTAATCAAAATTATTAAACATGCCTTAAAAGATATAGTCCTAGATAGGCAAGCCAGTTTTAAATGCTCATGTGTCCAGTGACTTCTGTCTGCCAAGTGTTTGGTGGGAGGAGATGAGGCTCTCACCCCAAAGCTGTTCTCAATAAGGTTCTTGGGAAGCCAAATATATGAAAGTCACAGGAAAGCATATTGGTAACATCTGCTGCCAAAAAAAGGCAACTCACTTCACAGACTGTCTCACCTACAGACCTCAGGTTTAACCAACCTAACCCCCATTATAAACAACGAAAAGTACTGGGACTCCAACATGCACTGACACACACAAACCTCCTTTAAAAGAGTTTTAATCACTGGAGTAAAGAGACCAGAATACCACTTATCTTAATGGACCATTTTATAAGACACTAAATATTTTTACGGTAAGGGGAAAAAATAAAGTATGATAGTATGATACTGCACTTTATACCCATAACTCTTCTATGACTACAGAGGTTTATTAGAGGAAGTAATTCACCTTCCTGAAATTAGATGATATATGAGGAAAAGCAGAAGCAAAAATGTCCTGCTAATTCCAGAAAAATAACATAACATGACAGGAATAGCAAAACCAACCTTTCAGAGAAGAAACAAGAGAGCCTTAGATTCCTTAAAAAAGCCTGTAATTGCAATTTCCTAAGTGCAGTTAATTTGTAACATTTAATACACAAGTTGTCATCAGCCTTAAACCTAAATTTCCAGACTCAGCTGTACCTGGGAGAGCAGCAGGATGGGCTGAGCACACAATCAAATCCTCCAGCACAACTGCTGAGCCTCTGCAGCCGAGCCACAGAACCTGCTTATATATTTTACAAATAACCGGATCCTTCCATAATCCAGGCTCTGAGAAATTTTTATCTCACCATAAGCTCAGTTATTCTTAAGTCCTTTCTGTGTTTTTTTCTCTAGGCTGCCTGATACACTGACCAATTTTATAAAAAGGATTGGCTGACAGGAGGTCTGGATTCAGGTCAAACATAGTTTGCCTTTTTAGTGTGCTCTTTCAGATGCTGATGGAAAAGAGATCTAAAACTCCCATTTTTGCCTATACCCTCAAACAAACCTGCCCAGGAAAGGCATCTCTTCCTACAGCCTTCCCCTGCAGAGGCCTGGCTGTTTGACAGAGACTGAAAGAAGCTGCTGCTTTTGGTTTTCCAGGTCCCCAACCTGTGTTGGGTTATATAACCAAAAAAAAAAAAAAGTGTATTCTATTTCATCTGTAGAAAAGCAGTTGGGAGATGGTTTCTTTTTTTTTTTTTCTTTATGTCTTGTAACTCCAGGGGGGAGGAGGGTGGATGCCTTCTGATAATAGACCATCTGCTAAAACCAGGTGGGGCAGTGTTTCTTATCTCTTTCATCAACTTTGTCCATCCTCGGGGAATATCTTCTGTTAATGGGCCATTCAGGCTCACCAGTGACATGACACATTGCATCATCCCATTGTGAGATGCTCCACCCAGTGGGGAGGAGCCAACAATTCCCTACCCAGATAAAAACAGGGACACAGGGAACCCAGATATCCCCTTTTCAACTGGATTCTCAGAAGAAGACCAGACTCATCTCACCATCACTGAACCTGTCTACAGGATCATCTCTACTCCAACAGAACCACATCTTTGATCATCTCTACTCAAACAGAACCACATGGGTCACTCCAGGAGGACTTATTTGGACTGCTTCCAACACCCTGACCAACAGGGTGTCACGTCGTATTCCTGACTCCGTCAGGGTTTTCTAGGACTTTTGTTTGTTTGCTTGCTTGTTGTTTTGTGGCTTTTTTATTACAGTATTTGCATTTTTAATATTCCTGGTAAAGAACTGTTATTCCTATTCCCATATTTTTGCCTGAAAGCTCCTAATTGCAAAGTTATAATAATTTGGAGGGAGGGGTTTTTACATTCTTCATTCCAAAGGAAGCTCCAGTTTTCCCTGAGAGATACCCATCTTTCCAAACCAAGATACAAGACAAGGCGATATAGCAGCCAGGATGGACAACATCACATGGATGGATCAACTTACTCAAGCTGCTCCCCAGGTCTTTGGGTCCTGTAATTGGGAATCTCAACTTTCACTTGTCTCAGCAAGTCTCTAGACCCTGCATCCTATGCTCAACTTGGTGCACACACAGCTGCAGCACTGACCAGCCCCAAGGTATAAGACAGAAAGAAACACAGCAGGGAAAGGCTGGCATCCCCCACACGAGCAAAGACACACGGAACCCCAAGTCTCCAGAGCATAAAACTTCATCACTCCAGAGCAACAAATCATGCTGACATTACTGATCCCTATTCTGCAAAGTCCTGAGCAATAAATTTTAACACTTTGGGTCTATGCTTAAGCAATTCGTTTAAGAACTTTTGTTAACACCACAGAGTTCAAGTTTGACAAGAGATAATTTGTGTGCCTCTTAAACCTAGTGATGCACAACCTCCTTCTGATCCCGTCTCCAGAAATATCAGCACCACTACATGCCTTCACTTAAATGTCCCAATAAATAAACTTAAAAACATTTATGGCAGATTTTTCCAAAAGCTTTATTGTACCAAACCCCAGGTCAAATGCAATTAGCCATGCTCACAGACCAGGGTAGTTATTAATATATTTTCATCCTTGCAAGCAATAAAATAGCTCAGTAATTCAAAACACAGGGCAGTGCTAACACGCTTCCTGTGCAGTATTTTCTGCTGACTGTATTTCCAGCAAAACTGCAATTTCTTCTTCCATGTGGTAGCATGTTAACTGTGCCACAAAATACTGGTGATAAAGCAGCTTGCAGAACTGTTCCCCAGTGAAAACCCATCCCTAGCCACTGCCCTCTTGTTCAGCTGTTCTGCATCACTGCTAGCAAACTGTAAGCTCCAATCCCCAGCAGGTATTATCAGCACTACCCCATAAATCTAACTCAGTAAGGAAGTTGCCTCTATCCATAAAATTCTGAGAGTGCCCGTATTCCAATCCACAACACTGCTGACATCTAAAATGCAGCTATCAGTATGGAAAATGAGCCAGTGGAAGGCTGGCTCATCTCAGGAAAAGCAGCTGCAGGTGCAACTACTCTTTTCATTTGTTTTCTGCCTCTTCTCTAAAAATGGGATGAAAAAAGGCTTTCATGACTCTACTTTGCAAAGTCCATTAGTTATGTTGATGGGCTCACCTGGGGTCTATCTGAAGCAGGACTGACTTAAATGGCAGTAGGGACAGTTTTGCAAATTTACAGAGTTTAAGAGATGCAAGGAACTGACTTCTGAAGGAAGTAGCATATCAAGGAACTGAAGTTTCTCCTAGATCTCTGCTACCACTGTGCCTTCTGATGGTCTAGTCTCCTCCACCCTGAGCAGCTGCAGCCTTCACAACCACTAGACAAAGTAACAGCTTAAAGCACAGTAGTTTCATTCCTACTGACCTTAGTCAGGACATCTGGTGTCAGATACCCAAAGCCTCCTGTTCGGAGGGTAGGTCCTGGCTTTTTTCACTTTTTCACACACCCTTCAGTCAGAGCACCGGGTTCACAAACACACCTTTAGAGCACAATTAGATCTTACTTTAGGACAACTGTACTGGGCTTCGGATCTTCCTAAGCTGTTCCTTTCAAAGAGCAAAGTTGTACACTGCTTCATCCATGAAAAGGGGTGAAAACAAGATCATGCAAGAGATCTGGCCTGGAAGCACTGAGTGGTGTGACCCCACACCAGCAGACACGTGGACAGGGAGCTTCCCTCTTACCTTCCTGGGAAGGGAAGGAACACCACAACCCTCCCAGGACACCAACACATACATGGCAGGCTGGAGTCACCTGTCAGTACAGCACATTGGTTTTATATTTAAACGCTACAGCTTCCCTAAATTCAAACTGAACACAAATATTTCCAGTGCCTCTACCTAGGACTAGTCACATATAGGCAGCAAGGCTACTACATGCAGTCAGGCTAAGAAATCTGACATCCTTTATGCTATGTAGAGATGGAAAGATTTCCTCATGCAAAGAGCTGAATTACACAGGCGAGGCAGTGGCAGAGAGGAGATGACAGACTTGGTGATGAAGACAGGACTCAGCCCAGGTGTAATGTCCTGGCTTCTCAAATCCGACTCTCATGTTTATGTACCACTTTTCTTTCGTGCAGACTAGAATTAAGCATACAGACCCCAGCAGCAGCATGCCACCTGAAAGCCAAACAACTGACCCTTAGAGTCAGCTGCATTTGAAAGCAAAAATTATGCCCCATATTTTATTGACTTAAAGACCTAAAGTTACTGGAAATTGCCAAAGTAAAAAACCCAAACCTGCTGAAGTTTTGGCTAAAGATCGGCACTTATGAAAAAAGAAAATGAGGTGACCATGCCAACAAGCTTTTTCTCTTACAAGCAAGACTGCCTTGCAGAAAGCAAGAATTAAAGGGGTTAAAGACTAATTTATGCCATTTGTGTTTCTGCAGTCACTCAGCTACCATCCAGCAGGCACATCCTGTTGTGTCTGACACTTCCTTGAGCACTTTTGTCTTCTCCCTTCTCTGTGCTACCACTGTTCTGATTAGATCCAACACCCCCACAGAAAAAGAATCAGCTCTGTGAAAGGCAGAAGCCACACAGCCATCTTCCTCCTCTTCTATAGTTGGTGGAGTTAGTTCCGGGAGGAACAAAAACTGCTTCTCTTCTGGAAATGTTGCAGGGACAGATACCTCCTCACACCTCCAGTCCCATTTAGGTCCTCCACAGGGAGGAGAACCCCCACAGCACTATCAAGACAAATTAACTGCTGGCAAAGAATATGATAAAGTTAGTATCTAGGACGTTTTGCTTAAGCAGGACACAAGCTTATTCCAAATAATTTTCTCTGAACCTATGACCAAAAAATGTGCAACCTCAGAGTGGCTTGGGATTGCTCCAGGGACCAATTTTCCCACAGGCAAAAGGAAATGCTCTCCCCTCAGTTACTCTGAAAAAGAAACTCTGAAAAGCAGCTTCTCTGGCTCTGACCAAGGAAACATTGTTTTGTATAACAGAGGGGTTAAAATAGCTGCTTTTCTCTGAACCCAAGCAAGGCTGGAGAAAATGGTCAGTGGCACAAAGTGTTTTAGTCACTCAATTTGGGCATCTGCCGAAGGATCCTACAGTTCAAACATCGCACTGAATGTGCAGACTGCTATTACTGGGAGCCTTGCAATGTTAATGTTTTACTTAGCCAAAAAAATGGAGTTATGGCAGAATTGATCTTCTAGCTACTTGGACCTCTAAGAGCATCAAAACTGCACAATCCTTTTGATTACGGGAAATTAGGAGCATTTGCTACAAGAATCTCATGAAAGGCATACTCTTCTTCATGCCTTTATGGAGATGTGCAAAATCATTTATGCCGCAAGATTATCTCCCTCGTAGCTGCATATATTTAGTTATATTACATCAAAAGTTTGGCTCCTTCAGAGTTGGATAAGCAGCTGAGAAGCAAAAAGTAACATGATTTGAATCTCACCCCTAATGGATCTTATGATTTATAGTCCACTAAAGAGTAATGATTTTTTTCAGACTAAAAAAGAGGCGATTTCACTCAAAGCTGTATATAATAGTTTAAATGGATTCTGTCTTTAAAAGCATGAACAGCTGAGAAAGAAGGCTAAGGTCAGGGAAGAAGAAAAAAGCTGGTCCTAATTGCTGCTTATTCAAAAATATTATCTTGTTATATGCATATATTCACTATCAACCCAGATATATGGGAACGGATGGAAAAGGCAACAGCAAATTAAGTGTTTAGACTTTCTATTTCCACAAACCCCACCCCACTCGATGTTAAACACAGGTCCCACCCAAAGAAAACATATTAAAGGAATTCTACATTGGCTGTTTACATCAGCAATATGAACTTAAATGCAAAAGAATAGATTGCTTTGGCTTCTTAGTCTCACATTAGCAAATGCAATTATCTTTAATTAATTTTACAGAGTGCTCACAGTACAAATTAAATCATTTCTTCATGTCTAAGAAAAACTTTACTGTGTTAATTATTCATAAATACCAAAGTCTCCTACTTATTACTCATCACAAATGTGATTCGTTTCAATAACGCCTGAATAATCTGGCACTACCCTATTAGTCCCAGAACACAATGTACAATTGCCAGCACCAGCAAGTCAATCACAAGCAATAATCCACGCTTGCCAGCCGCCAAGGAAGAAGAGGAGGAGGAAGGCAGGAATGGCATTTTCACCCCACCCCAGTCACTGTACTGCCTCCGTCATCCCATATGATGAGGATAGTCCCACATCTCCTGTCCTGGGTGGCTTTGCTTCCATCCAAGATGCTACCAACTCAGGCACTGCTCAAATGAGAATTCCATCCCCAAACTGGGAGAAAGGAACTAGGCTCCCAAGGGACAAAGGCAGCAGCTGGGAACACTCCACCGCTTTGCTTCCCTGCGTATTTACATATGGGCAGGCAGCTATCCAGCAATGGGAATTAACTGATCGGGAAGGGAAAGGGAGATTAATCCTCACAAGTATGTAAGGAGCCTAGAAGGGTAATTCCAAAAATGGCTGAGGGCTGCTCACCCACAGTAATCCCTGCAGGGTGAAACAAAGACCAGGTACCACTGCTGCAGCAAAGTGGTTAAATAAGGAATTACCCAGAGTTTTGTGTCCTGGTTGCTCAGCAAGTTGAGCTTACGGGAGGGGAAGAGATGACTGAAAAGTTACTGTGGGAATAAAATAAACTGAATATGCTGGAGTTACAAGTTTTCGTATTATTTCTTCAGTAATTTAAAAAAGATAAACTTGTCCACATCACCAAAATCTCTCAGAGTTGCACCAAATAATAACTATATCTATCTATCTATCTATCTATCTATATCTTTTTTTCCATAAAAATGTCAAGAAAACCTTTGACACAAGGCCTGCTGACATGGTTCATCCAGCCCAGTTGTCCTGCCCTTGGCATGGCTTCCAGAGGCACCCTAGACCCTGCTGCACTTCCTAAAGCCTGTGTCTTCTCAGAAAGACCCATTCCAACATCTCATTTTCAGGCACATATTAATTTTTTTTTTTGCTTTCTAGCAAGTTACGTGAGCTAATTTGGGCCAATGCCATACAGAAATGCTGCCTTTATTATTACAGTTGTGGAGAAAGTAAATTAATGCAAAGGATTGCACACAGAGGCCTAATCCATTTGAGGTAAATCAATGCATTGCACATTTAAATTGCTCTGCTTTCCTTCAGAAAAGTACATTGAAGTGATTCATTAGGCACTGAACTGTTCACAGAAACAGACCAATTCTCTTAGGCATGCCAGTGCATCTCTGCTAGTTAAATTTAAAAAGCAATCAAATCTACTAATAAGTCCTTTTTGCCGACATTTACATCAGTAGAGAACATGATTCCTGACAATTCAGATTAAATAAATGAAGCACAAATTTATCGCAGTTAATATGTCTCAGAACTAACGCTCGACTTTTAAACTTAAAAATCTGTATTTTAATAAAAATAACTTATTGGTAATGCCTGACTTCCAAGCGCCTTTGTTAACCTTTATTAAAGGTTATAAAGTTATCAAGAGGGATCATACGGCACAATCTGTGTCTATTTTAATACAGTTGAAGATTTATTTATCATTTAATTTGAATATTTATAAATTCCAGAAGAAAAATTAGCAGAAAAGTAACCTTTTAATAAAAAGTAATCATGTCTGAGTACAACAACACCCTGCCATATTGTTCAAATTCTCTCTTCTTTAGAGAGGACCAACTCTGATAACATATGGAATAAACAATTCAAGGTATAACACCTGTGCCTCATATCTTGCTCTACTGGGGTTTATTTCTGCAACGATTAATGCCTTCTCTCTGCCCACAAGAAATTCTCCAAATTTATAGTAAAAGGCAGTAGGAAACATATACTTTCAAATAACTTAAAGACAATTTGCACTTTATTAAAAACTTAGAGGAGAACTAAGAGACCTAATATGAAAAATTATTTTTTAATCCCTTTAAGAAGTCCAACACTTTATCTACAAAACCAGTAATACCAATTTAGAGAGCTTTACACATCCTATAGTCCAAATCTAAAAAAAACCCATGAATTTAAGTTTATAACCAAGCCTTTCAAGGTTAGGCCTTGTAATGGGATTAGGTGAAGGAGACATTTGTACTTATGAAAACAATCCCTTGCTCTTCCCCTCAAAACCCCTTTTTCACTCTGCAGGCTGGTCCACTGCTCCTACTGCTTTGGTCCCAACAGGTGCCATGCAGGAAAATTCAGCTGTTGGAGGTGCACATTTGTGGGTGGCAAAGTAGTAGTCACTGCAAATCCCACCCTGCAACTACCAGGCTGAAACAAGCAGGGTCATTAGAAAATCTTGCCGATCAATGAAGCGGCTCAGAGATACTCAGGCCTGGTAGCATCTCTGCAAAAGCTCTGGGGTTTGGTTGGGGTTTTTTTGGGTTTTTTTTGGTTTGGTGGTTTAGGTTTTTTGTTTTTTTTTTTTTTTTTTTTTTGTTTATGGTTTTTTTTATTTATAATTGTTGCCCAGTTTTTCCCAAGGTGTTTCAGTGATGTGTATTTCAAGGGCAGGTCACCCTCTTGGTGCTCTGGCCAGAGCCCAAGTTACAGCAGGTCATCCCATCTGCTCACTCACAGCCTCCAGCTCAGCTGTGCTGATCTCCTCTCTCCCTGAGCAGCCCCCCAGACTTCACCCCAAAAGCAGCAGCACTTTGGGATCTATCCTCGGAAATGGTTTCTTCTGTTCCACCAGCTCTAAACTGTTCACCTCCTGCTCTAGCCTGCTCTAGCCACTCAAAGCCTTGGGGTGCTGTGGGGCCCTAAAGCATCTCTTCTGCCTAGTTTAGTGCTGATTTATGGGGCTTAATTGTTTCCCAGCTTCCATCATATCAGGTGAAGTTCATCCACTTGCACAGCTATACAATACCTCTGCAGTAGGGAGAGGACATTCAACAGCTGCTGAGAACCAAACCCACAAATTACTTTTCTCTCCCCGGCAGTGCTACATGAAGGTTTGCCTCCTCCACACCAAAGCAGTTTATTGGGAAACTCTTACTAACACCTTTGTAGCTACTCACACACGACCAAAACTTATCATGGGGAAAACCAAAAACTAAATAAACCCCACCTCAGTCAGACCCAGTACTGCAGACCTCAGAGTAGATGACTCCACATTTTCAAGAGCATGTGGATTAATCTGTTCAGCCAACAGAGACACACACCATAAGCGTTTCCAGTTTGCCAGGAAATGTTTTAACTTTTTTTTTTTCAGATTTTTGTGAGACTCAACTTGGAAGGGTTGCACTAACACGCAGGGACACGATAAGAACACCCATGCACAGCCAGCAGCTTCTGCCCCACATCACAACCTGGTGCCAACATCAGGCCTCCCAAAAGCCATCAGGCACTAGCCTGGTCCTACAGGCTTGTACAAGCAGGATGAAGTTTCTCCCAATCTCACTTTCTGTTCCCAGAGCCAGTTCTACAAGCTCATTCTCCTTTCAACAGGGAACATCTCCTTCCTTTAACGCTACCCAGGAAGAACATCAAATACAGCCCGACCTTCAACCACAACCACATCTTTCACCCAACGAAGGGACAAAGCCATGACACCACTTAAGAATGTTGGTACCTGTACTTGCTCCTGTGTCTCATTACAGTTTCCTGTCTAACCTCAAGACCTTTTGTTTCCTGCAATGGTGCCACTGGATTTACTGCTATAGACAACATCAGTAGACACTTCCCATAATAATCAGCCAGAGCTGAGAGAAATCTCAGTTCTGTGATGCACAGTTACTTTGGATGCTGCCTCTGTTCAGTGTGCCAAAAGCTTTGAGGCCTCCACAATCAATCAAGTGACCCAAGTCAGTCATTCCTGACTAGGAAAAAGCACATTTCTCCTTTCTCACCACTGGTGCCAAGAAGCTGAGACAATCCCCTCCTTTCTGCCACCACCATCAGTCCATTCCACCCACCTCCCAAATGGCAGATCCAGAGCACTGAAAGATCAACTTTGCCTACACCTCCCCCCTTCCCTCTTCTGTGATTTCTGGATGCTGCAGCAGTAAGCAGGGCTGATGGAACAGGAGACAAGCAGGAATAAGAGCATACAGAACAGGGACTCCAATGGGATCCAAGGAGAGAAACCCAAAAATCACTCCCTCCGCACACCAGAGAACCATGTTCCTCCAGGAGAAGAAAGAACCAAAGGAGAATCTATTTACCTGCTTGCTACTTATTAAGGAGTATAAGTCATCATTACAAAGGAAAGGAGGATTTGGGAACCTATATGCTCACAGACAGGAAAGCACCATGCTGTTAAATTCCACCAAACGGTGCTAAAGCACAACAGCCATCCTGAGTATTTCTACTGCTCCAGTGAAGGAATCTGCACTCCAAACCTGCAATTCCCAGAGAAAAGAGAGGCAGACTACTAATGGAATTAAGAGCAGGTACTGCAGGAAGACTGCTGCAAGTCACCAAGGTTCTTCATGTGTATACCCTTCAGGCTGATCCCATCACATCCTACCACAGAGATGCTCCGTACCTGCTGCTGAGTGTTGCATTGTCCAGGACACAGTTTCCTCCAGACTAACAAAGACTCAACTTTTAAACAAAACAAAAGGCCCCTAGAGACTAGCCCAGGTAGCCAGCAACCTGACAAGCAGACTCACCATGCCTGAGAAGACAAACATCTGTGCAAAGTAATCACACATAAGTGCAAGCTAAAAGGTTTGAAGGAACATTTGGGTATTTCCAGACAATGCTACACAGCCCCAAGACAGTAACTAGACTGCTTGATGCAGCTGCTAAGGAGTTCAAATCACTTTCACAACAGGGCTCACTTTTCAATCATCTCAACTATACATGCAGGAATTCCTACCCCTGTCAAACCAAGGTTTGCATGAGAAAATTCTTCACTGCTCTTGATTGAATCTTTCTCCCTGCCCTCATGACGCTCCCCAAATGGGTCTTGTACTCCTTCAAGTTGCCTCCCCTTCTCTCAGGATTTGCACACCAGGGTCGTGACTTCCTTTCCCTTCCCACCAGCACACATGCAGGGAGGGTCAGGCCTCCTCCTAAAAACCTCAGTTCAGGAATAGCCAGGCTGACCCCACTTGGAGCCAGCACGGCTCCCTGGCTTAGACACTCCTATCCCACACCTACTGCTGCTCTGAAAGCAGCTTTTATCTACCCAGAAAGGGCTTAGACTTTCTGTCTGTTACTGGCAGGAGGTAGAGGTGCTAATTAGAGGAGGTAGAGGTGCTCAGTTGTCAGCTGAGCCACTTCTAAACTGAGAACACAAACTAAAATTAAAGATGAGGTATTAAAATGGGCAAAAATACTTGAAAGGACTATTGTTCATTCAAGAACTACTCTTCCTGTATTTTTAAAACATTTAGAAATTGCAGTCCAAATAATTGCTTGTCAAGACATTTTTTTGGAGAACAACTGTAGCTATTCAACAAGCTGTGTAATTAGGTTATTAAAAGTATAATATCATCTTGAAGGCTTTGAGAGAGTAGACCTCTACCTAACACAAAATCATCACAGCTTAATTTTCCTCCCTCTCTCTTGGCTTCAATCCCAAGTCACAAGTCCTAGCGGCCCCTCAGAAGTCAGCTGTGACAGCGTACATTGTTTACAGGATGAGGAACCATCGCTCTGAACTCCTGAGCAGGTACATGCACTGCTTCCATTCCAACTCAGGAAAACATGTCCGGTATCCAACAAAGGAAAAAAAAATACAAAGCCAAAAGCTACAGATAAAATCCCAGTTCCCCGAGCCTGATGTTCCCTTCCCCCTCAAGTGGCGGGTTCAGGACAAGGATCCTCCCATTATTCTGGACAGCACAGCTTAAGACCAAGCACAGACAGACCTGTCTCTGGGAAAGGAAAGAAATTCCTGACCCACAGCTACAGCTTTGCAGGCCAGGCCGATCTCTGGGGAAAGAGAAACATGTATCACTGGAATCGGTACAGCAAAACAGAGCACGTCATGCGATTTACATTTCTGTGACAACATGTTTATAGGACAGGTAAAATAAACTACGTAGCCTGCAAGGCTCAGCAGCCTGAAACTGGGAAGCTAATTGAACCAGAAGGCAAGGAATTGGTCTTGATGTTAGCAAATGGGATGTCACAAAAATTAGACACTAAAAATTTAAAGCAGTAGGGAAGACAAAAGAGCAGGAATCACAATAGCCAAGTCTGATGAAGAGCTGCTCCTTGGGTACAGAACCATAATGACGCTAAGCATTTTTCTACTAGATGGCAGTGTAGTGTCACACTATATAAAAGGAATTCTAGAAAGAAATTGCTTTGCATTTCAAGTGAATCTGTGCTTAGACTTGACTTCAGATAGCATGATATGTAACAGTAGCCTCTTTGTAAAGGGACCTGCTATTAGTCTCACAGCGCAATAGGAGCGATACCCTAGTTTCTAATTTCCCACAAAAGAAGGGGAAAAGACACTGAAACCCTGAGCAGTTCTGCTACATGGTACAGCTGCATGCACAGCCACAGACAAGCTCCTGAGTCTGTAACAACAGAGGGTGAGCTCTGATTGAAGAGCTCTGCAAGCAGAGGAAGAAAGTCCTCACTGCTCAGGGGGAAAAGGCAGCTGGGCTTCTGGAAGACAGGGGCAACTTTCAGGCAATCCCCTTGCTATGGTCAGGGGAGGCTGGCAACTTCAAAGGAAGATCCAAGGATAAAGAGAGAGCAGTGCCACAAAAATTCAAAACACAAGCACAAAATAATCAAGGTTAGGGCTGAAGAACAATGCAAATATTTGCAGGTAACTCAGTCACAACAGTAACCTTTACTTTGCAAGGCCGTCATCCTGTAGCCAAGCTTCAGGTATCAGGAAGACATAGCAGCTTACCAACACTCCCAAAGCGAACATTTATTTTTGGCGTACACTGGAGCTACAGGAGCTCCGTACAGCCAAAGATGGAAAAGCTCTGGGGGAAGCTCGCAGGCAGCCCAAGCACCCTCTCTCCTGGAGAGCCTCTCCGGGGGTCCCCAAGCTGTGAGTCTGTCAGGCTGTTCCTGTGTCATCGGGATCATCACCCTCGGCTTCTCCCCACCGGCGGTCACAACTGCGACAGCCGGCGGGACATCACTTCCATCACCTCCCTGCCGGCGGAGCGTGGCAGGTTTAGTTCGCTCTGCAGGGCTCGGGGCACGCTGCACCCACCGCGGTGGCCCCGGGCCGGTGCGGCTGCCGGAGGTGCCACCGGCCCCGTGCCGGGATGCCCGGGTCACACCGCGCTCCCCCTCCCTCCTCCTCCCGCCGCCGCAGCATCCCCGCCACGGCTGCGCCCCGCAGGCCATCACCCGTCCCGCCGCCGCCGCAGACCGGGGAGGGACCGGGGTCCGCGGGGAGCCCCCCGGGGCACGGCCTCACCTGGAGGGCCGCAGCCGCACCTCCTTCTTGCTGTCCACCACGGAGGGCACGCAGTTGGTGAGCTCGGTCCAGTCGGCGTGCAGCCCGCAGCTCCAGCCGGTGGAGAAGCGGGAGAAGAGCCAGGTCTCCCGCTTGCCGGGCCGGTGGCAGGTGCACTTCTTCTGCCCGGCGCGGCACTCGCAGGGCTGCTCCAGCTGGATGTTGCGGACCAGGTGCCGCCCGAAGGTGGTGCCGCCCGTCTTCTGGATGTGCAGGAACACGATCAGGTCGTCCCCCTTGATGTTGAAGTCCACCCGCCGCAGCAAGTCGTCGGCGGAGAAATTGAAACGGGGAACGAAACGCGCCGGCGTCTCGTCCTCCGCCCGGTACGGGTCGGCGGCGGCGGCGGGGCTGAGGGCGCGGAGCCGCAGGAGCTGGCACTCGGTGCCCGGGCAGACGTACTGCAGCACGATCACGGCGAAGAGGAAGAGCATCACCAGCGCCAGCAGGACCTTGTGGGACCGGTCCTCCATCGTCGCCGAGAGTGCCGCGCATCGCCGCCGCCGCCCCGCTCAGAGCCGCCGCAGCCGCCGCCGCCGCCGCCGCGGGGGAGCCCGCGCCGCCGCCATCGCCCGCCGCTGCCCACGGCCCTTCCCGGCAGCCCCCGCGCCCGGCCCCGCCGCGCGCCTCCGCCCGCCCCGCCGCGGCCGCGCCCCCTCCAGGCCCCGCCCCCTCTGGGACCTCCCCGCGCGGCCGCTCCGGCACCGGCGCCGGCACCGGCACCGGCACCGGCCCGCCCTCCACCAGGACCGACCCGCGCGGCCGCTCCGCACCAGTACCGAGAATGGGACGGGGAATGGGACCAGCACGGGACTGGGACTTCACCGGCAACAGCACCAGGACTGGGACCATACCGGCACCGCCCTCCACGCACGGACCGGGACTGACACCGCACGGGGACCGGCGCTCCCGCCGGCGGCAGCCGCCGCGCACTCCGAGCGTGCTCTGCGCGTGGCCGGCCAGGGCGCACCGGGATGCTCCGTCCGCTCCTGTGCCGGAGCGGGCCGCGGCCTGAGCAGCTTCCCGCATCCTCGGCAGTGCCTGCGTGGCCGTGTGCCCGTCCTGCCCGCCCCGGTGCCCGCTGGCAGCACGTGGGGCAGGGCGGAGGGGGCTGTTCCGCAGGGAACATCCCAGTTAATGGCAGTGGCGCGTCTGCGGAGTCACCGTCCCGCTCGTCCATCACACACATACACACACACTCCCATCGTTGGGCACCGAGCTGTCCACTTTCTCTCCACACTTCACACCAACACCCAGTGCTTTGGTTTAATTTTGGGGGTGTTTAGGTGGAGAGGCGGCGCATCGATTGTTTTTGTTTCTGTTGATTCAGGTAGCAAATACCTGCGCTGTCTCTGTCAGCATATTTCTAAACCTCTCTGCGCAACGAGAGCGTTCCGTAAATAACAACAAGGGCTCTGTGGATTTATCTCTGATTACAGTCCTGTGTATATTCTGTGTGTATGCAAACGATGTTTAGCCCTCTGGCTGCTGGTGGCTGTTCAATGAAGCCTGTGGGTGGGAGGACATGGGTGCTCACCCCGTGTTCGCCTCCTGCCATTCCACAGGGACACTCTCCCCATCACCTGCCAAGACCTGGCAAGGCCTTGGAGCACAACACACCCAGTGAGCCCGAAGCTTTCCTTTCCCTCTTGGTGCAGCTGATGTTGGGGCGCTTAATGCCTATGAGAACTGCAGCCTTGCAAGAAAAAAGCAATTTTTTTAAAAAAAAAGAGATTTCTGGCTAAAAAGGCTAAAGGAGGTTTTCACCCCATCCCCAGTGTCCTGTCCTTCTTGGAAAAGCAGCTGGGGCAGGACCATGGGTTTGGCCACTCCCAGTTTGACTGATGTGCTCCAATACTTAAATGACGTTACACAGAGGTGCTGCATTTCAGGAACCCCCAGTCTCAAGTACGGCTGGAAATGTCTGAGGTTCTTCGTCCCCTCCCCACCACAGCATCTCAGCTTTTGCATCCCTGTCCCGTGTGATATCTCTGTTTCTCTGCCTGGCCAATCAGGCAAGAGCTGAATTTTCTGATATGCCAAGCAGGAAGAAAAGAAAATAGTTTGTAAACACTCTCCTAGACTTTTATACATCATAAAATGGAAAAAAAACACAAACAAACAACCAAACAAAAAAGAAGATTTGCCTCATTTTCCCCCTCCTCTCAAGCAATTCTCTCTATTTCAGCAGGTATATGTGGTGTTTGGTGGTGATTGATTTATTTATGGTTTTCATCCTTGAGCAACCTTTTCTGTCTTTCTTATTTTTTTCAGTTGTCCATAATATTTTGAAAACATTTACACTCACAATAATAGGCAATTTTATCACAAAGATTCTACGCATGAGAACTACTGAGATCATTTGCCTCCATTTGAATCTCCAAAATGAATGGATTGCACCATTTAATGAAAACTCTGTGTTCTGAAATTCAAGCCTCAAAATTATAGATGTTTCTGTGCTTTATATCCATCACTCTCTCACAATCATTCGTAGAAAAAAATGTTTGCCTCCAGTTTTATTTATTTTACTTTATGAAATAACAAAGATGTGTGGTGAGTTAAAACCAATTCTGAATGCTAATACCTGGGAATTAACTGGAGAGAATAACAATGGCCTAATGTCTACAATAAATTAATATATACTATAAAAGATATGATGCATACTGGGTTGGTGTTCCCAGCAGAGCCATTATTTTGGAATGGCCTAAACAAACAATGATCATCCTTTCAGTAATGAGTGATGGTCTCCAGTCTGCTGCCTTCTCACTCACAGTATGTAAATGATGCTCTCGAGCTTTGATCCAGGGACCCAAAACATTTGCTTAGGCACTAAAGAAATGAAAATTGCTCCGAACTAGATAAAAGTAGGAAAGAGCAGAGCTGTTAAGGTTTCACAGCACAGGCAAGATTCAATCACTGGCAGGGCAGCTGGTTTAAGTTAAGAGGTCAAGCAAAACCTCTGAGTGCCTAGTAACACCAGTGAAAAAAATCTACACCTCCTTCTCCACACACAGCACCCCCAGACAACCCAAACACATGATCCCTGTTCCCACTCCCCACACATGACCCTTTTCTGCTGGCACTAGGGGTCCCTTCACCCCATGTCTCAGTACATGGTCATGCCCAGATGAGCACATGGGTATAGCCACTGCTCCTATCCCACTTACAAGTGTCCTGTGCCACTGGCTGGCCCCTTCTGCACCCACCCTGTCAGCAGCTGCCTTCCTCCAGTCCAGCAAAGCCAAGCTGAGCTGGTGAAGGATCTCACTGTGGGCTGACCATCTCTTATTACCCACGAGAACATTCAGAAAATCAGGGGTTTGTATGCAAAGGCACCGGGTGTTTGCCCAGAGACAGATCAATAGAACACCTCATGCCTCAAGCCCTAGATTGATCTTTGCTGCTTTAGGAAACTGTTGTTAGCTCATCAGTTTGGGCTGATCATCACATCCCTGTGTACTTCTGGAAAACCCTTGTTTCCACAGCTTCTGAATTTCACCTCTGCATTTGGCTGGCAAATGGTGACTCCTTGGCTCCAGCAAAAAGAAAACACACATCGGCTTTGAGATAAGCAGGCTCTTTGTGTGTAAAACAGAGCTTTACTGGGCATCGAGGCCTCCAGCTTATTGAAAGGATCAAGGTTTCATATCACTTCAGCCTGAGTAGGTCCCAGTGTCTGCTGTTTGGTGCAGGTAAGGGCAGGAGTGCAGCCAGCTTGAAAGCCCTGGGCAGATGGGCAGGACTGGGCTGTGGCAGCCCTGGCCAGGGCTGGGATAACCCCAGCTGCTGAGGCACCCATAGCTGCTGGGAGGATGAAGTCTTTTTCAGATGAGAGGAGAAGCCTTATTTGCACAATGGCACAATTAGAATAACTTGATTAAAAGAAATGCAAACGAGCTATTAGGTTTGCTTTATCTGCTTGTAATGTGATTCATCTGATAGTACCTGTGCAGGAAGGGGGAGACGATAGATAAAATAAGTACAGAAAAGCCTCCCGTGTCATGAAAAAAGCATATTTATTAAAATAACGAACACCATCATTGCCAGCCCAACTACTGCAGCTCTCCTTTATGAAATTGTCCATCTTGTCTGGAATAGCTGATGGCTAAACAGGTTTGTGGCCAGGGCATTCAAAACCACTTTTCCCATCAAAGTGATGATGTGGATGCTCCAGACTTGTCCCCAACTGCCTCAAAAGGATCTCTCCTTTACCACTTCCATAAGACGTGCAAACCAACGACTTTGATAATTTTAATTCTCCTTTGAGACTGGATAAAACCAGATTATGGAGTCAAAAGGTATCACCAGGAGACAGACAGCATTGAAGACACCACTGTACTCCCTGAGGAAACAAGTCTTAAAATGAGTGGAAAAGCACAGAGCAATGAGATTGTCATTGCATGGGAGAAGAAGCAAAGCCAAGAGCAAGGAAATATCTGGGAAAGGACCAAAGAAAGTGGTCCTGTGGAGGGAGAGAGATGGAAGCCCTTCTAGCACCTCATAGAATCTAGTAAAGGGTATGCAAATGAGTGAAGGCATGGAGCAGTGGGGTGATGAGTAAACTAATTAGAAAATGAGGCTTGATTATTCATGGACTTGACATATCAGAGAGCAGCTAATCAAAGGAATAATACAAGTTTGCATATTCTTTGTGATGTGGGCATCAAAGTCTTTCTTCTTGTCACTACGGCATCACTGCTGCTCATTCCTAAACCAAATACACTGATGCAAGTGTAACATCTTGCTCCATATTAGGACATGGGTCTTGCAGAGTCTGAGGTGTTTGAAAGAGCTCTGTTTTTTCCAGCTATTGAACTGATCTCGCATTTATCCCTACTTATAGATCTTGCTTCCCTGAACACAAATATTGCCCTGAGCTCTTTGGGGGTGTGGTACAGCTTTTAAAAGCTTGAGCCAAAGACCCCGATACTCAAGGGACCCACCTTGCAAGATCATTGCTACATAATCCCTTTACAGTTTCATTTTGTTTTGGACTGACCACTGAATAAACTTTGACTAAATGCCCCATGGGAAGATGGACTTGGCAGGAGGTATTTGCACAGAACTTGCTGGGTGCAGGAAGCTTTCGGGAGTACCTCCTTCCCAGCACGTGGCATCAGAAACTTTCAGTCCAGGCTGTTCACTGCGGCAAATCTTGGAGCTGGACAAAAGGCAGGGTAGCTTTCCAGTTACAAGGCCTCAGCAGAATTTCCATTTCACACATAGATCTCGGTCCTGTGAAAGGTTTTAAAGGAGGACCTGATGTGGGACTGACACCTGGCCATGTACCAAGTGTCTGGGCACTTGGTTGGAGGGTGAATAAATGATACTGCCCCATCACCACTGATTCTTTCCCAGCATGAAACTGGCTGAGAAACTGCTGAAACATCAAATTCCCTTTTGGTGAGGACAGCCTGGGACAACTCCAGGGAATAGGATCCATGGGGATGAAAGGGCTCTTTCAAGTATGCCTCTGAATCAGTGGGAAAAGTGAGAAGTTGGGATTGCTCCTGCCACTGATTGCTTGTCTGGATAATTACAGTGATGGGTATATTAATACCATCTGGCATTAGATCCAAAGAGCAACCAGGCATTGAAAGAGATTACTGGTGAGGTGTGTGAAGAACCCTTTTGGAGGTGCTTATGAGCAGATTAGGAGGAATTAGAAAGGGTGTGAGCCAACAAAGCCCAGAGCTGCAGACCATATAGTCCAAGGGACACTTTGTGCCCACTTTGGAGATATATAATGCAAACTGGTGTATCTGACCTAGTTCAGGACAAAACCTGCAGCATTTGCGTGATTAAAGTAAGTGAGAGAATAAGATAATGTGCAGTGGTCTTCAACAGTGGTTTTGCACTGAAGAAAAAAACTGTTAAAAAACTCATACAAATATTTGTTGAATCTTCCTAAAACCCAGGGGGAACCACATGGCCCTGAAAGAACATCAGAAAAGATGTAATATTACCTCATGCTATCCCAGTAGGTAGTCCTGTGAGGAGTTAAAGCAGTGGGATTTGGTCCAAAGGCATTCAAGACATCTGAAAGGGTTAAATCTGCCCTTTACAGTGAAATGATTTCAGTTTAACTATACTGGTTTTGAAATCAGTTTGGTTAAGCTGTTACCATCTTTTGCCCAGGCACTCTTCAGTCCTAGAGTAGTTAGTATCAATTTAACTTAATTTGGTGTCATTCTGTGTACAGACTGCATCTTGGATGCTGTATAAATATTTGCTTGTTGAAATTAATGCTGAATTTGGACAATACAGTGTTGTGGAATTAACCTACATGACAGAGGATCAGCTGCAGGAGCAAAAAAAAATCTCAGGAAGAGGTCTTAAATTGCAGATGACTTCATGCAATTACCTAGTTTTTTTAATGAACAGAAGAATAAATGAAGGTAAAGCAAAAATAATCTCAGGCATTACCAAATAATAATAATAATAAAACAAGCTCTGAGGACAGCTTCTTCCAGCAGCAGGGCTGATGAATCTTCAGGGAGTGATCCCATAGTCCAGCGAAACAAAGAAATGTTCAGTTTGCAGCAAGGTTTTGCAACTGCAGATTTACCAGGAATAGCAAATAAATAATTCACTGTTTCTGAAGATGTGTTCTTTTACTTCAGATCTAGGTCTGCCAAGCTGCTGAAGGGCTACAGCAAACATCCCCCTACAAAATAGAAAATGAGGGACAAAGCAGGACTTTCATATTCCAGTTATGTGTAAAAAGACTCCTAAAAAAAGAAAAAGCTTCCTTTCCTCCATAGCCCCCCCCCATCTTCCCCCCTGCCATCCCCCACCCCCTGCCCCTGCTGCCATGAGTCCACAGGGAAACAGAGTATTTGTGTTGTATCACACTGAAACTTCCGGAAAAGAAAACAAAAACGCAATCAAACATTTAATATTTCACCACAACAGAATTCAGTAGAAAATCCCCAGCTGGACTGAATGTAAATAACATGTATTGACTGCAGCAATTTCTTGTGGTTTCCCAAAAACACTCAGCGTTCACAACATTTGCAATAACTCACAGAAAACCAGGGCAGTATGAATTTATACCTCCTGATCCTAAATTCTACTACCTGGGCCAGCCTCCCTCAGGCACCCTGGGCCAGCCCTGTGTTTGCATTACTACAGTCACAGGCTGCCCCTGGAATCCCTTTTTGCTGGGATGCTGCCAGTCCTGCATGTGCTTGAGCTGCTACCTCACTGGATCTAAACTGTGGCAGCTATTTTAATCTGCTGCTGAAATACATGTGAAGAAATTCCTTGGAATCCCTTACTTCTGTTCCCAGCTGACACAGAGCCACGTGGCAGGGAGTGCACATGCAGGTTGTGCCCCTGGCCAGAGCCTTCCTTCCTTGCCTTGGACAGGAGATGGACGTGGGGTACCCACTCCGTGCTGAGAGCATCACTCCACCCGGTGAGGGCTGAGCAGCACAGGCTGCTCATCCTGTCTCTGTCTTCTGCTCAGCACTTTGGGAAGGCTGAATCCATGGAAAGGATGGCTGGGGACCAGCAGCAGGCTCACCACCGCCTCAACCTCCCCTCACCTGTCTGCTGCCAGTGTGAGTTCTTCATGCCCCAGTCTGAGGGCTGCACGGTCAAACACTTGCTATGTGTACTGTAACATCTAGTCTGACACTACTTAAATCAGAGAAGCCAGCAAGTGACCTCCCTTGTGTCTTGAACCTCTGCTAACTGCTCATTGATATAGTCCGAAATTAAGGGGGCAGAGAAGAGGGGGTCAATGGTTTGTTTCCTGCCCTCTCACAGGGATGAGGGTCCACTGCTGTGTGTGTACACTGTTACTCACAGATGTGCACTAGGTTACTGTACAAGAATTACCTGTCCAAAGAAATGACGAAGAGATGATATTATGATAATGCATGAGTCTGTCTCCAACCATTTTCATGCTCATCTTTCCCTAGTAAAGATAAGCAACACATAATGCTGGCCTTGCACACTAAGGAGTGGAGGACAGCACGTCCGAGCGTCAAAATTTAGGAGATTCCCTACAAGAATATGTGTCCTTACTGCACAGAGCTTCTATGGACCTGCTTAAGTCCCAAGTGATATAACAGTTTTCCAAGAGCTCCCTCTGACTCTGAATTCTTGAGAGACTCAGAATAATTAATCTGGCTGTGACACTATGCAGAACACTGTAACAACCAGAAGAAAAATAACTTATCAAAAATATTATTTTCTTTCATGCAAAGAACCAAACTTTAAATGATTCCATCTGTCACTTTCATCTGCACCCTGTTTCATTGGCTGGATTTTGCTCATTAAGATAAATTTCAAGCCAGCAGATAATTTTTACCTTCAGGGCTTTGATGAAATGTAGTGCTTGGGACTTTCTTCCCTCCTCCATTTTTGTCAGCCTTGACAGAAGAATAAGTGTTTCTCTCTTACGCTATTTTGCAATTGTATGGAATGGCTTTGACCTTCCGAAAGAGAAACACGCTACAGTTAAATTCCTCCTGCTTTCCCCATGGGACTAGGAGCTGGCCAAACCCTTCCAATAAAAGTTTCCCTCTCGACCTTGCATCATAAACCCCTCTTTTCTTTATTACTCTGTCCCCTCAAAACCTCTAGCCTTTTCAAAAGATGGGCTGGAGAACTTCTATGCTATGCAAACTGTTAAAATATTTTTGTTTCTTCCCTGAAAAGACATTAAAGCATTTTGTTGGATTCCTTACCTCATAACCAAACACAACTGTACACTGTGTACTCTGCGTGTTACAGCTCTCTGTGCTTTCCATCCCAATGACTTATTTTACTGTAAGTGTTAATTATACTTCGGAATGGTTTCATGAGGGATGTGATAAATCATCTGCCACTTAAAGTTTTTAAATCAACGCTTGGTGTTTTCAGTGGGGTCCTGCTCTGTGCCTGGAGCACACAGAGGCTCCCAGTGCGTTTCCAGGAGGGTATATAATCACATGGTCAAGGTCAGCCATGGTACTGAGGAATTAGGGGATGGGCGGGATGGCCTTTGTCATGCAGGATGTAAGATTAGTTGGACTTAATGGTCTATTTTGGCCTTTAAATCTGTGAATAGGGAAACGGAAAGAGGAAAAAGAAAACAAAAAGAACAAAAGTCTCTATTATAACCAGCATGCTTCTGCCTTCCGAAAGCAGAGCCAGAGGGACTGTAGGCAGCTGGGGCTAGAAATGAGTACTGGGCACTCTTTTGCACTGCTCCTGCTCCCAGAACTCCCCAAGCTCACCTGAGCTCCCCAAACAGGTTCTTACAAGCAAAGCCAGGAGCCCAAGCCCACTGGGATTTGCTGACCTCTTTCAGAAAACAACAGACGTGAGCACACACACAATGCTCAAATGATTTTTAATTTCTTTTCCCCCTTGAGGTCATTTTAGGTGTTCCAGAACTAGAAATCTAATGCTTTTTCTATTTCTAAATTAAGCTAATTAAAATTTTAATCTAGTGGACATTATCTTATTGCATAATTAGAAGAGCTTATATTGCAGTGGTTTGGTTAGTACCAATCCTTTTTGTTTTAAATTGTGTTTCATTAATTGAACAGGGCTTAGATAGGTGCTTATAAGGTCCTAAGCCAACTATTTGTTCTTAACAAAATACTCAGTTCTCCCTTTTAGCTATACCTGCTCTGAGCCTGCAAGCCTTATGCTGTAATGGTTTTCCTTTAGTGAAGGGTGGGTTATTACACCCATGATCCACATGGGAATTTCAGGAGCTATAGGCACCCTCACAGACACCATTGCAGACTGACTTTGCAGAGCAAACACAAAGGATCCTTGCTGGAAAATGGCAAATCCAAACCCTACCTACTGACTTGCTGATATCTTCTGCTACACCATGGGTTATTGCATAATTAATTACTCCCAGTTCACTATTAAGTCCCAAAGAATCTTTCTATAGACTAGACTGGTATTACTCTGCCATACATTTAAAAGAGATTACTGTTAATTAATTTAGCTCATCTGCATACCTAAAATTCAGCTAAGCCCTCTATTGTGTTACCTGCTGTCATTTCAGACGTGTAGGACTTCCAAACTCCCGTAGAAATAGAAAGGGATTAAACTCATGTATAGAGATAAAAACAATTTAAGAAGTTGCTTTTCAACACTTCCCACAGGGTCCTGTGCAGATTAGGACCTGGAATCTGGCAGAACCCTTCCTTCTGGTTATCCATCCCACCAGGAGTCAACTTCCCTCCAGGACTTTCAACCCAGTGCTTTCCCAAGACACTGAATTTCCTTAAAGCGTGAATAACATGCTAAACCACAATTTATCTACTCCTGGGGCTGAGGCACCCCAATTGGTAAACGTAAATCATTCGGAATATTTATGATGTACTGACACATTTCCATTCTAAAATAGGAGTCCGACACACATAAATCCTCATAAATATTTCTCCGGAGCCATCCCCATCCCATGCACCCCAGACACGGTCACCAGATCTGCATGGGAACCTCCACAATGCCTGAGGCTGACTTGGATGTGCTAAAGGCTCTGTTTCTACCACAACAAATGAGTAAATAACTACATTAATTATGAGCCAGACCTTCCAGCTGGCCAAGTCACAGGAGCCAGGGCACTTTTGCTAAACAATTTCAGATTAAAACAAAGCAAGCAACCTCCTGTCAAAACTAAGCAGCTCCATGCAGCAGAAATCCCTTGGATAAAAACTGCTATTCCTCCATAAGGATAGCAGAAAACAATTTGATATAAAAATTCTTGGGTTTTTTTTCTGTTTTGTTTCATTGGGTTTTTTTTCAAAACACACAAAAACTCTCAGAAGAAGAGTTGAAAAGACTGATTATTCTTCAGGTAGCAGCTTCTTCTGGAAAGATGGTGAATTTTAGTAGAAGGTTGCATCCAAGGTTTAAAAAAAAAAAAAAAGCACAATTTAGTTAGGCTCTATTATCAGCTCCCCTTCATGAGCTGCTTTGGGATTAAGGGGTTGACAACAGCCTGGTTAGCTAGCAGGGAATCATGTGGATCTGTGGGGACGTGGAGCTCTCAGCATGGCAGTGAGCTGTAAGGCACAGCATGCCCTGAGAAAACCTGCAGCTCCCAGCACTGGGTTAGGGATTTGCTGCAAGATGGGGAAAACCCACAGAGCTGCCATCTCACAAAGCTGAGCTCAAACATTCACCCGCTCCTCCAGTCCTGTGTGGAAATCAACACAAAGTTGCTCCACAGTTGCAAAACAGACAGCTCTTAAGCACAATCCATTTCCTAACCAATAACTCATTTCCAGAGTAGTCAGTGACTCTGCCCAAGGTGAGTCCCAGCAGCCCTCTCTGCACTTAATTTGCACACTGGTTTTGTTCAGGATGCAGTCCCTGCATCACCACCTCTCTCTCCAATACTGGCATTTTCCAGGCTGACAGCCAAAGGGATGCTTAGGCAGACATTCCTGCAGACAGAAAGCTAAAGCTGGTTTGCTTTACCTCTGTTCCAAGAGGGGCAGGATGGCAAGATACCTGGGCTCATCACTCAGACAATTTGCTTGCAATGAGTGTTCCACCATGCTCGAGGCAGGGAATGGTCTCTGCTGACCAGACCCTCTACCTCCTGTCCCCACTGCCTCTAGAGCTGTGCCTCTCACTTAGGTGATGTCAAAACTCAAGGTGTATTTGCTGTCAAGACAAGGGTTGACACCCAATTGTGTCACCCTTCTTGAATTCCCTTTCAGGAACCCTGAAAAGTGGAACCACAGAAATGTTGATGGGAAGAGCCTCTCATCCAGCCTCCTCCTCATAACAGAATAATCACCTAGCTTGGCCATGGCTTTGTCTAGCCAGAGCATGAAAATCTTCCAGGCTGTGGATGCCACAATCCCACTGGATGACCATGCATCTGTCTCGCAGAGAAGTTTTCCTGATCTCCAGTTTGAGTTTCCCAAGCTGCTGTTGCGCCTTGTAACATCATTCACCTTTACCTAGAGGAGTTTGGCTCCATCATTTCTGCAGGTAGCTGAGGTTGCTATTAACTTCCTCCTTCACCAACTCAAACTACCCCCAAGGCACATCAGCCAGAACCTTGAACGGCATCCCAAGCCCCAGAAATCTCCCCCCTCTCCAGTTATTCAGTCAAACTGGAGTCAGCCAGTTCTGGTAGCACAGGTTTAGGGCTCTGTATGTTATGCTCTGTACTTCACAGCATACATCGCAGTCCCCTTGACCCAGCCAAGCAAAGCCTGCTCAGGACATCACTGAAGGGGGCACAAAGTTTTCCAACCCATATTCTCCAATAGTAGTGCTAAGGCACCCACACGAGGCAGGCAGAAAAGAGAAATCATTCAGTTATTTGCCCTGCCCACTGAGTTGTCTGAAAAATGCAGCTTGGGCATTAAAGCAGCTACATCCTCAGTGGCCCAGTAGATGTCCACAATTTAGTGGCCTCCAGCTATGTACTAAAGCCTTCTCAGTCCTTAGCCTGACTAAAGCCCACCCTTGGCAGTTAAATTCCTAGTTTACATGGCAAAACTGCTTCCCAAAATATCCCTGTGGCACACCAAACAATCTTGCTGTCAGGACTCAAATTTCAGTATGATTGGTAATGAGTGCACCAGGCATCAGAACTAGGTTATTAAAATATCTTTCATGATGAACAACGTAAAATAAATGTGGATAAATTGTATTATTCTGGGTCATTTAATTTTAAGTGCAGCAGCCTCTGTATTTTTTACCACTTAAACGATATGCAGCATGAAACAGCACAAATAAATACAGATGTAGAGAACATTAGATACACTTTGTAAGAGCAAATTATGCACGTTCACATTTCATTCTACTTAGATCAAAATTAGATGGTTTTCCTCCATTATCTCAGTGGATACACTAAAAGTCAGTGATTTATGAAAGAAACCGGTGTGAATGCCATTATAATTGATTAACCTAAGAGACTGGTGACCTACTTATAGATATACAAATATGATTATAATTGTGCAGTAAGTAATTGAATGTTCTGCAGGACTTCTTTATAATGTGACTTTAATGCATAAAAATAAGAGGTAGAAAAAAGGCTTCAATGCTGTGCATGCCCTGAGATCCTAGGGAGAGGTGCTGAGTGTTTCTGCTCTCTCCTGTCAAGGTGAATTAGTGTTGAGATCCTGCAGAATCAACCCCCTCCTGAACAGCCGCACTTCACTGAAATAAACTCTCATGTGGACAAAAGGTGCCACTGTGCTTCTGTGGCTGGGATAACTTTGGACACCCTGAGCAGATCTCACTGTCTGGGGGATGCTTCACATAGACCCTTCCCGAGTCATCTCTACCGGAACCCCGTTTCAGACTCCCTTTGAGTCAAGAAAGGGGGACAGACCAGAGGTCATGAAGAAATAAAAGGAAGCTATGAGTCCCTCTTTCCAAACCACCCCTTTGCAGTGGGACTCAGCCCTGCCTAGTGTGTCTAGGAGCCTGCCAAACTTCAGGTCTCAGCTGGCTGTGACTCTGAGTCCAGCACTGCTGCCACATCTTCTAATACGTATGAGCACCCACCTGCCTGTACTACAGTTATAGGACATAGGAAAGAGCAAGAGCATCTCCCTGCCTCCACTGTTTTGCGGTCCACATATGGAACAGAGGGCAACTAATGAAGACAGTCCCCAAGTGCTGGTAGCTCATGAAGCCTAAAGATTTTACCTACACCATGCAAATGGCTATAATCTGCAACCGCAGGCAGTGCTCCTTGCTAACTGAGTTTTCCAACACCTCGGCAGTGTGTGTCTGCTGGACAATGCCCCAGCATCACCCAGCTCACAGCTGCCTGGAGGCCCTTGTGGCATTATTATGTGTCACAGATTTTGCTGTATCTTTTGCTGCCAGTCACTTCTTCTGACTTAATTTGCCTGAACTCCTCTGCATGGACACGGGCAGCAGAGCTAACCTCTGACAATGACACACACCAGCTCTCCGCAGAACAAAATTCTAGGTTCCTAATTTGAATGACTAAATATACCAAAGCCCAGTGATGAATTATTTAAAATCTATACAAATTTTGATGCTGCATACTGAGTTAGAGACTTGAATACACCTCTGCAATTACGAGTCCCTCTGCCTACAGCTCCACCATGGAAAAGCATCCATTTAAAACCCCTGGGATAAATGATCTGTTACAATTCCCTGGACTGGAAACCCTGGAGATGATGTGGGAGCCAGGAGTTGCTAGGATGGGATTGAGTTAATTAGCACTGTGTCTGAGGAGAGCCGTAACAGCATAATGAAACAAATAGAATAAAAGCAGTTTAAAGTGACTCCAGTGGATTGATGGGCGGGCACTGCTGACTGTGGAATAGCCAGACCATACCCACGCATGCATGGCTCTGCATTTGTCATGCATTGCTCACGCTGGGGGAGAGGGTGGACCACTGCAGCTCTGCCAGAACTCTCTGGCATGGTGTGCATTAGGGACAGAATGGTGTCAGCATTGTCAGCAGCCCCTTGCTGCCACAGCACACCCAGCTCAGAGTCAGCCTTGCTTGTGAAGAGCCAAAGCCACCCCCGCCCAAAATCCTCATGCAGGATGGGGTCAGGTTCAGCACACACAGCTCCTCAGGAGCCACAATCAGGGAGGCACTGTAGCACCAGGAATGCCTGGCTCCCCAAGGATAACCTCGCACACAGCTCCTGCATCAGCCGTTGGTGTCCCACTGCTGTTGAGGGCTCCTGGCAGGGTTTGCAGGATTCCTGTCTCCTTGCATCCTGCCGTGGGCTTTGTCAAGCACGTGCTGGCAATGGCTTTGCAATGCCCTGCAGCAATGCAGTATGTCCATTCAGCTACAGAGCCACAGACATTTAGAGCACACCCCACAAAAAAGTTTGTATCCCACCTCCCAAGGAGTTGCCTCTGAGCTCAGCATTCCAGTGACTGGATATAGATGGCCATATCATTTGACTGTTTCATCCATCCTTTCCAGTGCTGAGAGCCGCCAAGGGATGACTGACAGATTCTGCTTTTTCAGTGTGTTTTGCATTCTTTTCAATATTCAGTTGTCTGGAAGAAGAATATGTTGGCCCCAGCAATGCTGCATTTGAGAGAGGTCCTGGCTTCTTCAGCATAAATTGTTCAGGGTATTTTTACAGTCGGCATAAAAATACTGACACTGCCGGTATGGACAGCTCTGTTATCACGCCTGGGGCCAATAAAGAAAGTGTAAGGAAAAAAAAGAAAGCCAACAAATTAAACCCTTGCTTTATAGCAATCACACTCTTCCTTTTAATTTTGAACTTCTCGAATCCCAGCTTCCATTAAAATGAATCAGTAAAAGATAAACAGAACTGCCAAGCTGCACTGTTTTGAAGCAGAGAGATGACTCCCAGCTCAGCCAACTATTCTGGCTGCCAAATATAATATATACAAAAATGACAAAGCATAACAATGCAAAAGACCACATACTATCTCTATCTCTGCCACAGGGAACTGGAACTGTGCCCAGCTGTGGTATCTAGTCCTGGGTATTACCTGTCTACCAAAAACTAGAGAGAACTGCTGGGGCCAGGTAGCAGCTATTAGCTGAGCTACTGAAAATATATCTGCAGCTTTGCTTTAACAAGAGGAGCATAAATAAGCCCAGTCTGGCTTTCTCTTTAGTCAAAGTCCTCACTGCTGCTGCAGAGGCATTTATGTTCTGGCTTTGCCCGGCCTATTATTGCCAAAGAGCCTGACCCACACAATCCACACAGAACTGACACACACACTGCTCTAACACCATGACATGTCTTTTTCTGCAGAACTGTTCCTCATTGCTGCTAGCAACAGCTGGACCAAACCCTCCCTTTCTGCTTGCCCCTTTACTTCAGTCCTCACCTCCTTTTAGCCTCACTCCACAAATCCAAGCTATTGAGAACTGTGAGGCCAAACAAATCCTTATGGGTAGTACCTGTGCCACTCTCATCCCTCTACATACATCAGCTGCTCTTCCTTCCTGAGCATTGCTTGAAGACAGACCTGCAGTGAAATAATCCTGGTTTCAAGCCCATTGCAGAAATCACAAATGACTTGTTTCCAGTTGGATGCAAGGCTTACTAATTTCCCACCAGCATTCAGGTGGCAAGTTTGCCACATGAATAATTGTCTGTCCAGAGAAGTGTTCCACTGGTAGGGTTATTAGCAGGAAAACAGGAATTCAGTTGGAAAGCATTAATAAACCTTAGAGAAAACAGCTGTTATGGTGATTGATCCACTATCCAAGTGTACACAACTCATACAGGATGAAGGAGCAGAGGTTATTGCACAGGGAGAGGGAGGATATACTGAGAAGTGGGAAAGGAGGCAGAGTTGCTATAGGGGCCAGGGATAAAAATTGGTACTGTCAGGTTCAAAAGCATTTAAAAACTCCACACATCTTTTCCAAACCTGACTCAAAATTAAATTTTAGTAGTTTGCAGAATTTGTTGCTTAGAATGTTACTTTCTTTTAATACACATGGGCAATGGAAGTATAAGGTTTTGTGCGTGACACAGAGAAATTTCTGTTTATTCCCCAGGATCAGCAGATGCTGCAGTGTGAAGACTGCAGATGCTCCAAGGAACACATCCAAATCTGCCCAGTGCACCCCTCCCTCCCCTTGAGAGGAGTGATGAAATCACCAAGTTCCTTCAAGGGCTGAAAGCAGGATTAAGGACAGAACTGAATATTCCATTGAAATGTGAGGAATTTCTGGCTCACTGTGTCCGATCTGGTGCAGGTCTCTCCTGCTCACCACAAACTGCACATTGTGAACATGGCTCCTTTCTGCTTGTGTGCATCAGGACTTTGTCCTTTGATACTCACTGAAGTCAGGTTTTGGTCTGTCTGGGTAAGGATGCTGGTAAGAAAAGGAGAAAGTGAACCTGAGGTGGCACGTTTGGCATATAGGAACATGCCGTGCTCTTCAGCAGCTCCCTTTGCCTTACTGGAAACATCTTTTTCTGCAGGAATATCCCATCCCTCCCAGCAGTATTGCCTTTGCCATAGCTGAAAGGACAACTCACGGAGATAGCAGAGACAGAGCAGTGGGAATTCAGGTCCCTCCATGCAGGGATCCCTCCCATCACTAGGGCTGGGAGCAGGCTGTGATTCACCCCAAAGTGGGCACATCATGGCATTACAGGTTGTGCCAACTGCACTATAGGGCGTTGAGCTCACTGCACTATGTTTGATTCCAAAAGGAAACAAACCAAAAAAAAATCCTTCCAGTTTATTATTTCAGCTAATTATATGAACCAACAGTGTTTCATCCAAACTATTTTGGAAAAGTAAGTGGAGAATGTTTGCAAAACCAAAGCAACCATTTTTCTCCTGCCAGGGTGGCAGATGCAAACATAAAGAGTAACATGTCCATACATCTCTAATCTCAACTTCTTATGAAACAAAATAAAAGCAATCTGGTTGTGAACTGATCCAAAGCAAATACAATATTTCAGAACACGCCACATTTAGTTGGTGGGGCTGATTTATATGATGCAATCTAAAGACCAGTGTGCAAATATGGAGGGGAAGACTATTTCCCCTTCACACTTTCTTACCTTGCAGACATTGTTTTTTCTGCGAGTAAGGAGAGGAGTAAGTGAGGAGCCCTTGGCTTATGCAGCAGCTTCCTGTGAAGGATGAGCATTGACAGGTTTCTGTGGCAATTCCAAAAAGGGTTGTTTTACAGGCCAGAGGTTCCCTTCATCATACAGAGCATTTTGCCATTTATGGTGTGATCTGTGAGATCATCACACAGTGGTCTTCAAAATAAATACTGCCAAAAGCATCCCTTGCCCAAGTTCAATTTGCAGGCACTACCTCCATCCCCAGTTTATAGCTGGAAAGAGAGGCTGGGAAAAGGCAGCAGAATCTCCCTTGGGAAGTGGTGGAGTCATCAGCCCTGGAAGTGGTCAAAAAATGAGTAGATGCGGCGCTTCACAATATGGCTTAGTGGGAACGGTGGCATTTGCTTGGAGGCAGGACTTGATCAACTTGGAAGTCTTTTACAACCTTACTGGTTCTATGACCTTCCTCAGGGCATCTCTGTGCACTGAATGTCAGTGCTGGCAGCGCTGGCAGCGCTGGCAGCAGCCACCACTGAGCCTGGGATGGCAGACTGGGAGAGCCCCATGCCATACCATCTCCTTTGTCACACATCATCTGAGAGGCAAACAGCTCATTGTGCTTGACGTTTTCACAACTCTTTTTCTGAGGAAGTGCTGCTCCAGCCATCATATCTGTTCGGTTTTTAGATTTCATGGTCAGTTTCCAAGATTTAGTGGCTTTTCAGCAGGCAGAAGAGCACCTCGGTTCGGTGGCACTGCAGTCCTACTTAGAGATAATTGCCGAAGTAAATCAGAAACAAGGGGAGACCTAGTAAAAACATGGAAATCACATGTTTTAAATGTGAAATTAAAAATAAAATAAAAAGAAGGAGAAAGAAATAAAACAAAAAGGAAGAGAAAAAATAAAATAAGAAGGAGGAGAAAGAAATACAACCAAGATAATTGTCATTTTCATTAAGGACATCACTAAAGGATTTCCAAAACAGGTTCAGTCCCAGTTTTCAGTTTGCATTACTAAACCTTGATCCATCATTTTGCAATGAACCTATGGATCCATTGGTTAGGGACCTGCAGGCTTTCTGAGTGAAATCCTCCAGCCATCCCTCATTGGCTGCAATCAGGAAGGATGCCAAATGTTCTGTATGGTTGCTGCTGCTGTCTTGAACAGAAGTCCTCCTGAGTCCTTCTCCAGCTCAACTTCATCTCTCTCCCTGTTCCCTGGAAGAATCAAAGCTTGCAGTCTACACATGGCCAAATCCATGTTTTACATCCAGACACCCTCATTATTTTGAGCTGCACCAGCCCTGTAGCGGCACAGGCTAGTGCAAGACACTACCAGGCTGGGGTTGCTCTAAGTTACACTTCCCAGGAGAGAGGGAGGTCAACAACAACAACAACAGTATTTAGTAAGGATTTAGTGCTGTCTTTGCTCTTTCCCTCTTGTTGCCATCAGTTGCATTTGGGCATTTTGCACACCAGTGGTGTGAGGGGTGCTCTTGAAAAGGAGCAGGACTTGGAGAAAGCCCTAATACCTGGATTTCATGAGCAAGGCAAAACAGCCATTCTGAATTAAAGGAACGTCTTACGGCAATGTCAATAAACAGATTTGCTAATTAATACCAATTCAATTACATGCATTTAGTGCTCAGATTGCTAAGCAAAGCTCTTCTTATCTCACATCTGCAAAACTTCAAGCAAGGCTGGGCATTTCCCTCAGCTTCACAAGGAGTCTGGCAGCTCCTGGGGCAATGAGCTGCGATATAAACTGCTGGACTGCCCAGCCCTGTTGGTGGCTGCAGGATCCCCATGATATTCCAGGGCTTTTCTGCAGTGAAATACACTTGATATGGAGGTCAGGTAAACTGTGCTATGCTGCATTCAGGAGCTTTTTCCAATTAGCACTGAGGTCAGTCTCCAGTCCTGAAATTCAGATAGTCAAAGTTTGAGGGTTGTTTAAGGTTGAGCATGGTTGAGCTGGGCTAGACCTTCATTATTTTCTAAACACTGGCTTTTCTGTTATCTTTATTTACTATACTTACTAATCCCTTAATGGTGACTTTCCCTGGACTTCATCTGGGAAGTGCCATACTCTTTTTTCTTGTGACGAGAAGAATTCCCCCACCAGCACACAGCCATGACTTGATGACTCAAATTTGTGAAGTCACTTTGTTTTTTATGGAAATCTGATCATCACTGCAAAAAGAGGCCCCTTCATTTTCATGGCAATGTGGCCTGTTCTGCTTCAGAAAAAACTCTGATGTTTCCATAATTACACACCAACCTATGGTTGAACAAGCCTGCTAAAAGGCTGTTTTATCTCAGCATGACCAGACTCTATCAGATTTATTCTATCCAAAGAAAGTTGCATCACAAATAAATAATTTTAGTGGTAGATTGCAGTATGAGAAAAACAAATTACTTGGCAACTATTCCCTTTTTCTTCTCCTCCTTAGTAACCTGGTTTACAGGGCTATTGACAAATTCACCCTGGCTAAAAATGTAGCCTTAGAACAGAAGAGACAACCTCATCACCCTTCCACTTCACAAAGTTTTACCTTGAGTCCCTTTTTCCTCTTGCCCTCTAGAGACTTTGTGCCTCTGCGACACTTTCTGATTCCCTGCTGCCAGTCTGGGAGGGTGGCCAGAAGATGAAGCGAGGGGAATTTTTTGGTGCCTTCCCTGAAGGACAGTGGCTCCTTGCTGTAACTACAGTTCTGCAAGGGGTTTTGTGCACCACTGGCACCTCACCTCCTGGCACACAACCTTCCTTCCACCCAGCCTTACCCAAAATGACTCCCATGGTGGGCTGGGACTGGATCTGCTTGCAGGTAGGAAGCATAGGAAGCACAGTGGTGCCCTGTTGGGTGGGTCAGCCCAGGCACTGCCTCTCCATGCAAGGTTGCTCCTTGTATTGCCATGGTACCTTCTTGCTGCAAGCATGATAAATGCCAGAGCTCTTCAACTGTTTTCCTATAGGAGAATTAAAGTTTTAATGATTAACCTTTATAAATTACAAGACCAATACTCTAAATAATAAATAGTTTCTGGCCAGGTCTGAGCTATTATGCTCCAGCGTGATATGCTGAGCCCCCATCTGCATTTATTTTCCATACTGTATTCAAGTCCTCTTATGTCATTGAGATAAGCAGTCAGGAGATATGTGTTTTCCAAAATGATGTCCTCATTCATCATTTCTTCCTCACTGCTCAGCCTGATTACATTTAATTCAAGAAGAAAGAAGCCTAGCCTGGGCCCACTGAGCATATAAGGTTAAAAAAGCAATACAAATGAAGCAACAGCTTCCTGGGGAAATGGCTACAGAACACAGAATAACAGCATCCCTTATCAGCACTGATGCTGTGTATTTTCCTCCTCATTTTCAGAGAAAACTCACAGCACAAATGACCCATTCATCAAGATCAGCAGGTACAACTCTCCTTTAAACACATGTGCACAAAAGCAACCACCCTCCCCATTAATAGGGAAAAAGCTTGGAGCATTAATTTCATCTGGTATGAATGCAAAGCTTAATTACAAATAGAGATAGGAGAGCAAAAGCTTGCTGCAGCTCTGAACCGTTTCCAGTGGCACTTGGCTTAGGGAGAAATATCTTTTGTTTCTACATGTTCTTCTCTGTCGCAGTATTTGGCTGCACCAGGATGCAGCAGGGAGGAATAACGCCGAAATGTGTCTATGCACAATGTGAGCAGCAGCTTCCTAAGCCTGATGGAAGATTTCTTGTGACTTTGCACACTCACCCTCTCCGTGGCAGCCTGAGATGCAGGGTCTGTGTGCGTGGAGCCTCCTCAGTGAGCAGAGGGGGACTGGGAGAGTGAGAGGCAGCCTCTACTGAATTCCTTGCTCATCTTCTGCAGTGATGCAGCCACTGCCAGCTGCTCCTCACCAGCCCATGCACAACAGCACAGCCTGTGCCAGCTCTGAGCCAGGGAGCCAGCTCTGCCCTGGGTCCCAATCCTGCACTCTCCTGGGTGCCAGCATAGCTGCTGCTCATTCGCACATTGCTCAGTGTCGAGGTGAGGCTGCTGGGAAGGCTTGTGTGCTGCAGACAGTGGCTTGGCTCAGCGTGGGAGTCTGCATGTGATGGGAATGGGCACTGCAGGTCCTGGCACAGGCATAGCTCTGGAGTGGCAGCAACAACCCCCCCAAGCCCATTCCCCCAGACAAGCTGGGCTTGGTGCTCCAGAGCCAGACCCTTGTGTTTGTAGATGGAATTTCCCTCTAGGAAAGGTGGTTTGCATATTTTTTCTAATCAGACTTCAAAGAAATGCCAAAGGATCCAGGGAAATGAAACACATACTGAGCCAGACAAACAGGCAAATAAACACAGGAAAAAAGAGCCAGAGTCTCTGACCAAATGAACTCAGACCAACTCTGGATTTAAAATGAAAATTGAAAAGGTCTTAAAGAGATGGGTTGTTTCCAAGCATGTCCAGAGGGCAGCAGATCCACAGCTCCAAGCTCTGCCCCACAGCCACAGCACCAGTGTAGGTGTGCAGCACCTCCAGGTCAGCACAGCTGCTCATGCCACCCCCAGAAAGAGCAAAGGGCTGTGGATGCACTGGGGTCCCAACTACCACTGACTCTCCTGGGCTTAACATGCTGGTTTTTTCCCAGAGAAGTTGATGTTTGCTGCAGAAAAGTCGTAAATAAATACCTAGCTGGGATGTCCTGGATTTGCTAAAGCTCCCCTCCTAACACTGTGATACAGCCGACAAACAGGGTGTCAGCTGCATCACTCAGTTTTGTGATGTTTTTCTCACAGTACCCCATGAATGCTTTTGAAACACATCCTCAAAGGAACAGTGACACCAAGTCCCCATTGAGGCAGCTCTGACGGATAATTAATCCATTTTTTCCCTCTCCCTCGGTACGGTTCAAGCTCTGCCTAACATGTCCATAGGCTTAGGTTTCACCCAGCAGCTATGGCACTCACTGGAAATAGTTACAATGGCAGGCCATGACCTGTCCCCCCCTTGCCCTGGACCAAGCAAGCCCCAACCTGCTCTCACAGAGGAACCCTGGACACATGGATAGGGTAGTGCAGCTGCTGGCACTGCTGCCCTGTACAACAGGCTGGGAAAGCAAGGGATGGAAGTTCTATTATCCCTCTGAAGCTACAAAAGCAGGCAAAATGTAATTATAATCACCCAAACTGGACCTCTGCCAGGACATCAGGGCTAATGGTCTTGTTCTTGCAAGAAGAGCCATGGGATTTTTCTAATGATCACAAGTGGTCAGGACCTCAGTTTCACATCTCATTTGGAAGATAATGAAGAACTCTCCCATTTATTTTTGGTCCAAAGGGAGGTAAGGACAAATTGACTGTGTCAAAGGGCATGAGGACTTAGAGACATAGATTCTTTTGCTCAAGATATCACTGGGAGCTCTGACAGCCAGGAGGGATAGCAGAGGGAAAACAAGAAGCAAGGAAGAAGCGTGTGTGATTTCATATGACTCCTGTTAGTGTTTCAACTTTTTCTGAATCTGCTATGACTTCAGTGACATTGCTGAAAGGAAGGTGAATCTTTTTTCATACGAGCTATTCCCGCTGTAAAATGTATTTGGAGGGAATGAGTTTATAAAGCTATCTTTGAGATAATTGGCAAGGATACTCTACTCTCCCATGAAGGTTACGAGTGGGTTACAAGAGGGTCCTCACTTTAAACTCAGAGCAATGAGAAATTAATAGATCTTGCAGTGTCAGTCCCAAGGCAGAGGATCATGATAAACTGGAAACAGGCAGAGAGACTCTTTTTAAGTTATGAAGCGAGAGAAGAGAGACGTATCAAACTCCTGGGAGTCACATGAATTCAGACTGATACATCTGCCAAGGACAAGTGTGGTGATTGCCAATAAAAGGTCAGTGCAATTGGAGAGGACAAATATTGCCTTTCCTCTGAGAAGAAGCAGCGTGACACCTCCAGAGACCCTGCCTGTTGCTTCCCTGGAACAGGGAGCTCTGCCCTGGGAAGTTGCACCATAATCAGCATACACAAGTGCTGCCTTCTAATGTGAAGGCTGTTGTGATACAGAAAATGATTCCCCTCTTTCCAGCCCAGACAATTTCCATACCTAAAGCCTGTGTAGAGCCCCTCTTTTTCTGCTCTGGGCACAAGAAAAAGTGACCATAACCTAGAAAGCTGTAGAAAAGGGTTTGGGCAAGAGGAAGAATTAAAAAAGGCTGTTCTGGAAGGTCATTACGTGGGGATTGGCTGTTGTATAGATGGAGCTGCTGGAGTGGAGAAAGAACTGGCTGTGATATTGATGAGAATGAGTGGTTAAATGAGAGCAGTTTGGGTTGCAAAATATAGACTGCCACTGAGATCAGCACTGGAATCAGTTTAATTAATTTAGATGATCAATAACCTGGAAGGGTGAAGGCACAGACCAGCAATGCAATTTGTTCTTGGTAGAAAACAATCACAAAGGAGCCATCAAAAGGTGGGACAATGCTCTCAGCTTGGACTGGGACAAGGTGCGTACAAAGAACACATGAAATGCTGGTAGGGACAGCAACCAGAGTCAGGATCTGTCTCAGTGATCTCACACAACAAAACAGAGAAGAATAATGAGCAAAGCTCAGCCCTCAAGCATAGCACTTGCATGCAGGGAGCATGAAAGGCACATTGCAGAGGTGTGCCATAGGGACCTCAGAGAGAGGGGGGAAAGATGGGCTGGTGTCAGCAGGGAAATGAGCAAATCCTGCAGCTCTGCAGACTTTGATTTTTTCATATAGGGAGGAGTTCAAATGACACATCAAAGCTAAAAAGAACTCACATTTAGCCATGTTTGCATGGAGAGGCTGAACAGTGAGGATTAGCTGCCCCAGGATCTGGCACACCAGCTGGGAGACTGACCTCTGAGGACAGGGATTCCCGAAAGATGTGATGGACAGGGCACGATGCTGGTGGAGGAGAAGGAGGGAGAACTGGGCTTCATGCTCCTCCTTTGTGCCCAAGAACATCCAATTTCTGCCTTCAGGTGAGCAGGTCTCAGTGTAAGGTGAAAGCACCAGCATCAGGGCTGTCTGGCTACACCACAGAAGCTGCAGGAGAGCCCTACAGAGAAGAGGTGTTGCTGGTTAGGCAGATTCCTCAAAAGACTTTGGATAAAACCAGTTTTCTTTCCTCCCCCCACCCCACCCTGCCCTGTTCTTCCTTACCCCCTGGAGGAGAAAGCCCATCTTTCCCCAGTTCTGGAAGAGCCGTATGCACATCTCTCCTGCCTGCACTCATGCATGAGCCCTGCAGGGCTGAAACCTGCCCCAGAGCCATCTGAGTTCTGCAGCAATGGAAGAGGGGATCTCACAAACACCCTCTCATTGATGAGGCTGGGAGAGAGGGGAACACGTCGCAGCCATGGGCAGGGGGCACTCATGAGGGTCCTGGTCCTGGAGCAAAGGAAGGGGGGAGAGCATACAGGAGTATAAGCACACAAATGTCAGTCCTTGGGGAGACAGGCTGAGAATTCCCCTGTGTTTGCTGATCTGCAAACCTTGTCAGAGGCTTTCGATTCTCTCGGAGCAGAGAAAGAAAGAGACAGATGCTGAGATAATTACTACCCTGGCAGAGAACTTATTCTTGTATCCAGAAGGAGAATTACAGCCTCACAGCTGTCTCCAGGATAGAGTGAAAGCATTTTCTCCATGGTACATTGCAATGGCAATTAATTTTCTTGATAAGCTTAAACTAACCTTTATTTTAAAAAGGAAGATAACTTATTGTGTGAAACATCTTCTAATCTGGCATTTACCAAGGGCAATAGGATAATAATTTGAAAAGCAATTAAAGGTACCCTTTTTAAGATTTCCAGTGCCTTTTTAAGGTGCTGCAGAGCCTATGGTCCCTCTTGCTCAGGATGACTCAGTTCCTCTCCTTCTACGGCACATTTCCAAATGTGCAAACCCTAGACTTTGGAACCAACCTTTGGTGCACAGACTCTCTGAAACAAGCAACAGTTTTTCCTGAAGGTTTGATCGAAATATTGCACAATTTTCTTGCATAATAAGCATGTGAAACAAGGAAAATTCTTCTAAAATATTAGTTGGAAAGCCTTTTTAAAGTGTTCCTGTCTTTCAGCAGATGGTGATAAAATGTTAAATTCTGAGAGCTGTCCCCCTGACCCCAGTGCTCTCCTCCAGTTTTTATAGAAGACCTTTTCCTGAGATTAACATTGCTAAAGTGTTTTGAAGAGAAAGAATGCCACATAAATACTCAGCACCGTTCTGTTATAGTAAATAATCCCTTTATCTGAATGGAAACAATATCTTGACTACTTTAAATAATGCATTCTAGATTTTTAATCAGCAGTACCTTTATAGTAATACACATGTAATTATGGCCAGGAACATGAGAATATCTCATTTTAAACTAAAATGGAGGAGGCAGCAACAAGCTGAGAGGCACAGTTCTTGGAAAAACTATCAGCTTGGTCTTGCTGGTGCTTTGCTTATGAAGCATTCAGTCAGGATTTGACATACAAATATAAACTAGCTCAAAGCAGGCATCCCCACAAAAGCCCCGAGGTAGAGACCTTTGGGTCCAACACTATGCATATAGCAACACGTCTACATCTAGGAGCGGGGAGGAGGAAGGGAAGCGATCAGACAGATTACCCCAGGAGCAACTGCTAGCCCTGAAAGCATTGTTTATTTAAAAGTTTTCTTACCGTCTTGTCTTTGACATGTAGCACACAGAGCAACATAATAAAGTATCTCGGTCCCTCCTAATTGTTTTGTGGGATGACCCGTCAAAGAACAATTAGATCATTCCATGCACTGTTGTTATGGGGAACTTTGTGATCCCTGAATGTCAAGCTGCCACGGAGATAACCTAACCTTTGAAACAGCAGTGTGTTAAAAACAGAAGTTATTTATTACTGGCAATGCTCTTTACACGATATTAGTGCAGAAGCACTGTAAGGGAAACACAGACCAAAAACCCAAGGCTTAATAATGGCAATATGCAGCAATAATTACAAACGTGCAGCAAAATGGGATCTGATAATGTGGTCTCTCTACAAGTCAGCTGCAACGCAGAGAGCTTCAGAAGCCCTTGTGGCACATCATGCTGCGCCCTGACCCATCTGTTTTAATATTTGATCTTTTGTACTGCCCCAGCATGATACCTTGGTGCTTCAGATCCCCAAAAACTGTACTGCTGGATTTTAGATGAATACGAGAAGTCTGGATAAGACTGCTTACCACAGGGAACTAGGTTACAATATTGCTTTAGGCAGAGAGGCCTATGGGAAAAGAAGTGGTTTTATATAAATATAACTCCTTCAAAAGTGTAAGGTGGGCCTGGGATGAATTGATAAGAGAAAACAAATTGCATGCAAACTGAGATTTTAACAGCTAAAAATACCTAGGAGTCAAATCAGCCAGTGCAGGGGCCATGGTGGGGGAGATTGATGTACACTTACGGAAGCACACACCAAGGACAGATCCCAGCCACATCATCCACCTTCCCAGATAATCTGCCTGTGTCCCTGTGCCTACACCACTTAGCTGCCTTCCTCCAACACATTCACTGAGGGTAATTCAAAGTACTCCTTAACCATCCGTTTATAAATGAAATGAGACAACTCTCACAAACTCCACGGGGCAGTTCCTCAACCCTCTGATCATCCTTGTCTCTCTCCTGCAACATTCTGTAAGTTTTCTCCGTACTTTCTGAAACATGGACCCCTGAAATGAGCACAGCACCCAGCAGCTGTGCACCAGTGCCAAACCCGGAGGTAATACAACCTCCCTACTCCTACTGCCTACTATACTTAGCCATATATCCAGGGAATCTTACTGGTCTTTCAGCTGCAGCCACAAGTGGGAACTCATATGCATTTAGTTTTCCACAATCCCTTTCCTGGTTTTCTCCTTCCTGAGACAGTGTCCTCCTCCACAAGCCAGACCTGCATTCCCTGTTTCTAAGTGCTTGACCTTGCATTTGCATGTCTTCAAGTGCATATTTGCCTGCTTGTCCTTGGCTTAGTGAGCTGCCCAGGTTGTCAATTGGTGATCCTCTCTTTGTTTACCACATTACCTATCTTCAAATCACTTGGGAACCTTATCAGTACTTTCAGAATATTTTTTCTCCTACTGTAGATAAAAACATTACAAAAAAGCTTAAGAACAGAAGCTGATCTTTAGGAATAAGAAATTAGAGAAACATCTTTCACTTTTGATGTTGGCTGGTCACTCTTTAAAACACTTAATGTGTGCTCTAATGACTAAATATCATTCTTGATCAATACTTTGAATTTGCAAAATCATAAATGCTTACAGACCTTGACACATACTAGGTCAATACTATTGCTTTTATTGATCCCAGGAATAATCTAATGAGAAAACAAAATCATGTTAATGTTCTCACAGCCTTGCATTGACTGATATGAATTATCTCACCTTCCTTCAGCATTTTATTCACCAGAATCTGCCCTTTCATTGCTTTCTGACTACAAATGTCAGCTCCAGTCCATGTCACTCACCTCTCCTGGACACTGGACAGATGACGGCTTTTCTCCAGGCTCTTCAAATGGTCCCTGATTTTAAGATTATTCATTTCCGTCCAGCCTAATGAATCGGGACATTTTTGAGAAAGTTGCAAAATACAGCTCCTTTTAGAACCCTCCATCAGAGTGAGATGTAACTTCAGCACATCCCAGCTCCTCCGGTATAATCTTACCCTGTGGTGACCAGGAGTGCCAGATTGTAAACATCTGTGTGAAAACATCTCTCCTGAAGTTTGGATCTGCACAGTAACACCACAACAGCCTCTGGTGGCCCTTCCTACACTGCAAAATTAAGCAGCCAGTCTTGCAATGGTCTCATGAAATTTGCCCTGGTAGAGACCCTGCACCATCTCACTGCCTGCCTGTTTCTCACAGAACAGCCTTCGACCACTTCCTAGAAGAGAATTCCCTTAACATTTAATCAGTGATTGTTATTCGGCAGGAAATCAGTTCAGCATTAATAGGATGAGTATTAGACGTAGGATTGTTATTACAATTGTCAAAATGGTTTTGCTAATTGACAGAGAATTTAGGACTAAGTTTTATCTTCTCTTCTATCACGTGATCCCAAAGAAGTTAACAAAATGAAAAACGAAGAGCACAGTTTTTTATCAGAGCTTCCCAAACTTTCTCTTTCGTATGAGGGTAAACCATCATGCTGCATTTGGCTGGCCTAGTTAGTTTTCTTCATAGTAGCTGTTATGGGGCTGTGCTTTAGATTTGTCCTGGAAGCAGTATTGATAATACAAGCATGTCTTAGTTATTGCTGAACTGTAGGAATGTACAAGAAATTGGGAGGAGACGCAGCCAGGACTGGTGACCCAAAGGATATTCCATACCCTGAGATGTCACACTCAGCAATAAAACTGGGGCAAGGTCACCAGAAGGGTTGCCAACCAATTGGTGAGCAATTGTTTTCATTTGCTTTACTTGTCTTTCTTGGCGTTTATTTCTCCTTCTTTGTTATTTTCCTTTTCACTACAATTTTTGTTGCTATTGTCATTACCATTATTATTGTTATTGTTGTTATTATTATAATATTTCAATTATTAAACTGTTCTCATGTCAACCCCTTCCAATTCTCTCCCCACCATCCTGCTGGAGGGATGAGCAAGCAGCTGTGTGGTGCTTAGCTGCCAGCAGAGGTTAAACCACAAGAGCCTAATTTTTGATAGGTATGGTCATTAGCAGCCAGTTCAAAGGAGGTGGTGAGTCCCTAACATTTAGAGCTTCTGCTTCAAGAGGTGTCACGTAATTTCTTGGCCAAGCATGAGAAATCTGGTTTAATGCAAGGCTCAGTGGAAGGACTCATTCTCTCTCTGGGATTTCCAGAGCAGACCAAACTATTGAAAGGGGTCTCATCAAAAGCCCAGGCATTTCTCAGCCTTACATACCTATAGAAAAGGGCTTCCAGACAGGTCACAGCAAATCATGCTGTGTTCTCACACTCCTCATATGTTGCATTCCTTCTAAACTTCACTTTGCACAGGGTCAGCGGTTTTGTTTGCCCTTTATGACACTTGAGTGCACGTGACCTACGAGATGATCAGCAGCTGGTGTTTCTCTTGCCCTTTGCACATGCAGCAACAAGGCTACGACTTTGTGCCATGTTTTTCATCCAGGAGGTTACTGATATTTATAGCAGTGATATAGCAGATCATTTGGACATGGAAAAGAGACAGGAAATCAATTAGCATCAATACATGTCTCCAGACTGTTAACTTGCTCATACAAATACAAACGACCTTCCCTCTCGACACCCTGTGCTGCTCAGGAGGGGAACCGACCCTGACCATCCTCCAAAGGGTTTGGGAATCAGGAGGAGACACAGATGGAAACTTCGGAAGAAAACAGCAATTTCTTTGCACACACTGAGGAGTGTGGCGGCCTCACTAAGCACTAAAAGAACTAACAAAGCACCAGTAGAATAACAACAGCACAAAAAGACTGAAACAGAGCCATAAAAGCAGCATCATCAATTCACATGGCAAGCACAGCTTTTCATCCTCCCTTCTGCTTGGTCAGGGTTGCACACAGTGAGCAAGACACAACACCACACCTGGCTCTTCTAACCCCACTGCAACCAAACTCACTGCAGCCACTGTCCTGTGCTGAGCCTCAGACCCAGGAAAGGCAAAATTTCCTGTCACCTGGAACCCAGAATCACGAGCTAAAACTCTTGTATGACCAAGGGGAGGGCTGAGAAGGTGGTAGAATCTCTGCTATACAGGCACTGGGAGATGCTAAATGTCTCTGATGCCTCTTGTCATGCTGCACATTGTAGGTATGACACATGTAGTCACCTTTGCTGCCATGGCATGGCAGTGCTTTACACCCAGACACTCCAAGAGGCTTTTTGATAGAAAATATTCCAATCTGTGGGAGTAGGGGGGTGAGATATGCTACTTGAAGATAAATCTAGTCTTTCTAGAAGTTGTAAATCCCTGCAGCTAAGCTCAGGGAGCTGCAAAAATCAAATTCAGCCAAGGAGCTGAGTGATATAACATGAAACCAGTTCCTTCTGAGTATCACTTGAGGGTGAGAACATTCTCACTGGAGCTAGGCATAGATGGAGGACCCTGGTCCATATGGGATGAAGAAGGACAGCAGAGCAAGCAAACTTGCTTTTTTTGGTTTTTTGTTGTTGTTGTTGTTGTTGGTTTGGTTTGGTTTGGTTTGGTTTGGTTTGGTTTGGTTTGGTTTGGTTTGGTTTGGTTTGGTTTGGTTTGGTTTGGTTTGTTCGTTTGTTTTGCTCAAAACCCCTCATGCTGTGACACCCATAGATGCTGCTGGGCAGTGCCAACACCCCATCCCAGCACCCCGAGCTGGAAGGAAAATGGACAGTCTGAGCAGAGTATGGCCAAGGGTTCTCTTCTCTATGGGGGCACCCAGAAGGTGTTGAGGTCAACCAAGAGCTAAGACAATTTGGGTCATGGATTTTCACCTTAGGAAATCACTCTCTGCTTCTCCAAGACGCTTTTTTTTTGAGAGCAAATCTCCTCCTCTTAGGTGAGGCATCTCCCAGCCCCCATGGGAAAGCCCATGCTTACACATCCTCACCCTCTTCCCTTGGGAGCAAAGCTGGAGCTCAGCAGGAGCCTTGGCAAGACACAGGCGTGTGTTGCTGTGCTCTGTGCTGCTGGGCTTCCCCAGAGGAGAGATGAATCCATCCCACACGGGCTGAGTCACACTGGAGACATGTTCCCGTCTCCTGATTCCTGCCTTGGCTCTTGCTCTCCAAAGGCCTTGTGAGATCCTAGTCACACTCAACCCCCTGCTTCTAGATGTAGGCAGTGGCATGGAACCACACTGTTTGGTCTGAAGCAAAAAGAGGGCTGAGTCCTGGCAGGAATACAGCTGGTGGGTGTGCAGGGGCACCATGTTGCTCTTCACACACCAAGCAGCTAAGGGAGGGATGGGATGTTCTTTTTTTTCGAGCTTTTTCAGGCCACATTGCTCCTGGCATAGACACCGAGTGCTGGGGCTTGCACCCAACCCACTCACACTCCCCTCCCTGCAGGCACGTCATCCACACACTTCAGATAGGCTGTTCTCCAAAGTCTTCTGAAAATGTGGTGCAGCCACCTGTCCTCAGACCAGTAAATTTTGAAAAAATTTAAAAAAAAAACCCTAAAAAATTACAAATTAAGGAAAGAGCTTCTTGTAAACATCTGGAGTATACTGTGTTATCCAGGACCAAAATCCTTGTCATGGTTTCCCTCCTCCACCAAACCCCTTCAGGGCTCTACAACCCCTTCAAACTGAGCATCTCATCACCCTGAGCATGTGGTGATTCACCAGCCTGAGCGTACACAAGGCAATTCTGCATATGTCTGCTGTTCCTGTCAATCTGTCTCCTTGTGTGCTGACAGAGAGAGAGAGAGAGAGCAGAGATCTCTGACAGTGGGCAGATTAATAATACATTTAATTTCTCCATGCATCATGAGGAAGAGGAAGAGCCATAATTCAAGAGCCTCCCTGAGAGCTTTGCAAATTCCTCACAATAGGAGACAAGAGCAGGAAAGGTGCTTTTGTGCTTCAACTCCTTAGAGCTAGTGGCTTTTTTTTGAGTACTTTAATGTAACATTTAAAAGGCACAGAAAGAACTGTGTGTGCTATAAATATAAAGAGAAAATATTAAACCAGTTGATACAGCCAGGATATAATTTAGCTCTCAGGATCAGGAGATAGCAGCAAAATGTGGGTCTCTGTGACATTGGTGGCTCCTCAATATCTGTAAGGATGAGTGTTTTGAGCAGCTGTAAGGAGTCCAAATCAGAGCACATCTCCATGAGGAAACGCCACAGCAGTGAGAGCAGGACTGTTTTGTGGCACCAGAGAAGGTCTGGTTGCCCTGCACTGTCCTTTACATGGAGATGCATCAGTCTGGAAAACCAAACATGAGCGTTAAGGAGGAGTGCTGGATCTAAACAGCCAAGGTGAAAACCTGGCAATGCCAGCAATGATTGGCATTATTTCAAAGCTTGCAGGAGCATGGCAGCTCCTGCCTGCCTGTGCAGTGCCCTCTCCTGCCTTTCCCACCAGCCAAGTGCTCCCTGAGGCCTCCCAGCTCTCCTTTCCAAGATGGGTTTCTGCCCTATCTCCTTTTTATCTTCCTGAAGTTTCCACAGTTCCTGGACAAAAAACATGAGGCAGCAAGACTGAACAATGCATTTCTTGTCTGCTTAAACACTGGTATTTCCATTTTGGAGAAGGAAATTGTTGTTTAAAAACCCAAAGCTATTTCTTACAATGCTTTTATATATATACCTCGCTTATACATTCACCTAGTTTCAAACAAAGGGAAAAAGAAGAGGAGATTTTCTGATACTGGCATTACTTTACATATCTGACGGGTAGGTACAGAACAGGGAGATAATGAAGGCATGTTGGTGTGTATTCATCAGAAATACACATGGAAAGGCACAGGCTGAGACAGGTAACTTATATGTCTCTTTCTTCACAGTCGCTTTTTTTATTTTTTAAACATCGGGAAGAGAAAAATGTAGAGAAATCAGAACAAAAATTAGTGTTAGATGTCTGCTTTTCAGAGAGCGGATCTGAGAAGGTCTCCCTAAGGGTGCCAGCCCTGCAAGGTCCTGGTTTCCTTAGGGCTGTGCAAACTGGAGCAAAACTAGCAAACTAGAACAAAACCCCAAAATAAAATATGCAGACCAGGATAAGCTGGCAAAAGCTGAGCTCCTGGTTTGGCTCAGAGGCCCTCAAGCTAACTTAACTGAGAAACACACAGCTTGGCTGAGAGGTTGAACAGAGCAGTATGAAGAGCACTCTTGTCTTTCCTAAAGGCCAGTTACTCACCTGAGACCACAGACATTGTACACAAAAGTACTAAAATCACTTTTCTTTTCAAAAGTATTTTTTGCATAAAAATAACAGCACAGGATAGTGCTGTTCCCAATAAGCAGCAAAGGCATGCCAAGTGCCTCCCAAAGACAAGACTGCAGCAGGTGTTCTTGAGAGACAGTCCAAGTCCTTACAGTGTCACGCAGAAACCAGACGCCACAATGTTCATGAAAAACAATTTAAAAGAAACTGAATTCAGGTAGGAGTATAACCCCCAGTTTCCAACCTGCCTGCATTATCAGGAACTCTTATGATCCTGACAGCATTACGCAGCTTCATATAAGCTTATGTTAGACTCTGTTAGGTCATCGTTTGAGTCAGTAGAGCTGCTGTTCCATCAGCATTTCAATTATAAAACTCCTTTGCAAAGATTAGTAACACAGCTTATGCTTTAAGCCAAGAAGCATTTTTTTTCCCCTTAAAATTTCATTAAGGTCTGCTGATATAGCAAAAAGCACAGTAACTTTCTTGTAGTTTCAGATACTAGTTCTGTACTCTCTCACTATAAAGAAATTTTGCTCCAGGCAATTAGTTCTTTACTGGGACTGATCCTTCCTGACCTCTAACATTCCATAGCTAACATAGCTCAAACACCACTGCAAGAAGTCTGTGCAGCAGCAGCAGCAATTCTCCCACTGCAGCAGTGGCTATAGCCTATACAGCACACCTGTATGCATATTTTATTCTCAATATTGACCATGTCTCATGCTGGATACAGCCAATTCCCAGTAAAACATCACATTAAGCCTTACTTCTGCAATTGCCAGCATGTATGTTTATAGACCTGAGCTGCACTGGGGAACTGGATGGGTCTAACGTGCCACCCCAGAGCACACTGGAACATTGAATTCCCTGTTGAATGCCTGTTTTCCATTAAAGGAAAGGCTGCAGACTATGAGCAAAAAACATTGTCATACCACTTCAGTCCATTATTCCAGCCAAGAATCACTTGATTCTTGAACCCACACTGTGTTCAAAACAATATAAAGAAAACATCATCTGTGAGAAAGATCATTCTAGCAAGTTGTGAAAGCAGTGACTGAAGCCATGTCAGGGAACCACCTCCCAGGCTGTCCCCATGATCCCTTCTTCCCAAAGCCTCCTCCGTACACAGGCCAGGCTTCTGCACCGGCCACCTCCAGCTGTTCCAGCAAACAGGCACCAGCAGGAACTGGGTTGGAGCTTAATCTCAACCAACATATGTGTGTAGGCCTTTACAGAAGCCACCAAATTTGGGGTGATGCCACTAGCATTATTTCCAAATTCTACTGCTTTGCACTAAAGGGCTACAGTTCCTTAAAGAAATACCTGTGCTTCTTTCAAACCAAATTTGTCAGGTGGATTTGTAATATTGTCCCAATTTCTACTTTTTCCTTCACGTCTGTGTCTTCTCTCCCTCCAAGTTCTTTTCCTGGACTTCAGTAAGCCAAGCAGCAGGATTGCAAAAACAATCATATTTGTCTGAAAAGAAGTTTAATCATAACATTATAGGATTTCTGTCTGTAAGCATCCAGTTCTCAATTTTCAGCATGTTTTGTCTTGCTTTGCCTCAGTGGTCAATAGAAAGGTTCCCTCGAAAGGATAAAAGAAAACTTGTTAACATAATAAGAACACCCCAGGGAATTAATTTCAAAAACACCCAGGGCTTTCTGCTCCTTCCAAGCTGCCTCAGAGGTTTAGCCATGAGTGCTGATGGCAAAGATCACATCTCCCATTCTCCCCCATCTGGAGGACTTTGTTCCAGAGCCACTTGTACACTAGAAATTCACACAATTAGGTGAGAAGACAACTGCATATGCACAAAAACACACCTGCTACTGTTACTACAAAAAACTCTACAAAGTATACATACTACAGCATACAAGGAGGTTGTAGAAGGGTAGGAGTCAGTCTCTTCTCCCACATAACAAGTGATAGGACAAGAGGAAATGGCCTCAGGTTACACCAAGGGAGGTATAGATTGGATGTTAGGAAAAGCCCTTCACTGGAAGGGCAGTCAGGTAGTGGAACAGGCTGCTCATTGTCCCTGGAAGTGTTCAAAAACCTGCAGATGTGCTGCTTAGGGACATGGCTTAATGGTGGACCTGAAAGCATTAGGTTAATTATTGGACTCAATGATCTTAGAGGTCTTTTCCAACATTAATGATTCTGTGATTCTAAGATGCTAATGCCAGGATAGGGAATTTAAGCTTATCTTTTGCTAGCTGTTTCACACAGGCTCCTGGAAAAGAGCCATACACCCCCAGAGGGTGGCCTGAAAAATCCCATCACCCACAGCCCTCCCTCCTGATGTCCACCTGAGCTCTTAAGCAACACAGGTGCAGGGGAAGGATGCACCAAGACCACAAAATTCCCTTTTTGTTTGATGAGAAGCCTAAAGCAGAGAGCCAGCAGCTCTCTCAGGGTTTGCCACAGTCCACAGCACGGCTCAGTGTCTTGGAAGTTGGACACAGGACACAGCCAGCTCAGCAGTGTCACTCACAGTCTGACCAGCTCCACAGCCTGTGTGGAGAAATCCAGCCTAGCTTTAGAAGAGACAAAACCATGCTATTAAATCGCAACCTGAGTTTACTTTAAAAAGTACAGTAGCTAGTTGTTTGGGTAATTAAACTATTAAATTATGCTGGAAAATAAACATTTGGAAGTTTCGAGCAAGACAAAGCCATGAATACTAAGAACTCCCCAACTTAGTGTGATTGATTACACAAACAAACCGTATGTATTGGAGAAGTGTTACAGAAAAACATCGCTTTCATCAAATTTTAAGAGAACAGTTGTAGAGCGGGGAGGGGGAAATTAATTAATTACACCCTGAAACTGATTGAATCCATGACCCCAACACTTGTAAGGTCATCAAATGATAGATTAGTGCTGCACAGAGTATCACAAATGGCATTTGCGCTGGGAAGCTCATTATATGAGATGTCAGGTCATGTAAATCATAGGAAACAAATACAAACATCCATCAGAAAAATGCAGATATAGTCATTACAGGCAGCAGAGAGGAGTTGAATTATTATGCAAAATTTATTTTGACTATTAAAATACAAAGAGGTGACACAAAATTGTCCTTTAAGCAAACATAAACTGCAAGTACTCTGACAGGAGGCTTTGTTTATAAATGTTTCATCTCTTCAGCATTCCATGTCTGTAAACATTTCTTGAAAAACAAAGAAATGGGGGGAAATCGGTAAAAATATAAAATCGGCGATCCAGTGTTTGGGTCTTCAGAGGTTTTTTTATTCAAGAGAGAGCTATTCTTTCCACATCTGAATAATCAATGCAAGACAGGAAGAAATAGACTGTAATTATTGCATGTGAGTCATTTGTTACAGATCCTGTCTGCTCCAAGAGAGCAGAAGCAAGCACTGCTTCTTGACAAGTAATTTTTTTTTTTAGAGAGATGCACTAAACAATTTGGCAGAAATATGTGGGTGCTCAAGAAGAGAAAACTGAGCAGCAGGAGACACTAAACCAGAGGGGCTATTAGCACTCTCCAAATGGCCCAACAGGAGCCCAGCCACCTGTTCCCAACACCATCCACAACTCCAGGAGATGAACTGGCTTCTGCCGGCATTCATTTCCTTGCTCATTAAAATAAACCCTTGGGTGTTCTCCCTATTTCTTGTTAATTTGCTTGGTGAAGCCAAATTCATACCTGTTAACAGGACAGATGATTTTTGGTTTGGGTTAGGAAAGTAAGCTCTTTCTTAAGTCCAGATACAGCAGCTAAGCATTCAAGCCATAATTAATATTGACAATTTCGAAGCACTGTAAATTACACACAAAGTACAGTTTCCCTATGTTGAATGCACATAAAAAAACCTTCATTTTGAAAAGCTTGGTGACATAGTATTTAAAGGACACTATTGTACAGCAATATCATGAGGAAGACCAGGGTGTCAGAAGGGAGTTTTGGGAGCTTCCTATCTGAATTTCTTGTTTCATTCTATAAAAGATAAAATCAGGGCTGGTGGTCTTATTGGGTCATGTTTTCAAAACTGAAAGTCCTCAAACGTACATCTAAGTCCCCTAGACTGCTTTGGAAAAATCACAGTACATCTTCCTGAGTAAAGCAGGCTCCTTCCAACAGCCTCAGGATTATGTCTAATGAGTCACATCTCTTCTTAGTCTTGTTCCATTTCTCATTATTGTAAATCACTCTAATCTCATTTTATGAACACTGCATAAGAAGGCAGGCACTGAAAATTACAAATAATAGGTCAAACTGTGATTTGTGAATAGCGAATGCAATATCCCTTCCATTACCTGGAAGTTGTTTGTATGATGGAAAGGAAGAACTGGACCTCACAATGAAACAGAATAAAGCAGATATATTGGATCTTTTACCATCTTAAAAAATGTTTACAGTGTTACTAATGTAAGACTGATTGATAGCAATCTGTACAGTTCTTCTGTTGCTGCTCTGTGGTGGGATAAATTAGTATGCTCTGAACTTTCCTTGGGTAACAAGCCGTGAGTGCCCGAGCACTGCCAATCTCAGCACACTCAGTGCTGCCAATATAAATTGCTTAGTCCCTTTGCCACCAGACAAATGGAGTGCAATTCCAGTAAAATAAATACAATTCCAGCACTGAAAGAAATTGCATCTGCTGGTGATGCCTTTTCTACTGATGTACAAAGGAGGTCATGACAGGGAGCTAAACACAGTCGTTAAAGATGCAGTGAGCAGTTCTTCAATTCACCCAGAGACAGAAAAGAAAAATAATACTGTGGGATCCAGCTCCTCCTGGCCCCATTTTTGGAAAGCGTTGACTACAGCTTTTGCAGGGAGTCTCGTTAGCACCTGGGAAAGCCCCTGGCCTGGTGGGCAGTGAGTCCAGCAAGCCTGAGCCAGCACCTGCAGGTGTGGGATGGTCCTGCAGAAATGCTGAGAAAATCAGAACGGCAACAGAAATGGGAAGGTTGGAGGTAGGGTATATTTAAAATCAATGTCATCAGCTGCTGTGTCATTTTGTATCAGGTAAGGCTCCTGACCTTGTTAGAGATGGTGACCTTGAAAAACCATGAACCCTGGTAAGTGTGGCTAACTGGGGCAAAACATTTCCAACCCTCCTTTAGAAGGGTAGGTTCCTGGGGGTACTGTTACATGCTGGATATTTTAATTGCCAGACCTACATCTGAGTGTCCTGGTGCAGGACCACAGCAGGGAGTGCTTGTGCCTCAGGCTAGTGTTTAGGATTAAGTCTCGATAAAGGCTCTGGCAAGGGAGCAGATAGCATGATCTGCCTCTAGGAAGCATGGCAAAGCCTTTCCCGGGGAGCCAGCTCCCCCCAGTACCCCCCAGCACCCCGTGGCTGAGCACTGGCACAGATATCCCTGCACACCTGTGATGTTCAGCTTGGGGCTGTGGAGTGTCTTCTTGCCACGTCATGGTGTGGCTTAATATATAATCCTAAAAGAGCTCACCTGGTGACATCTTTATCTGGAGAGAAGCAGCAGCCGGTGTGTGCTATTTTCAGCCTCCCAGGCTTGTTTTGAGCACCTCTCCTGCTGTTTCTTGAGTTGAAGCCCCAGACGAGTTCATCCCAAAGGGGAAAACAGCGCTGTCTCAGGTGAGGATACAGGAATGTGTTCAGAGCAGGGAAGGAGCCCACTGGTCTGTCCTGGCACATTCCCAAACACCAGCTGGGAGACAGGACCCCCAGCAGCTTACCTGGTCCAGCAGCCCTCATGTCTTTGGACAGGCAGGGGCTGTACTGGTTTGTGATGGAAAAAATGCCAGGCTTGGAACAGAAGGCACTGTGCCCCACAGTCTCTCTTCTTGCCTCAGACAGGCACTAGCGATAAACTATTGCCATATCAACTATTGCCTCCCTCATAGGGGAGGTTTATTAGAATCTCCTGTAAATCGGGCCTGAAATTACCACTGTGGTTTTGCAATAAGCCGGAGTCCTGCTGAACAGCTCATACAGCTTCTGCTTGAAATTCCTATTTTAAAACCACTTTTGCAACTCCCCCATGAAGGCAGCTCGATTTGTAGCTGTACACCAGGACGCAGCATGGCCCGCCAAGCTGGGAGAGGCTCTTTCCCTTTAATGACAGCCATCTGCAGGTTCCTATAACTTAGCAATGTTCCCAGCCATGATTTATGGAGGGTGCTTAGCTTTACGGTGCAATCTTTACTATTTTACAGGGTTCCTTTTTTTTCTCAGTTAAATGTTGTTTTCTGAATAATTCCAAGCTGGCAGTAGGTTTACAGAGGGGAAAACTGGAATGAATCTCTCCTTGCTTTTATTTACTTCTATTTGAGTACTGTGTCTCTGCATCCATTTTGGAGATTTACAATGGTATTAAGGTTGCTTCCCTCATCCTCATTTTATAGATTTCTGCTGCAATCATTTTGAAAACCAGAAAGCTGACAGGAAAATTAGGAAACTAGATATCATGTTCCTGTTCCTACCAGTGCCCAGATGAAGAAGGGGAGAAGAAAAATCAACTGAAGGCATAATAAATAACACTATATATCCCAGAGTCACCCTCACTGATGCTGGCACCTCCTCTGGGCATCCCACTGCATCCCATCCCACCAGCACTGCTCTGACCCCACAAACATTGGGCTCTACCTGCAGCTGTTGAGCCAGCAGTCGTCCAAGTGCCAAGTTCACAGGCTAATTTCTCATCTAATTTTAATTGCTAATGGTGGCCCGTGGAGCAGCAGCTCCTTGTGCTGAAGTTATCTCAGGCTCAAGTTTATTGAAAATAATTGCCCCAGAAAGGATGGTGGTGCCCACCAGCTCCAGGGACAATGGTGTGGTGGCTTTTCATATATGACCTGAAACACCATCTCTACCACCACCAAGACCTGAGGGCAGAGGAGTCTCATAAACCTAGGGAAGACAGCAGACAGAGGCCCTCCTGCAGCTCACTGCACACAGGAGTTGGACTAGTTTGCTCCAGCATCACTTGCTCTCCAGAAAAACAACCTCTAAACCAACCTTTCCAATCATTCATGCGGTTGTATGGGCCAAACTTGGGCTTTTCCAATCAAAATGAGCATGCTGAGCCTTCCAGAAAGGAGTGGCTTATCTAGTTATGAGCAAAGGCTGGTTATCTCATGGGGGAGCTTGTAGCACCAGCAGCCAGAGACAACCCATGGGCAAAATTCAGCTAAGGAAGGTTTCTGCAGTATGTGTTCGCTGTCACAGGCAAATCAAAAATTTTGGAAGTCATTCCAGGTCGCAGAGTGACGTATTTCTTCTGATTTCTTCTCACCTTGGGTTACAAAAACAGGTACTCTTCATAGTTTCTCCCACTACTGCAGTAGTGATGTGCAGACTAGGAAAAGGGCTTTCCTTGCTCATTTTACTCCAGATATGGGATTTTCCACCTCTCTAAAATCTGGCTCGTCATTTTGTGCAATACATTACCCTTGATTCAGGCTGAGAATAGGTATTTTCATTTAAATAGGGAGAGCATCCATTCTGTCTTTCCTGTTCTTTATGGAAACATCTGTGAGTTGAAGCAATCAAACACTGCAAAGTCTTGAAATTGCCCAGGGAGTGAAATTTTGAAATTGCATACTACAAAAATGCCATTTCCATTTAGGCCAGTGAATTAGAAAGAGATTTAAATACAAAGGACTGTTTTGGCTTCATGAGCTCAACCTTTGTACATCAGAAAATATGACTTTATGTTAATATATATGATACACAAACAAACCCAACTATTTACTCTATGTGTTTTTATTTTTGTACATTTTTATCCCATAAAATGTGTGTTCAAAACTCATTTAAATTATAATATGAACTATTCTCATTGAGTGACTTGCACTTTGATTTGACACCTGATGTTCTGATGGGCAACAGGGGATTTTTTAATGCTGTAACTACGCTGGAGATAAAATATAAAAGATGAAAATGTAGGAAAAAATGCAACATAAATAGAACAACAATGGAGTAAAGAAAAATCAAATGGGCTGCTGGCTGTGGTGCAGGGGCCCAGCTGTCCCACAGAGGCAGCCAGCTGGGCAGCAGGCAAGGAGGCCAGGCAGATGTCTGGCTTCTGCTGTTGGCTTTGACGGCTTTGATGTGTTCCCACAGAGCATCTTGATACCATAGAATCAGCATTTTCCAAAAGAAAGTAGCTCAGAAAACTATTCAGATGGAAAACTGTTGACCCACTTTACTGGCTGCTGGTCCTAGAATAATTTCAGAGAATCATACCAGAAGGGACCCATAAGGGCCATGGAGTACAACCCCTGCTCCTTGCAGGACTACTTAACACTGTTACTTACAACCAAGAGCATCCTCCAAATGCTCCTTGACCTTTGACAGGCCTGGTGCTGTGAGAGCCTGTTCCAGGGTCTGGCTGCCCTCTTAGTGGAGAAGCCTTTCCTTTCCTGAACTTCCCCTGACACAGCTTCATCCCGTTTCCTCCTGCCCTGTAACAGGTCAGCAGCTCTCCCCCCACTGAGGAAGCTGTAGGCTGTAGTGAGGTTCCCTTCAGCCTGCTCTTCTCCAAGCTGAACGAACCAAGTGACCTCAAATGCTACTCCAAGCCTTGCCCTTGAAGCCTTCCACCATCTTGGTTTCTCTCCTCTGGACACACTCTGAGCGGAGTGCTGTACTTCTAAATAAAATAAGAAATGAATGAACAAGCCCTCTCCTCCCCAAACAGGCCTTTGTCTTTCTCCCTCTTCCATTACAAGCAATATTCACCCCTATCCACCTTCATATCACTCAGGATGGTGCAGGTCTTTACCTTTTCCCCTTTGGTCATGGCCTTTCCAAGCAACAGCCCTGAACCTATGGAGCTTTTTGTGTCACAGAGGCTGGTGCTATATCCAAAATTTTTTTTGCTTTCCCTTTTCCTCCTGTTGTACTCCTGCAGCCTTTCTGCAATGGGTCACCAGACCTGCAGGCAGGGTCAGAGGTGTGGGTGTGCAGGGACTTAGCCTTGGCATAGTGGCATTCCTCATTCTTGGAGCCTTCCTCCAGCCTCTCCATGGCCATGAGGATGGCGCCAGCCTCTGGAGAGGAGCAGCTGCAAAGGCTCCGGCACATTTTCCCGCTTAAGGGCAAATGCTAATTCAAACCCCGTCACTCTGTGTGTGTAGGCAGACCTGTTTTAACAAGGGCATTAATTTGCACTTATCAGCACTGAATTTCACCTGCCAGTTCATATCACCCTGATGCTTATTTCTGTAAGATCCTTCTGCAAACCTCTGTTTTGGGTCTGGCTGCTCTGGACAAATCTGTGTCACCTGCTTCACCATCTCACTACTGTGTGTCTCTTTGTTCCAGGTCATTTTGGAATATGCTGACAGTGTCCAGCACAGGCACCTGCAGGACTGCTACTCTAATTTCCCCACACTGTTAAAATTGATACAGGACGTTTTTCCTAGCCCTTGTTTCCTATGTGTAATCAGTCCATAGAAGATTAATCTTGTGAAAATCTAGTCCCATTAAGCCCTTTCAGTGATTCTCTTCTGTGCTTTAGCCCTGCTGGCTGTTTCTGGTGCATTTGCCTGCTTTTGGAAGCATTAAATAGACGACCTCTGCTTGTAACTAGTATAGTAAAGGTCACTTGTCTTGGCTGATTTTAAACTTTTTAATTTAATCCCTTCCCATTTCATCTAAATCTGCTTTCTCATTCTCCTCTAGCTTATTCGTTTAAAATGAAATATAGCTGTGGTAGAATGGTTTTTTTCTGCAGGGATGCTGAATTTGATATCAACAGACAGTGCTAGAGCAGCTCATCAGTACTTACATCTCAAATGAGGTCCTCAGGAATAAATCAAAAGCTGATTCTCCTCACCTGGGCTCTCTGATTGGTGACACACCTCCACCCCCCACCCCCCCACCCCCCCAAAAAAAGGACACTCGTGGTACTTCCAAATCTGGTCTGTGAGTACTCACCCCATGACATGGCCATCTATGATGAAAGCTGAAGTCTCCCTTTCAGGGCGGGACATCTCCTTCGCACAAATTCTGAAATTCTGTAGGATTTAAAAGATCCTGATAAAAGCCTTGGATTGAGGGAGCTGGTAAGGAGATCCCAAACTTGTCTTGGCAAAAGCCAAGCCCCCATGACACCGGGCAGGTGGGCAGGACTGTGCCACAGGTGAGTATTCACCATTCACCTCCCCACTGGCCTGGCAGGGCTTCTCTATATCGACCTGTTTGGAATGAGAATTGATTTTCATAGAATCACATTGTTAATCCTGTTGCATCACTGAATGGCTGCATTATTTTCTTCTCTGGCTGCTTGCAAGCTCCTCTGCAAAGGTGGATCTTACTCCACTGAGTCCTCAGCTGTGCCCAGAGTTCCTGTTAGAGACCTGGGAGAGATGGGAAGGGGCTATGGCACTGGGAAACAGGCAGTGAAATACTAAACAAATCCTTTCTAGTAAATCAGATTTAATACTTTTATGTTATTACAAGCTCCATTGAAAATAGTGCAAAAACTCTTAGTAAATCTGTCCCCTAGGTGCTTTATATCTGTATTTATTCTGTCTTTTGAAATTCGTCCATTTACCCAGTTCAGTTTTTGCTTCTGGATGTTAGTTTTTATCCAACATGATTTAATTTTATACTGGGGATTGGGTTTAAAGCTTGCACCACGATATCTAAATAAGTTCATTAAATGCTCTAAGTTTCTCTAGTTACAAGTATAAATTCATCAGCATGGAAATAATGACACCTTAAACCTATTAAATTTAAAATATCTTTATGCTCAACCCCAGAGCTCATATATGCCAGCCAATGATAATCAAATGCCACCCGACCACTCAAAAATTCCAGAGAAGAGAAAATGAGCTGGTTTGAGGATGCCTGCGAGGCAAATCAGCCTGTCAAAATCCTATCATTCTTGGGAGGAATTTACATAGCTCATATTAAACTCACCAGAGCGACTGGAAACCTGGAGTAATTAAATGCTGCGGAGGGAGGCAGGATGCTGGATGTGCCTTAGCCAGGAGGCCCCTTCAAAAGGAGGAGGTTCAGGAAGGGTCCCCAAGGAATGGGGTGCCCTTGGGACTGGGGGAGCTCTGAGCTGGGAGCAGTGAAGGAGAGATGAGCTTTGGGTGGTCAGGGTGGTGAGTGGGTGGATGGATGCTGTCATGGGTTAGCACTGCCCAGATGTTAATGCACCCATGAATATATGTGGTTTTTTTAACAACTACTGTAGGATGTGATCAGGAACAGAGCAGAGCAGGCTTAAACTTTAAAAAAACATAAAAACAAAACTTTATTACATTACATAAGAACAGAGATAGAAAACTCTAAACACACACAGAGACAGAAATAAAAACTTCTCAGAACATTTCTTCTCTTCCCCCAGTTTCTACCCTTTTACATGTTACCCTCCATAGACCAAACCCTTGGGTTGTAAATCAAACAATCACCACTCAAAAAAACCTAACCTTCAATTCAGCAAGGTAGAGAGGAGTCTCTCTTGCACCACAGACTTTTCTTCAGGAAACGCAGGTTTACTCTTTTTGTGTTTCTATGTCACCTGTGGCACCGCCTGGAGAAGTCTGCCAGGGGACACTTTCTCTTTCCTATGTCCAGCACTCTCACCACTGTCCATAAGCTGAAGCTGCATACAGGGCTCTCTTAAGGATGCTTGCATGCCGAGCTCTCCCCATCTTTCCCCTGGGGCCAAGGGCTTTTTTTCTCTGTGGGCAGAGGGTGCCACCACACCCTCTCCCTTCTCTTCTCTGTTCGCTCCACTCTTAAAGGCCAGTCACTGTAGCAAAAGCAGGGGCAGCTGCACCCACCCAAATGCAGTTTATGTTCAAAAGAGACTTGAGTTCAGTCTATGGCTAACACTATGCAAAAAAAGTCCAGCTCAAAAGCTACTCTTCTTCAATCTCTGCTCATCTGGGGTTCTTTTCATCATTCTTTATCATCTCGGTCTCAAGCTGTTTCTCTCTCTCTTCTGAAGCTACTAGCCATGAGAGTTAATGTCTGGGAAAAGTTTCTTTCTGCCTCAGAAAGAGTTAACAGTTTTTTGCTCCCAGCAGGGGCTGCAGGCTCAGGCACTCTCAGGCTCAGCAGCTCCCCCACACAGTTGGGCCCCTTCTCCCGGGGGAGCGGGGGGGTGGAAAGAAGGCACCTCCACAGTTTTCCACCCCTCCAGCCTGGATGGGGCCAGCTCAACTCAAAGCTTGTCTCTTCTCTTGTTCCCCCGGGGCCCAGCTTACTTTAGTCTGCAGCGTGGTTCTCTTCAGACCGGCCATGTGGTCCCCTCCCCCACCCAGCCTAGGAACTGGGCAGGGGAGAGGAGACGGTTCTCTGCTGAAACTGGAACCCAAAAGAGACCGAACCCCCCTGGAGTCCTGCTTTTAACCCCTTGTGTCTTCAGAGGCGTGTCCAAACCTCCGAGTGACCAATCCAAGTGCCAGCACAAAACCTGATCACTGATTGGCCTGCCCACATCCCCCTGGAAAAATTCACCTCCCCCCCCACCACGACAGATGCCCAAGGGTGAAAGGCAGAAATCTCTCTGGCCTTAGGAAAAACCCTTGGCTTCCCACCCAGCACCCTGATTCCTCCCCCTGCATGAGCTGACAGGGCTTTACATCCTCCTGTCCTGCTGCCTCGTAGCCCAGCCCTCTGCACACATATTGCTCCCAGATTTCAGAAAGAAAACACTCTGCTTTATTTACATAAAGAGAACTGTGAGCTATTCCCAGCCCACCGGTTTGCTCCTTTCCCCATGGCAGATGGCCCTGGCACAAGCCATGGGTAGCACAGGAGCAGGTGAACCAGGGAGGCTGGAGACAGAACACCATCACTGAATTTCTCAGGCATCCCTGGGCTGCAATAAATGAGGGCAGAAGCAGCTGCCCCTGTCCAAATCATTGGTCCTCAGCCCCAGAGCACAACTGCACTGCAGTGTTTGAAAGGCGATGGCTTTTGTTTCACAGAGGTTGGCAGCAGATAAGACTCTGTCACTGCACTGAGTGTGAGGGACCTTAATCCTCCTCTTATTGACATGACATATCCTAATGGCTTCTTTGGTTACCTATCAAGTCACTGTGTACTTAGAAAGCTTTAATCTGTAGATTATTTACTCAATAGACTGTAAAGGCTTCGCGTAATAGCGCATCACAGCTTCAGGCAGTTACAGTCCATTGTGTCATGGGGAGTTTGTGTTGATTCTCCCCCCCTTAATGTAACACAAGGCATCTAAGCAGCAACAAGAAGCATAGAAACCCCTTTCCCCTCCAAACCAGAGAATTGGATTGCATCCATCACCTCCCCCTTGGATCTCACTATGCTTCATCTCCCTTCAGTACAGGCACACTTTTGGACTCCCTCCCTGTCCTATCTGTGAATTTTCACAACACAATTTCTCAAGGAATTTTACAAACCTTGAGATCTTTTTCCCACTACCCAAAGTGGCTAAAACTGAGCAGGAATCTCACTGATACTGGAGGCTGAGTGTACAATACCCACACCCCCGCTGTGTTCAGCAAACACATTAAACCTACTTTCTTGCCCACATTTCTTACCTGGTACTGCAAGTGCTATATTGCACCATGATAAGAAATAACAAAAAAGGAAAACAGTATATTCAAGATTCTACATGCCAGGTTTGACATGGGTGTTGCATGTCTAGAAGATGTGTACATGTTGGTTGTGACAGACAGAATCTAAAAAGCTCTAATTTTACTGTTGTTCCAGAAATGACAGTAATGACAGATCACCAAAATACTTGCCATTCTCTGAGAAAATGGAACCATGTGGATGCAATTTCTTAAAGGCATTTTTAGTTCTCATTGTTTTTAAGGTGTTCATAATTTAAAGGACATTCCCCACCAAGTCACTCCCCACCAGTCAAAACAACATTAATTTTGAGCCTAACTCCTCCAAATTGATTTGATTTAATTTAAAACATAGCTAATTAATTAAAACCACTCAACAATGCCCCTTTAATGTTTAACGAAAGAGCACACCATACTCCAGCTAAGCTGCTAGATGTTTATGTCTTATTAGCAGGCTTCCCAAAGCCTAGAGAAAAGGATTTCCATGCAAGTTCTCACTCCCATCTTTTAATTATACCTAAACAACTCAGCTCATTATAATTCTACTACAAACATTGCTCTCAAGAGCGTCCTGCAACATGCTCTTAGCAGGTAGCACCAATACTTACTCCCACACCCATACTCACATGTCTTTCTCTATTTTCAAGTGGCAATTCCTCAGTGGAAGATCTCAGAAAGCCCCCTGCTCCATTTCTGGCACAGTGAGCACTTTAGAATTAATTGCCAACGTGAAATAAATACAGTGTGAAGACATGCATTAAAACCAAGTTATAATTAAGCAATATGGAGATTTGTCCCTGGTAATCAATAAGCTCAGGGAACTTGGAAGAATCTGGGGCTGTGGGCGACATGGGGAAAGGGTGTGAACGGCTCTCCCTTGTGGGGTGTTTCTCCATCTGCTCCCCACTGTTTTCCCTGTGGAAGCTGTCCCTGCTGTCTGAAAGCTGGCTGGGTGCTGTGCTACCCCCGCAGAGCTTGCCTCTTCCAGCCACCCCCTGCCTTCCCCCACACCAGCACCCTGCCCGGCCACCCTGGCAACACCCCACACCCACAGACCCCTGCAGCTCCCACTCAGGGGTGCAAAGGGAGGAGCAGAGCCCCCAGAGCCACATTTCTGCATCTCTCTGGCTGCAGGGGCGAGAAGAGGCCGCTCCTGCTCTGCTAGACGAGGGTATGGCTGGACTTCGAGCATTTCCCGTGGTGTTTTTCCACCATAACAGATTCCTCCCAGCTTGCAGATGGTTAGTCATGCAAAGCAGAAATACCATCGAATTCAGTTTTCAGGAGTCATCAGATTGGACCGTACTTCTTAACTCAGCCTGGGGACTGGGATGATAATTTGCCTGAGATTAAGGAGTCATTTTTGAAAACATAAACAACATCTTGCCTTTTTTCTGTTTACAGGGTTTGATTTCACACTTAAAAAACAAGCCCATTGCATCATCCTGGTGGAGGGATTCTCCAAGAGGGTCTTGGCTGAGTGAGGAAAATCACTAATGCCAGCTCAGAAGTGCTAATTGCCCCAAATGAATTACAAGCTAAAATAGTCTGGCCCAGTTACTAGCAACCATCATACCCATAAGAGTTTGGCATGGCAGCACAGAGGGAAGGCTTTGTGTGAGACACCATTCTCCACCCTCTCCCTTTCCCTGTTGCTTTTCTGAACAATTCCATTAGGATTTACACTGTTGATGTGGGATTATTTCCTATACTTCTATTTCTTGTTCGAATGTATAGAAATTAATTTTCTGGTCATAATTTCAGTACCTCTGGGACATTAGCAGGCTGGAAGTAAAAATAGAACGTCATTACAGTGTCAGGTAGTGCGGATGAGTGTGACTAATAACCTGAGTGTCATTGATTTAATAATCTAATAATGTCTCTGCACACTCAGCGCTCAGACTCACTGAGTGAAGATAAAGATTTAAGCCCGGCTGAAGCTGCAGATAAGAATCAGCACCTTGGCTTTGGGATCAGAACCAATGATAAGCAACACACGGCTGGTATCCAAAAAATTAAAGCAGGGGAAGGAGCTGGCTGGTATCTGCAGCTCAGGCTGCACAGGAGGCAGATTTTCCATTCCCTGGGGTGACAGCAGGAGGTCACAGCTGCCCACAGGAGACACTCATCAAGCTGAAAGAGAGATGCTTACTACCTAGCAAAGGTCTGGCAGCTCTCAAATAGCTGCTGGCCTGCCAACAGCTTGGTCTGTGGTTGTCTAAAAGGCAAAGGAAAAGCCCATTACGGCCTGGAAAAGTCTGGTCCACAGCCTGGAAATAGGAGGTGGAGTGAAGAGTGTGGGCTTTTGACTGGGACACAAATCTTCTGACTCAGTATAATCTGGGTTATTCCTTCGGAGAAAAGCTGCCACAACAGCTACCAAGCTCCTTACAGAAAGCTGCAGACAGGATCTCTTTCCAGTGAGAGCATCCCTTTAGCCAGGCCTATCCTCCACCTCCTCTGATCAGCAGTGCCAGGTCTGGCTCCCCATACTGCTGATGGATGGTGGTAAAGGTATTGCTTCACCCTGGCAGCCCCCGGATGATCTGGGAGATGGATCTTACCCACAGAGTATGAAACCACACAGAAATGCCTGCTAATGAGACATGACACCAAGTTTATTATAATTTGGTTGGAACAGGGACAATCGATCTTCTCAAACTGCCTGTGAAAATCCCATTCCCCAGCAAGGCACCTCTAGGCTTGGCCAGTTTGAGCTCCATATGCTTTATTATTAATGCAGAAAAATTTTCCTGTACCTGGGACTGGGCTGGCACAACAGAGGGCAAGTGTACTTTAGGCAAAATCTTTGACTGCAGGAGCTTGAAGCCTCTTACAGTGAGGAAGGTTCTGCAAGCAATTTAGCTTTTTTTTTTTTTTTTTTTTTTTTTTTCTTCAGATCATGCTCTGAGGGCCTCATCAGTCTTCCCCAACACCACTTCATCTCAAGTATATTTACTTGTTTCCAGTTAACTTCACCCAGATAACAGGAAAACTCCCTGGGGAGTTGCTATAGAAACACCCGATGTAGACAAGGAGAGATTGGGGCAGCAGAGCCCAAAGATACAGTTAAGATTAAGGGAGATTTTAACTCCTGCTCTGTAAATATAATTTCCCTGGAAAAGCTGCAAAAATAGGAGTTAAAATGGAAAACGTCCTGCATGGTTAGTGACGGGGTGACTGCTAATAATTCCACTCCCCAACAGAGATTCACCACCATGAAGTAGTGGAAAAGCCTTTCCAGGGATCCTTTCCGAAGTTTTCCGACTTCATTGAGGTTCTGTTTAGTCTCAAAAGGACATGTGAATCCCATCTGCCAAAAGGTGGCTAAAATGTGTCCAGATCTTTTCCAGTGCCTGCTGACATTGATAACCCTTTAAGCAAAGCAGTGTCCTTCTGCATAATGGTCTGAGAAGGATTAAATGCAAGAAAGAAATATAGCAAGTCAAGGAGCTACCTACCATTAGCAGCTATTGAGTGTCAGGCAGTTTTGTTTCAGACGATTTACCAGTGCTTTTGTCCAAACCATTCATTCCACAAAACACTATTATGAAAATAGATGTCATTAGAAGCACTTTTTAATACATAAAATAGTCTTTCTTTTTGCAATTCAACTGTGTATTCAATTCAATTTTTCTACTAAATCCTCTTACACTTCTGAGAGTTCAGAAAGCCCCAACAATAAGAAACAGATGTTCTGATCTTCTACATAAGCTGAATTTTTGGGATAGTGTCCTTTCTCTTATTTGGTGCTCACACACATAAATACTGAGGGCCATTGGAAATGAATTATCCCTCACTCTAAAGCAGAAGGGGATTCATCAACTATATTGATTTTTCTCATCTATGTGTATATGTGTAGCTCCTTTGGTAATTAGTTATTAACTAAACCACTGCTTCATTCCTGTGAACCAAATTTTAGTTGCAGTTTCCTTCACTGTAACTGTAAGCTTTTCTTTGCACTGTTTGTATTCATGTGGCTTCTCAGCCTGGATTTTCAGGGGTATTTCTCTTACAGCCAGCAGGGTGGTTAATTAACATGTGCACCATAAGCCAAAGGTAGAGCTGATGGGGGAGCCTGAAGAAAACAGGATCTTCATCAGGAATGGATGTGTGCCTGCCCAGGAGCTCATGGACAGACAGCCAAAAGCACATTCAAAATTATAAAACTCCTAAGGCAAGAAAAAAATCTAGCTGATGCACACCAAACACCTGAAAGAAATCTGGAAGGAAAAAAACCCAGAAACTCAGTAATTTTGTATAAAACACACAGGCTACAGCCAAATACCCACCTTTCATGCTAATTATCATCCAGGAGATTGGCTGGGCTGACTGGAATCTGTTGGGTGTTTGTGAACACGTTTATCTTAATTGCATTCATGTGGTTGTGGGGTTATTTGATTTGATCTTGAGATATCTGACGCCTGGTCTTAAGTGCATTTCTAACAGGTTTGAAGGATGCCCAGAGTAGGGAATGGATTGTGCCTATGTGCAGAGTTGTAGAAAATATTCTCAAGGCCAATACAAAGTCAAGTGTTAAATTTCAAAAAGAAACAGGCAAATTCTGTATCTAATGACTTACCATGTAAACTTGTAGTTAAAGGAGATTTCTGTGGCTTTTTGACCACCACAGAGACCCTCCTTAAAAGGTAGAATAATATCATGAAAAAGAATGTAAAACCCCATAAGAAACATAACTTTTAGGCTTCATTTTTTCAATACTCGGGCTTCTAGGACTACTTAGAATACAATCATTTTAAAGCATATTGCTTTCCACTGTAACTACGCACAGAGAAAAGAATGCTTGTCAAAGCTAGCGTTTTCCTGAACAACAAAAACATAACTGATCACCAACCAGCTCCATCACGTGGGCAAACCCCCAGCTGAATCACTCAGCTGCTCCAGGTTCATTACTCAGTATGTTAATGCCCTATGCAATAAACACAACAAATGAAATGCGGAATTACTCTGACCACAAATCATTACTAATTGATACAGCTAGATTCAAGGAAAAATTATCACTTGGAATAGCTTCCTGCAAAGTTATCCCTGGATATACTTTGAGGTCTGCATTCTCCCTGCCACAAAGGAGCAGGAGCTTAGTGAGGTCTCTCAGGCTGCTCTTCCTATTTATCACATCTCATCCATCCTGAATTCCATCATTCCATGCTATTCCCAGTCAATTCAATTTCACTGAACTTAATTGAAAATTTTTCTTGATTCTATTTCCCCATAGCTTATTTGTCCTTAAATTCCAGGCTGATCCACGATGATTGTTTAAAACAGGATGCAGCCAAACTCTTCAACTCTGCATTGATGGAACATCATATATTATTATGGAAAACACAGCTTAAACAATGCTTAAGTTATTCTAATTAATTAGAATTAATTGATCTAAATAAGGTTACTCATCTAACCTTAGTTTTCTGACTACACGCAAAAGAGCATGAGAGTTTAATAAACTGCTTTCAGTTTTTGTTCAGTTCAGATTGTGCCTATCTCTTCTGTGCCCAGACCCTGCCTCATAGATCATTTGATCATTCTGAGGATGAGATGGTTGCACCAATGACCTATGAGGGCTTGTGGAGCAACACATCACATTTCCAAACCCCCATGTCTTCTATACAGCAGAGAGTGCCCAAACCTGCTCTCATGTATTTTGAAATGGCACTTTGTGCCTCCCTTCAGAGTTATTTAGTTTCCAACTCGATTTAAATTAACACATTTCATTAATCAAACATTTAACTCTGAAGAAAAAACCTGCTCTTCACTGAACTGCAGAATGGCCTGTGTGAAACTCTCCTGGCCGTGCTCACAAAAGAGGAGCATAACTTTTTACCATACCCAGAGGATAATGAAGACAAAGCCCTAGAGAAGCACATGTGAAAAGACAAAAAAATTCTTCCACGTATTAGGTACAAAAATACAGCTTACATAGTGCAGTGTTCCAGGCACCAATGAAGCTGACTTGCCAGCAGTCTTAATCTTGGGGTGAAGTGTCTAAATGTAAAGAATATAAAAAGAGAAATTATCTATACACCTGCGTGGGCAGGATCTTGGAGCCTGGCTCGACAGGGCAGTGTATAATTCTCCCATTCTCACTGAAAGGTAAAAAGCCTCACATTACAGCTCATCCAGCAATTGCTGACAGAATTTCATCTCTCTTTCCTGCTCTACTTATTCTTCAGGTAGGGAGAAAAAAAAAACGGGTGGGAGGGTTGAATGGAGAACTTTCCCAGTGATGCAGAAGAACTGGGTGACTATTCCAGCACGAAGGGTAGTGGATCTGCAGGAGCACACTCCTGCCAACATAGCCCAGGGAAAGCACACAAGACTCCTGGTCTAACCTCTCTGGACTACCCAGGTAAATCTCTAACCACCACGGTCCATGGTTTTCTCTCTCTCCTTTTAAAAATATATTTCCCTACGGTAATATTTTAATTTTTTTTTTTTCACTGTCGCCTTTACCTACTTGATGTGCTCCTCACATGAACACTGACTGCCATCCGCTCTGGATTTTAGATTTAAAAGGCACAGAGACTGCTAGCTCAGCACTGTTATTTCAGCATAACATTTTTCCTTAGGGAAACATCAGCATACAAGGTAAAAAATAACCTTAGGAATGTGTGGCCTTTGATTAAGCTTTTTCCTTGTCAGACCATATGAAAAACTCTGCAGCTGCATACCAGCATTCCCAGTCCAGGGTGTTCCAATGCCTCCAAGCTCAGCACAAGATTGTTTCCCCACGCCCAAGACAGGGATGTCCCTGAGGTGAGAAGTCTTGTGCAAACTGCTGCAACATCTTAATTTACCAAAGCAGCTGGTGCTGGTCTTTTGCCATGGGATAACTGGTTGCCCTGAGGGTCTGCCAGGCCCAGGGTCTCCAGCTGCAGCCCAGGCCTCCGGAGCCATGGTGCTGGTTGATGAAGTTGTCTCCATCATGGCTCTCGCTTAGTGAAGTCACAACTATCACATACAACTCTCTTCTCCCTGCCAGAACCACTTATTGCTGCTTTTGGAAACAGGGAGAATGGAAATCCATAGTTAATGCAGTGCCCCAGAAGAGCAGAGACCCCCCACACCTTCTGAATTAGAATATTATCAAATAATAACGTTTGAGATTTGCATGCACCTGGATTTATGGATGACCATCAACCCTAAATACAGGCAAGGGACATCGCATTTGACTGATTTCAGCTCTACTCTGATTAAGTGTTTAGGAGAGTCACCAGAATCCCAAGACCTTTATCCTCATAAACCTTCTGGATTTAATAGTGACAACGTCTAGTGGGTAAATTAAGCAAGTCAATTTTATAGCAAAGGCAAGTCAAAGCTGCTATAATTAATCCAAATTAACACAACCACGAGCTCCTGAAGCCTATCATTGGTAAGGTGTTGCTCCAGGGACAGCTGCAGAAACATCTCAGTACAAGTCATCATCAAGATCTTTAAGACTGAACATTTCCCAGGAAACCAAAAGTAACTTGCACAAAAGTGGGCTGGATTACAGAAACCTAGATGTTCTCCTCCTGCAGAACTTTATTATTAACATGGTCAACAAAGCAAAACAGTTTCCTGTAAATATGATGCTTTAGCCTTTCTTTTATCTGTTCAATATTAAGCCTCTATGGAGAATTACTGGAGTGTATCCCGTGGCACATATGGTCTGTGATAGGAAATGATACCTCTGAAGCTCTGAATAGCCCAATGCCATTCAGGAAATGAGAAAGGAATGTGGTTTGCAGTTGCAGTCTTCACTATTTTTTCTATTCCAAAGCACAGCATGGATATTTAATATGAGAGAAAACGCCAAAGCAGCAACTCTAAATCCAAAAAACCTTATCCTTAGACAACAAAATTATTATTTAGACGCAGAAAAGTACAATTTTGATGTTACAATGAAACATGGCCTAGCTGTTTCTGGAGAATACTACTGGAAATGAAGGCCAGGGAGCGATTTTGGAAAATCAAGTTGTGGAAGATGCTCATAAGACCGTTGCTGGAGAACAATCAAACTTTTCTGAGCTGTCAAATGCTAAATAGTTAATTGTACAGGAAGAAAAAACAGCCAGAGAAATGCTCCAAGGTGCAGAAGAGGATATTGCTGGATGAATAGTGTGCACACCACCCTGATGCACTCACTGGCTGAGCTGGGCGAGACCTCGTCTACAGACCAGCATGGATATTTGACTTGCTGCTGCAAGAACATTCGTTTGGGTTTGATGTTCATGTGAAAATCACACTTCTAATACAACAAAAATGGCCACATTTTCCACGATCCAAAAAAGGATTTGGCTTCATTTGGTGATGATGTCCTGCCAGAAGCCCAGAGGGGCAGTAGACAGAAGTGAAATTGGATGATGAGTATCCAGAGAAACCAATGAGTGGTTAGAACCAGGAAACCTTGCCAGTAGGAAAAGCACAACAGCCACGCAGAGATGTTCCCAGCCTTTACTCCCCTGGAAGAAATTGGCTATCTGAGCAGCAATTCACAGGAGAAAAAGATGCTGGTGTGTTAAGGCTGCACACCCAGCTCTGCTCTGTGCCACTGGTTCTCCTCCACATCCCCATTCCTGGAGCACAAACCAGTGGATCAGCAAAAGCAGGATGATGCTCCTGCTCAGGTTAAGCCTCTGTGCTGACACTGCAGCCAGCCACAGAGGAGGCAGGTTTCCTTGGCCTGGGTGAACCGAGGCTGCTTTGGAGACGCTTTGCATGAGATGAACTCCACAAGCACCAACCTCCCACTGGCACAGCAGGACTGGGCAGGCAGACGTGTGTGACAGGGCAGGGGAGCTGAGCAGAAAGGGACATGTTTTCTACAGGCTCTCTTCAGACTTAAATGGCCCTTCTGTAAGTGATGCTAAATGACACCACCCTCCCTCCACCCTGCTCTCCCAGTTGCCTACTTACATTAGCATTTGCCAGCTGTCAAGCTCTTGCTCAGTTCCAGTGAAATCTCCTGGATTTTTCTCCTCTTTTGGTGATTATGTTGAACTGCTGGGATCAGATCCTGGTGACACTGGAATTGCGAAAAATCCTCTGCTGGTTTTTGTATCTTTCTGTCTTCTCATTATTAATGTGAGCCAATACAGAGCCCAGCACAGATACAATGCTCTCCAGCAGGACACAGGAATGCCTGCCAGCCTCCTCAGAATTGTCTCCTAAGAGAGAGCTGAGTTTCTCTATACCAGAAACAGCTCTCAGACACACTGAGCGCTCACATCACTTACCCAAGACATCCTACAGACATGACATCTTCGAGAGTTGTCTAAAGCCATCTCCTTTGTGAGAATGGTCAGGCTGGCTCTGGTCACCAGTCCCTCTAGCCCAGCACCGTGTCTCTGAGACCAAATAGTTGTGTATATCTGCAGAAAAGCTTAGGAGCAGGACAAACACTCAGTAATTGCCTGGAGTGCTTTGATGGGCCCCAGTAATCTGGGCTAAGAGACTTTCTGCAGTCCCCTGGTGTGTAACAGCCCTTGCTGCATCTCTCTGCCATGAATTCATCTAATTATTTCTTGCACCATTTAAGAACCATTTGGCCACCTCAGCCTCCCAGAGCAATGAGTGCCACAGTGGAACAACATGATGGGAGAAGGAACAGCTCACTGGTTTGTGCTGGTGAGGTCCCCAGCTGCAGCTGAGCTAATTCTCTTCTGCACAACCCCCGTGCACGCAGCCAAAGCACCCCTTGCCTTGCTGGTCTTCAGGCTCCAAAGGAAGCCCAGCCTTGTGGCCTCTCGTATATATACCAGGCCCAGCACAACTTTAGGGCAGAAAGATTTGTTAGATGGAAGAACAAGACCAGAACCCCAGCTTGACCCATACTAATATTAATGACTAAAAATTAGGCATGGTTCACGTTCTACTTTCTCCTGGACCCCACAGACACTGTATGTGGACAAAGCATCTGGCTTACCTAAACATCTCTGAAGCACTTTGGGCTTTGGGGTTGAAAAATTTTAGCAAAAAAAAAGCAGGCACGTAGATGTGAGATGTATGTAGGCTTGTAGACATCCCTCCATTCCACTCTCAATTTCTTTAAAATAATTTTCTCCTAAAGCCCAATTTAGAAACCGCAGGAAAGACTTGATGTTTTTATGCAAATTCTGAAATTTACAGAAGTGCTGAGCTGAACTGGGATTTGAAGGGAAACCTTCTTTGCTATTCCCCCTGCCATTTAAACACCAAGCAGGGATACACTGGTAGAGGTGGCCAGAAAAGGATCCAAAACTTAGAAAGTGTCAAAATTGAATGTTGAAGAATAGGGGATTGAGAGAGAGTCAGGCAGTGCAATCTGGGTCTTAGAAATCTGAGCACTCACACAGAGCTTCAGAAAATCAGGTTTAGATAACACACATGGCTGGTGGATGCCTTAACCTTTGCTGGAACTTAAATTCCTTGCCAAAAGTTGCGGACCAGATAAACTAATATTTTCTGATGAGAAATTGTTTTGCTGAAAGTTTCTGGCTATCCCTCCATATCACACAGCACCCAGACATGCGATTACAGCCTTTGCCAGATAAAACATCCCTGCTCTGTGACACTCAGCCCAGGCCAAGCTGCAGAAATTAATTTACTGTAAGTTACTGATAGTGTCACTGATGGTTTATCATTCCCAGGTTGGTATGTCTTTACCCTGATTTAAACTGGTAACAGCTTGGATCTCGTTTTTAATTGCACTTTGAGTCTGGCTGCATAGTTATTGGATAGGCAAAACTATTGGTGTGCAAATCAGGTCATAAACCACCACCATTCAGCCAGGTCGTTTAGAGGAACATCTAAAATGTCACGTGTGTTACTGGCACAAGTATCGCTCCTAATAATTGTATACTCCCTTAAACAGATTTTTTAGCAAGTTGTGTTTAAAAACCAGATTGGAGTTCTGATATACCCTGACAACAAGGTATTTAACAGAGCTGCACTGGCTCCATTGTCCCTCTTTTGCATCCTTTCAGGAACAGAAATAGATTCATCGCCATTGTGACATTAGAAAACGTGGAGATTGCAGAGACTACATGAAATAAATTGGGAATGGCAGGATAAGTACTTGAATTGACAATACAGGAACCACTGCCTGTCACACCATTGCTGGGACAATCCACAAAGCGCCTCGTTAGCTGTGAGAGCTGGAATTAGAGCTGCAGCCTCACCTCCACACAGCCCAGCTCAGGCAAAGTTAAGAAATTGCAGTCATGCCTTGATGGGTGATCTTACAACCCCGCTGCCACTCAGCCTGCAGTGTACTTCACCTGCCATTTAAACACAGGTTTTCCGTGTAAAAGCCTCAAATGCTGCAGCATCAACGTGTCAGAGTGCTTTCTTGAAAAGAATGACCTCCCAGCCAAAAAGCTGTTGACCTGACCTTGGTCTTGATGCAAGAATGGTGGGAAAAAAAGGCATACAAGAAAAACGTTACTAAAAATAAAATGTGTAAAATGTGTAAAAAGGATTACTTAATTTAAACAAGAAACTGAACAAATAGGCAACCTATTAATGTGTTTCTAATCTAGAGGTCAGGAAGGGAGCGACATTTCCAGACATTTTATCTCGGCTGTAGTACAAGGTGAACCAGAAGGAAGCACGACCTTGGCATTCATCAGACACAGGCTGCAGGTGCAGAGCACAGTCTCCTCCACTGTCAGCTCTGACCTGCCAAGCCACCTTCTCTGCTGTGAGAGGAGCAGGCTCTGAAGTTCACCCAGGAGCACGGTTCTCTGAATTTCTGTGGAGGATGACGGCCCATAACTGCAGGAGGCGCAGACCCTCTGGACAAACCATTGCCTGCAAAAAGGCCAGGTAAAGCAACCAAGCATTGTGTGTGCAGTCTGGCAATAAGAAGGTGGGAAGCGACCAGCAGAATTTCCAAGTAAATCACGGCAAACCAATTTTTCAAGATAATTAGCACAGAGGCGAAGGGGAGCGGTAGATGCGATACATCTTGGCTCAGGAAGGCTTGTGACACCATCCCATTTAACTTTCACATGAGCAAAATGAGGAAATGGAAGCTAAGTGAAAATTTACCACAAAGCTACACTCTCAAAATTATTATCTGCAGCTCAGTGTCAATCACAGCCTTGTCCTGTAGCCCATGGTTTGCTGTCAAAACTGCAAATGCATGGCTGAAAGGGGCACCTCACTCAGGATAACAGCATCACAACTCAAGATGATCTCCCCAGAGAGAAAAATTCACCCAACATCCCCATGGTGAAGGTCAACAAAACCACCTGTGGAACATCACAACCCAGCAAGTAGGTTGAGGCTCCTTCAAGTCATCCGTTTTCTCCTTGGAAGATGAGGCAGTCCCTCTCCTTGTGAAAACTTCTGCTGAGGCTGCCTAGAGAAATCCTCCCTGCAATTAAAACTATGAGAGCTTTTCCAGTGACAGCTGGGTTTCATTTGTGCCTCACTTCTGGATGGATGGTGCCGGGCCTCACTCCTGGCCCTGTACTGCTGGTTCCTGAGAGACCTGGCTGCTCACCCTCATCCCCAAACTTGGGCCACAAACCTTTTGCAGGTGACACCGAGTCTACTAAAAGTCAAAGTTCTTTCCCAAATTTTAACCCTACCCCTCCATTCTTTCATTTTTGGTGAGTGTATTTTTTTACCTTTTAGCATCAATATTGCCTTTAAAATACCATAAACAACATTTCAATAGATAAATAATTTAAAGGCAAGCAAATAGGTGCTTTATGAGAGTACCCAGCTGCTCAGCCATCCAGCAGGGCATGCAGACTGGGGACAGAGGAGGCCTGATTGCCCATTAAAGAGGCCCACATTCCACAAAGCCACGATCAAAGTTCTCTGGAGAATCGAGCACTGTGCCCACGTGTAATATGTCAGTTATGTGCCAGCAGGGGAAACACTGTAAGAAGTGAATGGGTTTTACTCTGCTCAGTGACATTGCTAATGACTCATGCAGGATTATGGGTAACAAACCTTCGAAACGAGAGGTTGAGTCGTACGCTACATTATACATCTGAATTTCATGGTATATTAGTGGCAGTGATTGGTAATACAATATGATGGGGAATGGCTAACGTCAGGGCGAAGTTAACATGATGCACTGCGATTTCCCAGAGAGTCCCATGCCTTTTCCAGCGCCACCCATAATCTGCTCATCATGGTTTGGCAAAGAGCAATCCCCTCGTGGAGCGGGTGGCACCGGCGCCCTGACAGCTGCTCGTAAATTTGAGCGGAAGATGCGCCATCCGAAATGTTCGTGCTTCCATGGATCGTTACCTGGTTGTATCTCCCCTAAGAAGCAGGTGATTTTTTTTTTTTAACACCCTGCCACAGTTTGTTTTCTCTCTTCAGATAAATCTGATGCCAGCTTGTGTCTTAGAGCATTTCTTCCCCATCCTGTTCTATTGAAAGGGCTGATACAGTCTACACGCACGTTAGCTAAACACCAGTTAATGGAGCGTAACTAAGAAGAATTAATATATTTACCCCAAAAAAAAGTATTTCTAGACTGTTAAAATTAGAGTCAAATGTATCACATAAGGCATTAAAATTATAAATGAGACCACAGATTCATGTTTACAGACTCTGGCAAATCCCATGGCGACACGTCCCCTCAGTCACTCCTGTTGCAAACAGCATAAACAAATGTTTAAACTACGTGATGTTAACCTGGAATATTCTGTGGCTGTTTTACAAGGCCCGCAAATATCCATCTGACCTTCTCCAATTGTAGAAAATTTGGGTTTTTCTGCAGGAAGATCTCATGAAGACAGAGGAGTCCCTTGAAATCCCAACCCCACACACCCATTAAGCAGAGGCACCAAGACCATCACCTTTCCAAGGAACTTGAAATGGGAGTCATTCCTAGGATAAGGAAGTTCATTGAAAACCACAGCCAAGCAGGAATGGATGGTAATGATGATGAGTAAATGGAAGAAAGTATCTCCCTCCAGCATTAAATTCAAGCCCTGACCTTTTCCAATGTAATGACTAACTCAACCTTTACATAATAATGTGGATGATATTTGGAGAGTATAACATATGTGTCATTTTAATTAATTGAACAGAAATAGATCCACAGAAGAAAAATGAATTAACCAATCAGCAATCACCTTTCTATCTATTAGATGTCAGAATAATTAGTTTATTCTTGTAATCTCTTGACCCCTCTAGAAATCATAACCTTGCTGACCTCCTTGAGTATGGGAGCTCATTTGAATAGCACCGTAATTGTGCTCTGGGTGCATTATCATCTACTTTCAATTTTATTAAAGTAATCTTACCCCTTATTATTATCTCTCTTTCTGAAAGGCTGACCCAAACCCTGGGAAGGAGTGCAGGACTTGGCTCAGTAAAACCAGTGTACTTTGGAAATCAGAATCCTTCACCCAGAAGGTGGGCTGGTTTTGTTAGTTGGAGGATCAGAATTAATTTTACCACCTTTGTCTGTGGAGAGCAGTATCCCAACATACCTCCTGATGTTGGCAGTTTCAGACTGTTACCAGCTAGCAAATGCTTAAACAAAATCACAATTTGTTCCAGAATGATAAAATGACCCTACAAAGTGAATTACACAGTGAAAAATAAATGTAAAACACAGTGTAGATGCACAAATGATTATTTCATTATCTGGCCAATGTAAGAACGACAGATACAAATTGTTCCAATCATAGAGTGATGAAAGAGTAATGAACAATGGGTTCTTGAATGAGCACAGGAACAAAATAATGAATTGCAGTTTAAATGAAATCAGGAGTCAATGGACTGGATCACAGACTGTCCTTCAGACATAGGAATTCTGCATTAGTTAAACAGTTTCTTTTGGAAAAATGTCCTTTAAGAGAAGGCATCTAAATGGCTCAGAGAGGCACAAACATGATAAGCCTGGACACTGGCTGGCTTGTAGCAAACTGAACTGGAGTTTCCCCATCCCTGACACTTTGATAACTGATCTACCACAAATTAGCACCTTCCACTCTGCAAAGTTATCAAACCATTGTTACTTTTCCCTGTTTTAACCTTGCCCTTCCTCTACTACTGAGTTACTTTGATGCAACATCTGATGAGGTCTCCATGCAGATTCTGGACACAGAACGAAGACCAAGACACGAAAGCTTCTGGGAAAGGAAGTGTCAATAATGTAGAAATAACACATGTGGCAAAAGCTCTACTAATATTTTTGTTGGAAAACTCTGCAATAGATGGATTTATATTCCTTTCTTCTGTTTCATACCAATAAGCCAAGGATTTCTAACGTTATTTCCAAAGAAACATGTCACATTTCATGTATCACAGCTATCCATCACACTGCACAGCTCTTTGTTGGCTCTGTACTGAAGCTATGCTTCAGTCGAGAGTGCAGGACATCTGACCATTTCATCTCTCTGTACAGAATTTCTTTACACTCTATGAAGACATCTTGGAAATGTGCAGAAACTAGCTGGTGTCACAGGCAGGGCTCAAAGAGCCTCACAAACCAGCTACCCCTCCTGCTGCTCTGCCATTGCTGTGGCCAGGGCAGCACCTGCCCTCTTGCCTCTCACACAATAGCAGGTAGAAAAGAGAGACAGCCCTTGGAGCCTTGTATGCCTCAGCAAAGGACGTGAGCATCTCCAAGGGAAAGGTCATCTTTCATCCCTTGGTGCTCAAAAGCTGTGAGACATTTGAAAACCAGAATGTCCCAAATCCAGCAAGCAAGAGCACTTTCAAAAGCCACACAGTGACGACAACAAAGGGAAGAGCAGGGAAAACCAGGTTTTGCTTTCTTTATGGACAGCAATAAATATTTATTAGAGAAAAAAGCTGCAGGAGAGAACTGGTGTCTCCGCTGTGTGGCTGAAAGGCCACCTGCTCCTGCCCTAGTTCAGTGACATCTTCTGCAAAGGGTCTCTGCCCTGCAGAGTCAGGGTAAATGTCACGTGCCTGCCATGCACATGTGGGCCAGCATCCATCAAACACTGCCTGTCGTGTTTGTGAGTCTGTCCAGGCAGAATCAGACCAATACCAATACCAGACGTATCACCTGCAGCCCCTCGTTCCTCCTCTAATCAGATTTGTGTTTCAACAGATCCTGATGCTAAGCACCCTCAGCAAACATCCCCACAACTCCATCAGAGTGCCCAGGAGTGCTGCGATGGTCCAAGACAGCCAGCACATCTCGCCACAGGCACCTACAGAGCCATAAGGCAGGTTTAACATAGAGAGAGCAGGGTTAAACATCTCCCTTCCTTGGGATTTCTCCTGAATATTCAAAACTGTGCCTTTTTGACTCAGAGAGACAGAACTCTCCACATCTCACAGCTTAATTTTACAAAACATGATGAGGTTTGCAAACTCCAGAATATTTTGGCTGCCTCTGCAAGTCTGATACACAGATAGAACTGTGCTGCAGTTTCGTGCAGTGGGAGGGAGCACTGAGAATGGGCTCTCCTCTTCCTCTGTTTTGTGTCTGAAGAGGTGCTGCAAGGCACAGGCATCTCCACCTGCCCCCATGCCAGGGACTTTCCACTTACAGCTCTGTCCCGACAAAATCTCCAAAAGAAGAAGACAACATTCCACTGGAGTTTGATAAACAACTCCCATTTGGCAGAAAACCACACTACTGGACCCAAAATTGAGCTGATCCAATGCCTTAAGTTATCACAGGCTTGCTATCAGGTCTTCCAGATGATTTTGTGTCTCAGGTCATCTATAGCATATCATGACACAATCGTTCATGGCCTCCTCCAACCAACCTGGTGTCAGAAGTTCATTCAGCCAAGTAAGATGGCATTCTCAACACCTGGTTCTAAAGAGACACCCAGCCATCAGCTTGGATCTGATACCAAACTGAAAATATTCACTGGAGCAAGCAGCAGAGAGCCCTACTCCTGTCCAAAGTCCAATTTGCCTGCCTGCAAAAATCCCCAGAACCCTGCCTAGGTGTTTGGAGAGGTGTCCCTTGCCTGTGGCAGGGAGGCTGGAAGCAGATGATCTTTAAAGTCCTTTCCAGCCCAGACCCCTTCTATGATTCTAGAATTCTACCTGGGACTAAGCAGCATTGCTGCTGGGGCACTTGGAGAAGCTTCAAGTGACACCTGCATACCCCAGCCCAGAGCCCACCTCTTGTGCTGCTCAGACCCAGGAGCAGAAGAAAACTGATAAAAACTGTGAGTCTCACAGCCAGACATTCCATCTGTTCCACCAGCCCCCCTGACTGGCCAAATTCTCCTGTGTGTGGTGTTTGTCAGATCAAGAAACAACTCAACAGGCAGGAGCTGCTTGCCAAAGGTCTGGTCACACCTCCTCACCCATCTCCATCATTACGGGTTTTGGAAATAACCACAAACGCCTCCTTGCCTTGCCAACAGTGAGTGCTGTACCAGGGGGCTGCCAGGAGCAGCAAGGTGACAATGCAGGTTGCAAAACTGTACAGAAGGGAAAGGGTGAGCACCAGGAGCCAACCTCTTCAACTAGAACTGTCCACTGCAGAACACTTGGAAAAGAGTTCACTGTACATTACCCAGAAGAGAAACTTCTGGTGCACAGGGTGGAGAGAACAGCATTGCTCTTGCCAGGTGATGCAGGGAGCAGGGAATGCTGGTGATGGCTGAACCACACAGGGCACTGCAGATTTCTCTGGGGCTGCAGGTTTGCTGGGCTGTCTTTGCATCGCTGCACAAGTAATGGATGTGCCAATTAAAACTCAGCCAGAACATTTGTCTCTGTAGCTGGCAGAGAGGATCCACACCTCTGTGATACCCTGCCTTTCTCTGTGTTTGTTCTGAATGCTCCACATGCTCGGTTCAGTGTTTCTACACTCCAAGGCAGATGCATTGGATTGATTTCTACTGTAACTCTCACAATCACCTACACTTTGGAATGGTCTCTACATAAACACAAGGCACAGACTTTGTTGCGTTACACCATAGCTCCCATGTATTTTTTGTGGTTGCAGAGCACAGTGCCTCATGCTGGCTCAATATTTGAGCTTCAATTACCCAATTGCGCATCTAAGGGCAAGCACACAGTCAGAAAGTGAGCACAGCTTCATTAAAGCCATCACTGTTTATATCACAATGACTTGTTTTTCAGCATTACATTTGATTTACTATCTCGCTCAAACTTGGTCTGTTGCAAAAAAAAAAGAAGAAAAATTGCATGAGATTCCAAAATTTCATGACAAAAAAACCCAACAGAAATGTGCACAGTTCACAGTGCTCCATGAGGGGTCCAGTATGGCCCTCATCATCTAAAGGGCTGTTAATGCAGAACTTAGAGATGATCACAGTGGTCTTTCAATGCTTGGCATTTCCTGACTCCTACACCTTTGTTTTTCCTTTCTCATCATGACATTAACACTTCTGTGTTATAGAATATTTATGAGGCACACCACATGCTTAATGGATTTCCTCATTTATTTGCAGCTAGCCTGCATTAATACAAGACTCACAATATTCAATCTGAAATCCATCAAGGATTCCTAGGCTTAATTTTGCCACTACTTTTAATGAGAAAGGAAATCTGTAAATCCAGCTTGCAAAAGCAAAAATAAAGCCATGTGGGAGCAGCACAAGGAGTGCAACTGCATCCTTCACTTTAAAAGCATCCAGAAGTAAACTTCTGTTAATTGAACTGATTCTAAAGCCATGAATTACAAACTCCCTGCACTAAATCTTATCCATGGTTCCCAAAAATGGCACATACCATAGTGCATTCCTCTCCCTACTGCCCATCCTGCAACATGGGGATACATGAGCTAGGTGAGAGGTCAGGTGGATTAGAGCTGGCCTGGTGGTACCCAAACCACTCATATTTATGTACTCTTCAAGGAGTAGGAGATCAGCTGAAGATGAGGCATCCATTGGTATATATGTTTATACGTCTCTTACTGGACAGTGGCTGCCTGGCCTTCTGCTGTTGCATCATTAGATGCAGGTGAATTTTCACCATTCTTCAACCTTGTCGGGGTACCAGCAAACTCTGAGCACGTGTGTGGCAGAAGGAGTTGTGTCTCTGGGGCAACACAGAACTTCCTCAGCAAGGGAATGCTCTGCCTGATGTGATTAATCAGCTGTTGCTGCCAGCTGACGTGATCTCTGAGATTTCTCTGACGTTTGTTTTTATAGAAGTCATTCTTCCCTATCAACATTGCCCCCATTATTATCTCCTACACACACGTGCACAAAAATTAACCCTGAGTATTAACAGAGGAGACAAACCTTGCTTACTGCAACCCCATATAAATCAATCCAAATGTGTGAAGTAACAGCCCAGTAACATTTGGTGCCATTTAGCCAGGCGACATGCACACAAAATAAATATGAAGGGGCAAAACCAAACTGATACTTCGACAATTAAAAAAATAAATAAATAAAATTAGTAGGTTGCTCTTTCCAGGAAGCTTTTGAGGCCAGACTTTCTTGGACATACATCAAGGCAAACCTAGTATGGTCAGCAGAGCACCTCAAAATTTTCTGTTGGAGAATGTGAGCTTTTGTATTTACCCTCTGTTCATGGCGAGTGTCCCAGAGCTTGTGTCTGGAAAGGGACTGCAGCACCAGCCCCTGAGTGCACCCTCTACTCCAGCTGCTTACAGAAAAGTCTCAGCACTGGTACCAGCAAATCTTAGCTCCTCATATTTCTTTGTTGTCAGGCTCTATTTCAGCGAGGGACCTCAGGATATGCCTAACTTCCAGCTACAGTTCCTTGCCTTTGAAGACAATGGGACAATCACACATCTAAAGTTAGGTGTCTCTGCCTGTCTTGGAAAAAACAGTCCTTAATACCTCTGAGTTTAAAGATAATCTGGCAACATTTCTGTTCACCATCACACAAAAGGCAGAAGTTGCAGATTTAAGAGTGGAAGGCAATTTCCTCTTCTTGCCTAGCAGCAGGCAATTGTGCTGTAGGCTTTCCAACAGCCTACGTGGTACTTCACTGACAAGGTTAATGCAGTCAAAAATTTATTGTGTCACCCTTGAAACAGAGGGGTTTTTTCTCATATGTAACTAATTTCTATTGAGATGTTGGTTAAGGTGAAAGCATTTGATAATCTGAATTTGCAACCCGTGACAGGGTCACCAGGAGGGAAACAGAAAAAATTCAAACACAGGATAAATTGTTATTTGCCAAGCATTTGATTTCCAAGGAAATGAACACATTCAACAAATAAAAAGAAGCCTGACAGTACAGGAGAAGAGCTTGAGGACAGCACATTGCTTCTGGGGTATGTTCATGAGAGAAATGGAGATTAAGGAAATGTCACAGGCTGGAGACAATCCACCCTGAGACAGCTCCACTCTCCACTCTAAACCTGGGTGCACAGCTGGTCAAAATTGAGATGCCATTCACTCCAACATCACATCACAAACAACTCTAGCTCTGTGCTTACCTGGCTGCCTTCAGGTTGTCTCGCAGATCTACCACTGCCTGTTTCACTGAGGGGTAGCAGGACCCAGCATCTGGCTGTATCCAGATGGGAACCTGAGATAAACTGCAGAGGAAACCTGATGTCTGAATCAGCACATGAAAAGAAGTAAGCAGAAATAAATATATTCGTCTGGACTACAATGTTTCTATTTAAAAACAGGAAAAGCTGCTGCAAACTTAGACTGCAGGTGAAGGGAAAAGTCCTTAGGAAAGCAGAGGGGCTCAGGATCTCCACCTGGAATGGGCCCTGCTGCTCCATAAAGAAAACATGCCAGATTTTGAGGAAAAGCAGCTCCAGCAGAAGGTATTTTGGCAGGACAGGCTGTCCAGCAGCACACTGTGAGGAGCCCCCTGCCAGCACCACACTGCCCTCATCCAGTGCTTGGCTCTGACCACGCTGCAGCATCTGCACAGCACAGATAATGCTCCCACAGATGCCTTCCCAGCACTTTGAACCCGAGGCTTATGCCTGTACAAACCACCTCACACACAGGGACCTCCAGGAAGGAAGCCCCAGGGTGGCAGCTCCATCCCCGGGAGGAGCAGGTACCTCCCACAGCATCGGGATGTGCTGCAACCCATCCCAGTCCCGTGCCAAGGCTGTCCCACAGGCAGGCTGGAGGCAGCACAAGTTTGTGCTGGAAACGTTCAGCTCCTGGAGAAAACAGCACTCCAAATCTCACAGCTTCCTGATCCTCTCCAGGGAAGCCCAGCTCACATGCCTGGGCACATCTTGCACATTCGGCCAAGGTTTTGTATGGCACTACTGAGTTTTTTCCAAAAACATTCACTTTTGGAGCAAGGTTATTTTTTTCCCTCTTTCCCTGTGAATGGTAGCATTGGAAATTAGTGGGCTCAAAGGTGAAAACATGGTCACTTGGTGTGACCTTTTAAAAAAAATAGCAGCCTGGGTAGGATTCGAAAATCCTGGCACCTCTGGGGCTGCTCGTAGTAATTAGGTCACACTGGGGGAATGCCCTGCCAGAAATGTCACCCCATGTGTAACTAACCCCAGGGAAATAAGGTGCAGTGGTGGTGAGAAGGGGAGGAAGGGGTGACAGAGGCCACTGAAGGGGTACTGACCCCACCAAGAGTGTTTAAGATCCACCAGCAAGCACAGAGCATGGGTTACCTCCTGCTAAAAGTGTATCCTGCGTACCAGCATCTGCAGGTGGAAAGACATCCAAGGCAGTGAGCTCAGCCCTGTGTAGGGAATAAAAGAAGAAAGGCAAACCTCAAGAAGGCTCTAGGTTGGCCCAGGTCCCAGGGCAAAATGAGACAGAGTTGGTGCTACCACCTCCCCAGGGGACTTCCAACACAAAGGTACTCTGGGAAGGGGGTCAAGCACATCAGGTGAGGGAATGCTCAGGAAGTCCTGTGCAAGGAGAGACCCTGACCCACCCCACACGTATTTAGGTTCACTGCTCTGGCTCACCAAGGGCCTATAAGGGACAGCATTGCTGTATCCCAGACATCATCCACCCACACTGCTGGCAGCTGGCAGCATCTCCAGGGTCCTCATGCTGGGGAAGACTGGGAGCTGCCTCCCTGACTTCAGGATTGATGTTGCATGACTTAAGCACAAATTAGGTGCAGAGCAGAAAAACCGTATGCAGAACAAGCAATTGCAGCCCTGGCTTTGGGCTGGCCTTGGTTGAAATTCAGCAGCTCAACAGCATCAGATTTTGTTGGTGTCTGAGACAGAAGCCCCCTGGCATTTTTAGATGACTTTGTGATAGTTATCTTCCCTTTCTAATATTTGCTTTACACTTGGAAAAAAAAAAAGAAGATATCTCAGGAGTTCTTTGAACATTAAAATTTATGCCATGCATGCTACTTTCTTCAAATATTTTAAAATATTCGAAAAGTAAGAACCTTGGCACAGTGCCCAGGATCCTGTCTTTTTGGATAAAAGTTTCAGATAACTGACACTTCCAATTACTGTTCCTCCCTGAAGAGGTCATCTCTGCTTTGGCTCCAGAGCAGAGCAGCAGAGGTACCAGAGGTCCCCGGATTTCACAAAAGGTTAAAAAATCTGCACGGGTGCTAATTAAAGCCAACGCACTCGGTGTCTGACCTAGTTCTGCCTTGCTTTCAGGAGGCTTTACCTGAGTATCTTTCAAGCCACTTAAAAATTAAAATGGTTAATAATGCATCAGAGCCAAACGCTACCTGGGGGCTGGCTACATGGGGAAGCTCAGTTTTGCTTGCGGATGGCATCATTTGTAGTAACTGGGGGCAGGGAGCACTACCAGCCTGATTCCCTGCTTTTACCCCCACCCTGCACACCTTTATGCCACGTATTGATGTCCCAACCCTTTTTTGGTTGATTTCTGTAAACGTTCAGTGCCATGCTGGCCAAATCAAGAGGTGAAGTTGGCTGAACTGTTCATCTGGTCCCCAGTGCATCCATATGCACAGTCGGGGTCTCCTGCACACTCAGCTTCCCTGTGTGTATTCCTACAATATCTGTATCACTGTCTCCTCCCAAGGTTTAATTTCCTAGGATAAACAGCAGGGCACCGCTGAGCCGAGGAACGCTGGCTTAGAAATCTTCCTTTCTGCTCCTGCACCTTGCACTGACATTTATTCAGGGAAGTTTCATTTTACCATGTTTTTTACTCGGCTGCCACTTAGTGGCAACGCAAAGTCATAGCTCGGAGAAACCCACAGCCTGCAAACCCATCTGGTATTCCAGTGACTCTTTCCAGGGATTACTTGATCAGTCATTTACTTTTCACTCAACACACTTTCCACAGGTTATGGGTAACGTTGCAAAACCCTGTCTCACTGGAAAACGCATTAAAAAAAAAAAAAAAATCACAGCCATTATGAAGGTAGCATCACCTCTAAAAGAAGGTTGGTGGTGTCCAGCGGGACCTGCAGGGGACTTCCAAAGGTCAGGTTGGAGGTGCTCAGGTGGCCTTCAGCCCTGGTAAGGCAGACACAGCATTGCAGGTGGGTCTGCTGCTGTGGCACCTCTGAGGAGGGTCTGTCTTCTTGGGGGGAAATACACAGGGAGTTCTTGCCGGAAGACTAAATTTGTGCAAACCAAAGCGAGCTGTTTCACAAACCCCAGCACTGTTTCTCACAGGGATTCCCGGCAAGAGGTGAGGACATGCCCAAGCTCCTCCCTGCCTCTCCAGTGTTGTGCCTGCCCCGCTGAAGCAAAACAGCTCCGTTTCCAAGGTTCTGCTGAAATGCCAATTTCAGCAGGAACCTGCTAAGGAAACTGAAATCTAAGGAAACCTAAAGGAAACCTAAGGAAACTGAAAGCAAATCATGTCGTTGTGACTTTGCAGGGGGCAACAACACCAACAGGCAATTATCACCCCGGGGCAGAATCTTAAAAAGCCAAGTGAGACTTTCAAGAGAGAAAATTTGCATGTTTTCTGCAGAGGCTCTGTACTCAAAGTCTGGCATCCCTAAGACACATCGACTTGCATTTCCATAAGTTTCATTTTCTCTCTATAATTGCACTGGAGGTATCAAAAAAGAACTATTTTTTTGTATTCTCCATGGAGGTGAAAGAGAAGGAGCTGAAATTACAGCGTATTGGAGCCTTCACATTGCAAATGCTTGAAGTTTCTTTTTTCTTTCTTTTCTTTTATAACCTGCATTGATTACTGTCAAGACAAATTTCTTGCTGTGAAATAGAGGTAAGTCCTTGTAACCAGACCCTGAACTCAAAGTGACAGTCACGTTTTCTAATTAAAAAAAAAAAAAAAAAAAAAAAAGAGAGAAAGAAAGGGGAAAAAAACCAAGGGAAAAAAAAAAAAAAAAAAAAAAAAAAAAAGTAATATTCAAACCTCACCTAAGCCCTCAATTTCACCTCTCACTCTAATCACAATTGCTGCAGAGGTGCATATTGCAAAGTCACCTAAAGGACTCTCCTGGACCTGGAAGCATCTCTTGTGCAGTAACCCAGCACACACCACAACCCTGGCAGCAGCTTTCTGGCAGCATAGGGTGGCAATGGCTCCTGCCTTTTCCTATTACATCAAGAGGATAAAGGACACCTCAGCTCCATTTCCCTGCAGTCCTTGAACTCCTTTGGATCCATTGTCAGCAGGACCAGGTTGCAGCTCTGCTTTGCCCTGCACAGCTTAAAATGGTATCCTGGGGAGACGAGAAGCATCCCCACCCATGCAGAGAGGTGCTCTGCACCTTTAGGCCTTGCTCCCTGCATGTGTGGGGACCCCTCATCTTGCCCACAGGACCATGGCAGCACCCCTCAACAAAGTCAGAAATAGGTTGCAAGAAGATTTTTTTTTCCCCCATGGATTTCTCTGTTATGAATTTTAGTGGTACTTCAGATGAGTTCAGCTGTTGCCAGTGGCTGGCATCCCATTTGAACAGCTCTACCTGCACTGGCATTAAGAGGAAATGTTTACTTTTCATACCTCTGCACTTTAAGCCGTGCTGCGGGTATCCATCTTTTCAAAGCCTGAGCCTGCCTAGGCATTTAGATCCCTTTTCATCTGCTTTATCAATTGTCTCCTTGAGGGAATATTTTGCCAAAGCTGGGAGTGATTAAAGGCTCGGAAGTATGTGCCAAGAGACAGCCAGGAGTGCACTGTCATGGGACCATCCCTGGCAAACACAATGGGACCCTGAGCAGGCTGCCTTCCAGCTGTTGCCATTTCTGTCCAAGGGAAAATGGCACTGAAGGTGCAGGGAGATCCTCACTGTCAACCCATGGGAGCAGCTGTCCTGCTGCTGCCATGGTCAGCTCCCTCTGTCCCTCCCCGGGAGGCAGCATTTTGCTCAGTGCACCTTGCACAGCTCCATTCCATCTGGCACTCGCTGGTGGTCTGCTGCCAACCATCCCACCCACCAGCCTGTCTGCAGCCCAGGGAACTGGAGCAAAACTTGGCTCTGGAGTGTGTTTTCTCTCTGCCTTGTGATATAGCACAGATCAACATCTAGCAGGGCAATCTCCTGATGAACAATGTACGAAAATCCCCTATCTCTTCACAGCTTCCATGACTTTGCTGGAACTAATTTCCAAGATACTTTACTCACTTTGAACCACGAGAAAGAATCAGATGGAATGTCTTTGCCTGGCACAGCTGGACACAGCTTCACAGCCAGCTATACCTGAGAGGCAGCAGGGAAAATAAGTTTTTCTAACAATTACATGTAGTTTACTTGGCGTCAGAAGAGCCCTTTGACAGGCAGCTGCAGGAACAGGTAATATTTAGTTTGCTCCTTAGCAAGGAAGAGAGTAATAACATGGAATCAAGAAATATAAACACTGAATAAAACCAAATCAAAACCAAACCACCTAAGTGGGGCAAAACACCAGAAAAGTGTCTGATGGGGCTCATTACATTTAATACATAACTGGTTACTGGGGAGGAGGATGCTCTTGATCTAAAGATACTTTGCCTTCTTTGGGAAGATACTTCAAAACACCCCCTGGCCCTGGGGATTTTTTCTTGCCTGGGCACTGAGGGGCAGGATCACCGGGGCACCCTGGGAATGCACTTGCAATGCCCGTTTCATACTCCCAATGCAAGTTCAAAGCTCAAGGCACTTTGTAGGTGGGAGAGATTCCCCTGGCCAGCATTCCGGAGCAACTCAGGCTCAGCAGGACAGCACTTTTTCCTTTGAGATAATATATTAGGGAAAATGGGATAACTGCATTTTTGTCAAAAGAGTGCCGTTAAAATTCTGCTGTGCTAGCCTTGCCTTGCCCAGGGCAAGGAATTTTTTTGACAGGTGAATAAAATATCATTAGTTTCTCCACTGTCATCAATCATCAAAGTGAAGGCTGGGCGAGTAACCTCTGTAGACAGTCCTGGGGACTGCATTAGCCCCTGGTTTCTAAAGAAGCAGAGAGAGGCCAAGACAGGAGGCTCCCTTTATATCAAAATGCATGGGAGGCTGGCAGCTAAAACCTCTCCCCAACTTTGACGTTTTTCCCTAAGTGTTAGAAGCTGACAACAGCATAGAAATGGAGATTTCACGTTGTCACTCCAGCCTTGCCCAGCTATTTGTGGCCAGGTAGCCCAAGCTGGGCTAGATATTGTATTGAGGCATTGCTGAGAGCACAGCATAAGTTAAGGAGAGAGAATGACAAATCTGAAGCTTTTGTCTAAAGGTCACACACTTGAAGCTTCTTTCCCATTTGTGTGAGTTAATTTACTTCTAAAAAAAGAAAAATCTTCACAACAAAGAAAAATGAACAGAAATCTGTCCCTGAGACTGCCATGGCCGTGAACTTCCAAAGCTATTGTGATTTCAATAGAAGAATAGGAGACACTGCCATCGAAAATGCCATTGATATTGTAACAGATCATTGCCTAAATAGACCATAACAGCCCCCATTTCAATGGTTACTGAGAAACGCATTAACCCCTTCCCGTCTGAGCGCCTGCACAATCTCTGCATGACACATCAAAGGAGACACACCAGATAGTATGAATTTCACACCCTTTTTCTGCCCCTGTCAGCTCCTCTGAACTTCCCTGTCCCTTTCCTTTTCCACACCGAATCAGAGCAAACCACGAGGGCAAATCCTTTTAAGCACAGGCAGAAAACCTGGGGTTAGTGCATTGTCTCATCCCCCCAGCCCCACTCCTCAAACCACCCAGGAGAAGGCAAAGCCTTCCCCAAAGGTCTGGGGCTCTGTGGCAGTTGAAATGCCAACAATTTACAAAAAAATAAAAAAGATAGATATAGATAGATATAGATAGATAGATGATAGATAGATAGATAGATAGATAGATAGATAGATAGATAGATAGATAGATAGATAGATAGATATGTGTGTGTGTGTATATATCTATATATATATTTATATGTATCTATCTGTCTATCTATCTATCTATATCTATCTATCTACCTATCTTTCAATTCCCCGTGGACTAAGACCCAAACCCTTCCAACTCTGAAAGAGCTTTCAAGGAAAAGTTAAAACCAAAACGCAAACAAAACCAAAAACATCCCCCCACACCAAAAATTCCCAAACCAACCAACCAGTCAACCAAAACCAACAACAAAACCCCCAAAAGTACTTTTTTTTTTTAACTGCAGTTCTCTTCTTCCAGACCCAGGGAGGCTATTGCATTAGATGCTTATTGAGCTCCTGTTTGAGATTACTCATTTAACTTGTTCTTAAGCTCTTTACCATGTCCTACCACAGGCACCTCCTGAAATATTAAGCTCAACGTCTTTCAAAATGTGTCATGACTCACTGTCACGTTGACTTACAGATCGTGGGGAGACAAAGAATAAAAGCGGATTTCTTCTGAGTAAAAGAAATTTTATTTCCATAATGCTCCACATTAATTAAATTCAATAATTTAATTCTTTACTGATGGAATCTGGGGCCACATTTGCCATTGTTTAGCACAGGTCATAGGCCAGGCTAACCAGTGCTGGCTTGCAGAGCATCCTTCTGTCTTTCCTGTGCCACACTGCTCTGGGTTTGTGACATTTTCTTTACTTCTCAGGCACGTACACATAGGTGTTACATACATGTGTATGAATAAGCATAAATATAAAATGCAAAGCTCCCTAAATTTCTTCTTATTCAAACACTCATCTTGAGTTTCTCCAGGCTGATTTTTTTCCTACCAAACACTACCCTGTTATACTCCACCTGTTTATTATTCCGTTGACTTTAAAAGTTCTTTACTACAGTCCTGCAGCCTCTTCTACAGAGGAACATAGTTCAGAAACACAAATGCTCCAAATTTCCACAGGGCATGGATATCTGGCACCAAGCCAAGGTCTGTTTCCCTACTGGAAGCCCACAGCCATGGCTCCAAGTCTTCTGCTCCACAATTTGCCACTCAAAAGCACCATAGGGCCACTGCCAGGTCAGATACAGGCACCCTTCCTGGAGTTTCCAGTTGTCACCATAGAGCTTTGAACTGATAACTGCAAAAGGCAAATACACTTTTTGGTAAGTTCTGCAGGCAGTTCTGCAGGTCCTGGGGAGGACAGTGAATGAGGATCCATTAATCCTAATGAAAGGACCAAGGGTTCTTTAATCCTGCACATCTCCCTCAAGGTCTCCTGGGGAGCTCCTCAGATCCTTCTGGCAGCCCAGGATATGGAGCCTCTGGCAAGACCCTGAGCACATTCCTCAAAGGGTCTGCAATGGGATCAAAGCTCTTTGCAGCCACAGGAGGCAGCTGGGCTAGTGGCTTCTTAGGGAGGTGCCATGGGGCGATGAGGATGCTCCCAGTGCCTGATCGGGTAAATGCAGTGCAGGGGCAGGGAAGGATGCTCTTGGTGCCTGGCATGGCTGAGTGCAGCCCCCACACTGCAGCCACTTCCCTCCTAAGGTCTGAGTAAGGTCAACAAGACACCGACTAGGACATTATTTTCTTCTTGCTTCTGGGGAGAGGTGGCTATATTTTCATTTCAATGCCATTATTCATGAGCCTTAATTACTTTTACTTATTCATAAGATTCAAAGGCGAATAGCCATCTTGCAAACAAAAAGGCAACAGATTCAGAGAGTTGCCACAAAATGACTTCTATAACCCCCTGTCCTGTTTCATGGAGGCCTTGGGAGAACCCAGAACAATGAGAAGTAAAGCTACACTTTGCAGGGCTTCAGTGGCAATTTCCTCCCCATATGTTTCTCAAGACACTCTGTTAATTTAGTTTGTCTATAATGAATTCTGTCATTATTCCAAACATCCATTCTCATGACCTACTCTTATAGCATATCACCACCAAGTATCTTTTTTTGGCTATACAATCTCCCTGGGGAACTGAAAATTGTCTCCGTCTGCAGCACAACTATGCTGGGGAGCAGCCTGGAAAACAGATCCGAGATTATTCCTTTCTGTGTCAGTCATTTAAGCCTCTTTGTGTTAAAGTTGACATTTGTCTCGATGCTGTCTCAATAGGCCCTGCTGGCTGGGTTTCATTCAGTGCTCTGAGCCGGGGGGGGAGAACTTGCCTCTTGTTTTACTTTCAGGCCATTATTGTGCCAAAGCGTGAAGGGAGGGAGCTGAATAACCACAAACAGGTGAGGCAGGGAGAGGCTTTCTGTCTCTGCTCTCAGCTTGCAAGAGCTGAGCTCTTTGGATGCCTTTCAAAGCCAGGAGAAGCCAGAAGCAATAATCCCCACCATGGGAGCAGGCAGGAAGGAAGGGTATCTGGTGTTGGCCAGAGATGTCCCAGCACAGGGGAAGCGCATTCCCACGCGGTGACATCGCCGTGAGCCAGAGCAGCCTCTGTGGGACCAGAAATGAAGAATTTGAGCAATCTCCAAGTTCCACACCCACCCTGCTGCAGCAGAGTGGGGCAGCAAGGAAGGCGTTTTAAAGTCTGTGCACGTGAAACAGCTGCTAAGAGTACAGGGTCTTTTCCTCAGCCAGTGCTGCCTCTGCATGGCCATCAGCAATCTGTGCCAGATGTAGGGATTTTGGCAAACCACAGCCATTTAATCTCCCTTCTACCCCCTATCCCTTGCTTTCGTTTAGTCAGCCTTGCAAAGAGAGATGTTATTTTTGCCTGACCTTTGCATGGCTGTGGGCTGGCTGGCAGTGGGTGGGTGCCAATGGGAACCACAGGGAGAATCCTCCATGCAGGGACCAGACGTGGAATTTTTGCCACTCACGATCTTCCCTTCACCATGCAGTGCTTCCATATTCATGTTTTCAGTACCGAGCCAGAAGGTGGCATTTTCCTGAGGCATCCCAAAAGTGCCCTCTCCAAACCACAACCAGAAGTCCCAAGGAGCAGGCAAAGCACATCCATGCCCTTGGGAACAAAGAGGATCAGCTGTTATTCTCCCTGCTATTCCATCCACCTTGGACTCCCAATGACGGCTCCAGGAGGAAGGTTTGGTTCATTCAGTCCCCCTGTCCAGGAAGGCTCCCCAAGACACGGAGCAGCAAAGCATCCCTGCTTTGGAGAAGAACAATCAGGCACCTGTAGGAACACTGCAGCAATATCTGCATCCCTGCCCCAGAGAGCTCCCTGGCTCCATCCCAGCCCACGCGTGCTCACTTCAGGCTCCACATCCTGGGGAAATGTAAGATGTTACGCCAGCAAGGCCCTGTAAAGGGAGAAAGGAAACAAGGGCGCCTTGTTTGGTAGCACCAGGCTTTGGCTCTTGCCATTGTGTGAGTTAATCAGAGGCATTACACGCGTGTCCTTGCACGACTTCAGATGTCTCACCCCAAAAGTTCCAACAACAAGGGATTAGGGGAGAGGCTGGGGAAGTCAAAAACTCTTCACTGGAAATTTGTTTCAAGATGTTTTACAGGCTGCTTCTGCAAAGAGGTTGTTTTGTCTGTGCTTTACCTCCTGAGGCCAAGGACTGTGGGTGTTCAGGACATGACACTGCCCTGCTCCCACCAAACAGCCCTGCAAAGATGAAAGTGGCTGGCAGAAATGTGGCACCCCAGGTTGAACCCATGCCAGACTGAGGACAAAGCATCTGTACGTCATGTTCCCTCATGGTAAAAATTCCTGTTTTAGTTCAGACACTTGCACAGGCATGCAGGATCCCTCAGCACACCACTCAGAACACTTTGCGTGACAGAAACAAGCCCATTTCCCTTGAAATATCCAGGGGCTGTGGTCCTGGGTGTGGGGCATTGGAGAGCCTATCCTGTCTAGGCTCAAAGACACTTGCCCACGCCCCACAAAATCCAAGCATTGCATGAAACAGAATGAATAACCAGGGCTTCAGTGACAAGATAACATTTTCAAAAAAGGGAAGAAAATATCCACAAAACCTACTGGATCATGGCGATCCAACTACCCTGTAGGAACTGTAAGGGCAGATAACCCAAGCAGCCCAGCACCTGTGCTGACTCTGCTGCCCCAGAGTCTTCACTCAGAACCCCTCAGGCCTGCAGATCCCAAGCCCTTGAGGATCGTCATTCAGCTCTTTCTCAGCACCTCTTGCCTTGTATCTCCAGAGGTCTCTGGGACAGAGCACTCCTGGCAGCCCAAGCACTGGCACTGCCTGGCTGCTCTGTGCATCCATCCCATGAGAGGGCACAGCAGAATGCCAGCATTCTGCCAGGACCCAAAGCCAGGACCACCTTGTCACAAAAGCCTGGTAGAAACAGCAATTTCTCTTCTCAGGACCCGGTTTGGAGCAGCGCATGAAATGAAAGGTTTCCCAGCCAACACTAGCTGGCAGAGCTGGTTTGTAATCAGGCAGGACAGATGGGAACACACAATGCCTTGAACCCAATCAGGAAAACATCCCAGGAATGCCTGTTAATGCGAACCTTTGGAGGGGTAAAACGGTCATTCAAATCAGAGCAGGATGATTGATTCCAACCTAAGAGAAAAGCACAAATCAAACTGATTCCTATCCAGGGGGAAAAACCCAGTTTGATCTGAAGTAAGGCTTGACAGCAAATGAATTCAAATTCTTTTGGCTTCCAAGATGAAATAATATAAGGGAGATCCGAGTGCACAGGCGCTGAGGAAAGCTGTGTTAGCAAGTCCCTTTTCGGTATTTTGCAAAACTAACAGAGGGGTTATAATCAAAATGCCACAGGCTTTATTTTTCCTCCTAGGAAGCATACTTTCCTTCCCAGCTTTCCCAGTCAACCACATTTATCCCTCTGTGTCACTGTTGCAGTAAATAAGCATCATCTCTTTGGAAGAGCTTGGGCAGCAGCTCCAGTTTGGGTTCAAACCCTCCTCTTCTTAAAATTTCCCTCCAATACAGAATTATAATCTCATGTGTCAGTATGAATTTTGGTTTATAAAACAGGCATGCAACACATCTAGAAGAAAAATTGCACTTGTCAAATGCCCTGCCCCATGAAATAAACCTGTGCAATTTCACTTTTCACCTAGTAAATACCCAAGCACTCTCCAGAGCAGTCTATTCCAGTATTCAAATCTGTTTCCATTAATATTAGAAGCTAGGAGGGTTTGGGAGAAAAGGAAGGAATTGATTAAAAGCAGATGGTATTCATTATCTTGCTAATCACAATCCTACAAGGATTTTTACAAAGAAAAAGGAGAAAGAAAAAGCAACATCAAGAAAAGGTCATGCTAGTACTTTTCAAACAAAACTTTAGAAAAATAACACTTCCAAGGATTTACTCCCCTCTCATGAGAAAATCAGCTTGTTTCATATCACAGCTCAGCCACGCTGGGAAAATGTCTTTGTGATACAGTCATCATTCTCACATTTTGTGCTGGGACTGCAAAATTTGCTGAACGTCTGAGAAAAAAAACCTGTTGAAAGAACCATTACCACGTGAACCATCCCACAACCTCCGGTGGCACTGCTGTACTTCCCAGCCTGTTCTTTCCTTTCCCCAAAGGGAAGTCACTAACAAGCAAACAAAGCAAACAAAACAAAATAGAACTAAAACGAACAGGCAGTTTATTAGCCAGAACCAGCGCAGCAGGAAAACCCAAGGATGGATTCTGTTTGAGCTGACTGGCTGGAGTTCACTCAGAACAATTTTCTTAGGAAGATTTTTGCTCTTGCTATCTGATCCTGCTCCAATTAAAGTCAATGGAGATGCAGTTATTAACAATCCACAGCACTGCAAGAGGGTGAGATGCCTACATCAAAGACCTTGGCTCTTTTTCACTTTATAAAGTCACAAAATTCAAATGTGTCACACCCAGCCTTGCTTTGGGACAGCACAGCAGGACGCCAGTCAGCAGGAGGAGGTGGTATTTCCAATATCCAAAATCTCAGTGGTATTTCCAACTGCAGGAGCATAACTGTTAGCTTGTTCACCACCACACTCTCCTCTGGCTTTTCAAAATCCACCAATCCATCACAAAAACCCAGAAAGTGTCTTAAACCAGCCCTGGAATGCCCCTGCACACTTCTGAGTATCCAGAGCAAGGGATACCACAAGGTGGGGGCATCTTGGGGCTGGTTCAGCAAAGACAGGAAAAATCCAGTTATGCTCAGCCTCCTGGAATGAGAGACACTAGGAAACCACCAGCAGTTGTCACTGACAATAGACTTTATTCTTTTCCTATAGTACTCTTTTTAAAATAGGAAGTGGTTTTACAGCACGCAGCCAAAATATTCCACAAGTAGACATGGTGCTATGTAAGCCAAAAAAGCTATGCTGGTGAGATTTTGTGGTCTTCGGGCTGAGATTCCTAAGCAGCTATTTATATGATAATTTATTTTTTAAACCACAATGACTCAAGGCTGCCATGAATGGCAGCAGATTCATTGTTAACAGTCTTTCTGTGCCATCTCACAAGGTACTAAATAGCTCAGAGACAACTGAATCCCAAATATGCCTCAACACCACCCTGCTCCCTGTCTGGGAATGTACAGCATACCCATGATGATAGACTTGACCTAAAGTTTTACTTCAGCTATGTCCAGCTTCTCCTGCTTTTTTTCTCCTCCTGGTGTTTTTATTTACCCTCAAGTCAGTCTGTTTGTAAGGCAAGGGCTTTGCTTGCAACACATCCCATTTTCAAGACAAAGTGAAAACGTGTGAAATGGAAAGAGAGAAAGACAGATGTAGGTCTGTTTGCAGGCACACGTTCAAGAAAAACAAGGAGACCTGTGAACAGTTAAACTTAAGAAACCCAGTTTTCTGCAGTTTTCTTTCACCTGTGGGTTTTTTGAAGGCAACTGTAGACTCATGCTACAACCCTCTCCACCAAGGGTCCAGCTTGAGCCCTTCTCCACCATTCTGCTACTTATTTTTATAAAATTTAGAAAAGCTTTATGTCTTTGGGTTAACAGTCCACATGTCAAACAGGGCTGGAATCAGGCAATTGGGCTAGAAGTGCTCCTTTTTTCATCTAAGTACTGTTTACTTATGAAAAAAATGAAAACTCCAAGTCCCTTCCTTAGACACACAAGGAAGCATCACACTGTCTCTTCATGGAGTTATGGCTAGTCTCTGGATCCTGTGTGCCTGCACAGCTGCTGTACCCACCACAGGCAGAGTCCAGAAGTCTGTCCTTGCTGCAGTGAAGAGCACGAGGAGCTGGGCACCATGCAGGTGTTTGGCTGTCATTGGGAAGTGGGTGCTTTGGGAGGCAGGAGACACTCACGCCTTTCCAGACCTGGGAGTCACTGCTCACGTCAAGGCCCAGCTTTATTTAATGTTGATAAAATGCAGCATTGCATTTAATGCCCATTTTTTCAGGCCTAAGCTCTGAGCACACCCACTGGAAATAAACCCAGAGCACAGCTGGGGCAGCATGAGAATCGCTGAGAAGAAAATACACGACAACAGCATCTCCTCAAGGAGCTTGGCAATACTCAGAGCTGTCTTTTCCAATATCCTCATGTTCCAAGAATCTGGTCCCCAGCCCAGAGGGTCAAACCCAGCTGTGCCTGCACCAGGGCATTGCAGGTGAGAGCTCAGCATTCCCCCAAGCTTCACTTTGCCCATTATCTGGCCTGCAAGCCCAGGTCTCTTTGATACTTGGGAGAGGGGAGCTGGGAAGCATGCATTTCTAGTTAGCAGTAACTAAATAGAAATACCTCAGATAAAAGCAAGAAGCACTGTACTAACACTGACACTCTGAAAGATAAACAGCGGCCTGGAGTCCTCAGGGGCTCTAAGTTATCTGGTTAAATAAAGGGCCCCACCCCATGTGCCGAGAACAAAGCGGGATGCGCGGTCCCGGGTTGCTGCACAGTGACCGCCCGGCGCTGAGCTCAGCCTGACACCCCGCCAAGAGAGACCACCACACCCAGGAGAGGCAAAACCCTTCAGGAAACATGAACCTCCTTCCCTTCAATTTTTTGTTCTAATGATTTAAATTTGTTTCCATTTAGCTTCCCTGCCCTGCCAGCAGCACCACAGGGTCAATCTCCTGTTTTCCCACATCCACCGTCCAAAAGCTCCTCCTTCTCTCTCACTCCTTCCACTATTTCTACAGATTTATTTAAAGAGAGGGCGGAAAAACTGATAGCACAAGATATCTTTCATTTTAACTTCATAGTCAGCGTCACACACAGCTATTTTGGAAAAGCACAAGGAAATATCCTGCTCCTCATACTGTTGCCACTGGACCCCGTTTTCACCTCGCCCCAGCTGAACACCACGAGCTGTCAGAGTCACACAATGTGTCATAATCCTTCCGTGGTGCCATAAAGGGACCTGCGTATGGCAACACATCACAGCCACGGTCCCAATCCAGCTGGGCTTTTGGGCCAGGGACCAGTGCCCAAGCTCAGCAAGGTCCTTGGTTCCAGCTGCAAATCTTCCAATGCATTAGTCTTTCTCTCTCACTTTTGGCTGTATTTGGACAATTTTGGATTAGAACTAAATATGGCAAAATCTCAGCCTCAAGGACCAGCTTCTCAAAGCGAAGCACACGTGCCAGGTGGTCACAGAGGAGGAAAGGACATTTATTCATTACCCACAGTGAGGACACAAAATCTAGCCAAAGGGAGTTTCCTTGGCTGGAAAGACACCACCAGCCAAAAATAAGTACTCAACATATTCCTTGTAGTACTTCTTAAATTCTTCTTCTATCTTTTTTAAGCATAATGATTTTGGGGCGTGGGGAGGTTTTGCTGATCAAGGTCCTTGGGAATCCACCTTCATTACTCCTGCATATGTGGCACAACACAACCACGTTATATGCACACTGGAGAGCATCTCTGAGCCTGGAGTGCACAGAGCACAAGAGCAGCCATGGGAACTTCCAGCAGCTCCCTGGGCCCTGGGAGAGCAACTTCACAGGAAAGGCTCCAGCTGAGCACACAAGGTTTTCCTCAAGACAAAATGCCTTTCTCCTTTTTTTTTTTTTTTCCCCCTCCTCGCTGGGTTGATGGGAAACTGTTTCAAATCTAGAAATACTCCCTATGGAAAAGTCTGCAAGAACTCAAAATGAATGAAACAGCTGCATTCTTTAAAAGTCACTGGAGTGGAATTTGATGGAAGGTAAGGTCTACAGCACAGTGTTTTCTAATGCCTTTAAGGATTCGGTGGCAGAGATCTAATTTTCTGTTAAGTTCCACAAGGAGGTTATGAACAAAATCCATTGAGATAAAACTCAGTATCATATGCTCAGTATCATATGCTTAAGTTTTTGTTTTGGTTTTTTTTTTCTTTCTTCCTAGATACTCAAACCTGCACCTAGATTCTAAACTGCAGAGGTTTAGCAGTATATTCTAAGACAGAGCTCATACACTGAACGACAGATCGTGTCCTGAACATATTCTGAAACATACTTTTAGATATTAATTCTGTCATGAAATCACTAACATCAACCCTCAAATTCAGATGGAGCTGGTTCTCACTTACAATAGAGTTAATCACACTGATACATGTGAAAAAAAAAAACACAAAAAAAGGAATATCTTCTCCAGGCATATGGCATGAGGAACCTCCGACTGCCAGTTCGCAAGCTGGACTTGCAGGTTTGCTAATCGCTGGGATAATTCAGGCATTATTACTTCATTTCTGGAGATTGCTTTTAGAAATGAACAGTTTGTGATCAGACCTCTTTTCTCTTATTTTAGTGCCAGAAGGGCACTATAAGGGTGGGAGCAATGGAGGGGGACATTGTTTACTAGCAAATGGACACTACTCCTCAATACAAAATCATATCCGTAGCAAAGCAGTTACTTTTTTTTTATCTTCTGAGGATGATGCACATTCATACCCTTTTAGAACAGCAGGAATGTAATGGATCGCTAAAAACCAGTATAAATAAACCTGTGCTACTAGAACAGTGGTTCTGACTGGGACTGGGAAGTGCCTGAGGTAAACAGAAAGCTCAGGGTCAGACCTTTGGGAAGAGTTTCTAACCTGCTTTTCCAAATGAAGTCACATGTGGTCCTGCCAGCTCCAGGGCGAGTCTTGTCAAGAGGTTTTCTCAAGCCACTGGCAATGAGTAACATGCACGGAGGGTCCAGCCTGGCAGAGCGAGGGCCAGCTGAACACTGAGGCAATTTCAGTTGTAAATATGAGTATCTCACTTGTTATTTACCTGGCAGATGAACACAACTTGGAGAGTCTGTAGTAATCAGAATGTTTGGAGACTGGCATTCCCAACCATGCATGTGCATAACTAGCTTCCTTAATAAAGCTGAAGAATGAAAGAATGACACGCTCTCCTACCCTCCTTCTCCAATCACTTATGCTCACAGTAGTCTCTAGGATTGTGTCCATGCACGTTCTTCCTAATTCATCCCATTAAGAAGGACATTACAGATGATGCTGGTTTATTTTCATCATCTTAAAGATACAGGCTGCTCTGCTGGAGGCCTGGCTTGCACAGGGAACATAATTGGTTTGAGACCACATAAATCTAATGAGATTTCTTTCCTATGTGTGCAGTAAAAACACACATTTCCTGTCCACCTCACAGCAGCTGGTACAGCGGTTTGGTTCTCTCAATATGTCCCATCACACAGGTCTGCAGGAATACCAAGAAGTGAGTTGCATTTCAGGTTAATCAAAAGGGTTGATGACAGTCAATTTACATACATTATGATGGTAGAATTTTTGGCTCCTAAAACAATGTTTGCCTAAAAGGGAAACAAAACTTAAGTTCTGCTCAGTTTTACAATATGAACCACCAAGTTTTTGCCCAACATCCCAAGCATGAGGCCTGGCACACAAAGGTGGCTCATGCTGACAGGAGAATGGCCATAATCCATCAGAAATGTCAACACTGGCAGTGGTGGGGCCACTGGTGCAGGGCAGTAAATCAGAGGGTTAATGGGAGTAGAGAGTCCGGCAGCAGCTCTTCCAGCTCACAGCTATCTTAGTTTTCTCTATTTTATGTCTGTACTGCTGAGGGGGTAAAGGGTAGAGAAGAGACTTGCCACAGATCCTACAAAACCTCTCATACAAAGCAAGGCATGAAACCAAGAATTGCTGACTGACAGTCCTGTGATGGTCCAAACAACGCACTTGGGCCAAGTCCTCCTTCCAGGAGGCTCAACTGAGCACAAATACTTCATTTTCTAAGTGCAGCTCTACTCCAAGCCTTGCACCTCCCAGGCAGGAAAGGCAGCCAGATCCCTCTCCATGGAAACTTGAATGCCCAAAGTGGTGTGAGCAGCACACCCCAGAAACAAACTCTTAGTTACATGCACAGAGAAGTATTCTGAAAGGGAAGTGTTGAATCACGAAGTCTCCCACATCACCAGTTTTCAGAAGGGTCCAGTAAAGAACCGGGGGGAGATTCACCCTGAACATTTTCCATGAGCATTTCTGCAGTGCCAACACTGATCGCATAGCTGAGCAGCATGGAAAGTCACACGGATATTATGAGATACTAACACAACACAAATAACTTTTTGCTGATCATTAGATCTGCTGGCAGCCACACACCAGTGCCCTGAAGGACACCCCAGGCAACTGAGGGGAACTCTTAATGAAAAACAAGCTGCCAACTCGTCTGAGGACACAAGATGGAGACGGCAGACGTTTCTAAGGGAGCGTGTTCCTCGCTGGCTGCCATCTGGGAAAGCAGGAACTCTGTTTTACTTGAATGCTACTCAGGATTTTGTTTTCAAGAGAAACTGCAAGGCAGGATAACAAACAATGACCCATTTGTCCCAGTGAAGCCTTGGGGCTGACACTGGCAGGGCAGGAGGTGCTCACAGTCTTGGAGAACAAGAGGGGCACCAAGGAACCCCAGCTGCTTGTTCCCACACTGTTCAGCATTCCAGAGCTGCACAGTGGGGTAGATGCCCTGAAGAACCTGCCCTGGGGTGGGCTTCCTGCTTTCAGGGATTTGACTGTGCTGCAGGTCCAACACAGGCACTCCTTCTTGACTTTATTGATTTGGTTAGCTCTCTGCAAAGGGATATAAGGCTATAAAAAACCCCAGCAACATACCTTTGGCCTTTAAAAAGCAGCTCAGAGTTCAAGGAGCAAGTGACAGTTTAGGAAGGCTCCCCGGATTACAATTCCTCCATTTTTGGCATGCTTTCATGTTTTTCAGGCGTTCAGTGCCAGCTGCTGTAGACAAGGAACCAGGTCACAACCCCTCAGGTGCACCCTCTTCCCACAGCTTTCTGTTCAGCTTCAGTGTTACTGATCCCAGCCCAGCATGCATGGGCAGGGGAGAAACTGGGACAGGGAGGACAGGGGCAAGGCTCTCACCGGAGACAACAGAAGGGAATAAACAGCCTGAATGGGGAATCAAGAGGCGCTGCTGGACTCCTGATGTCTCTGGTATTCAGGCCTGTCCTTCAGATCCCACCGACCTGGCCTTTCTCCACCTCACTTGTAGCGGGTGTTGGCGGCAGCAAAGACCATCCCTGGCTGTGTGCTCAGCCCGTGCCCGAAAGCAGGGTCCCAGGCTGGACCTGAGCTACCCGGGATGAGCCCGGCGTGGGCTCCAGCCCCACCCGCCGTGGCAGCAGCTCTGCGGAGCCCGGGCACCAGCGCTCCATCCTGCTCTCTCCAGCACAGAGAACTCAGGAAGCAGAAAACCACAAACGAGCAGCAGCAGCAGCACTGCAGATGCTGCCCGCCGGAGCCCACGGGGAGCCCACAGTCCCTGTAGCCAAGTTGGCAATGCCATCTAGTGCATGCAGGCAGAAATAGCACAGAGCCACAGGTGGGCAGGTGTGCACGGCCCCAGATGTGCAGCCCAGATGTGTCCTCTGCCAGGGCGATGGCACCAGGGTACTCCAGCCCTGCACATTGCCTGCCCCAGACTTTTCCCACCCAGAAAGATCTTGGCGTTATCCAGATATCCCACTTGCCTGGAGAGGGAGGGGAAATCCTCCCATCCCCAAAGGCTGAATTTTTCCAGCTACATCAGCCCGTGGTCATTACTGCAAATACAGCTTCACATTTCGGCTCTCTGGCATCACTCAAATGTAAAACATCTCCCACACAAACTTTTTTTTTCTTTCTTTGTTTTTTTTTTTAAGCAAGGCAAACACTCTCTCAGTAACGAGAACCATTTCACTTAAACATGAACAAAGGGTGAGGTTTCTTCAGACAAAGGAGTTGAAGGTTTCCTTTTAATGAGAACATTCTCTGATGCAGACCAAAATCTGTGGCATTCTGGTGTTTTTTTGGTTTTGTTTTGTTTTGTTTGTTTTTTGTTTTTGTTTTTTCCTGAGTGACATATATATATGGGCTGATCAGTTCTTGTGCAACTCTTCTGTAATTTCATCAGTGATTTTTTTAAGGGAAATAATTTGGCTTTTAAAAGTATTTTTAATAAAAAAAAAAGTCTTTCACTAAAAATGTGTGACCTCTACAAGCAAAATATTTTAACAGCTATTGAAAACAGATATTTTGTTAAGAAAAGGATGACTTATGCACTTTGTGTTTTGTTGAGAAATAGGTCCATTTCTAGCTCTGTAAGATGCAGCTCATTCTCCAACTGTTATTTTAGGTTGTTCTTCAGTATGATTTAAAGGAAAGAATTTTTTTCTCAAATCTGTCTGTATTTTCCATACTTTAACAAAACATTCAAGAAGACTCTGTTCCTCATTACAAACCCTTTGCCTTCTAAGTGCCTTATACATTTAATAGGCATGAGAAGTCAGAGGAGGAGGGGAAATGGCTCTACCTGGGCTTAATTTAAAAACAGAATTTAATATATAGACCAGGTTCCAACCCACTCACTGGGGATGAATGTAAGAGCCAGGACTGGCTCCCACTGTGATGTGCAGGTAGAGCAGAGGGGATATTTCAGAGGCTACTGGTGTGCTCCAGGGGTTAAATCCACCCTGGCCATGCAGGGACATGTAAAGCCTCTCTGCAGCCGAAGCTGAAGCCGCTGGGGCTGGATGAAGCAGGACTGAGCAGACTGAATCCGACTGCTGCTGGAGTCAGCAGGAGCCACTCTGCAGGCTTGGAGCTAAGTCAGAGTTTAAATAGGAACTGGAAGGATAAAAGCTTGTGGGATCAGGCCTTAAACCAACAGCTCCCGACTAAGGACAGCCTCAGAGAATATCTAAAATAACCAGTATCGTTATGGGCCTGCATGTTAAAATAAATTAAAATCAATAATGTTAATAGACATTAATTCATGCTAATAGAATCACTGCTCCAAAAGCAGAGTTAATAAGCCCAGTTAGACCACTACCACTGGCTACATATTAAAAAGTTATTTAAATATTGATGACATTCCTTTCAAATTAATAGTATTTCCTTCGGATTACGCATTGATCTTGGCTGAGCCGTGCCTGACATCTGGAGTAGTTAAAATAGCACCCTTAACAGCCACAGTCTGCCACTAATTTTTAAAAGTAAAAACCCCTCGATTTTAACTTTTGTGCTCTCATTAAAACCACTCTGATGTCTCAGTGCAGGGCCCAGAAGAGGAGAGCCATGAATACACTGCACGGATTAGCTGAGCGTCTGCCAGTGCTGGAGGGGCTGTACCACCACAGCCCCGCCTACCCCAGGTTAAGCCCTGGGGCTCCTTACACAGGTCCTGGAAATCCCTGTCTTCCTGGAGAAAAGGGACTTTGCACAGAGCCTGGATTCTCACCCTCACACTGGAGGCATCATTTCACTCCTCACTTTCACAGAAGGAGTCTGGGTTCACCACAGCCAGGACTATTCCTGTGCTCGGCTCCAAGCCACAGTCCTGTCTGCTCCTGGGGATGTGCAGCCCCAGCACAACCCTCACCAGTGCTGGGCTGGGGTTTTTCGATGTTGGTGGGCTTTTCTCTCCCTTTAATGCTTTTCAAAACCAAGGTTGCAGTCCATTGCTTCCTCCATTCATTGAGAGAGGATAAATATATAGGTTTGGTCATGGTTTTATTCATGTCTTCCATGCACCTCACAATCATATGGGTTAAACAACCCCTCACAGCTGGTATTCTTGTGTCTTTAATGCTTCATGTGTGAGCAGCAAGGGCAGGACACTGAGGAAGGGAGCAAACCACCCTCTGCAATGCAATGGGGCCAAAATCGTAATGTGGGAGGTTTCCCCTTTCCAGAGGCTTCAAATTCCTTTCTGATTCCTGTGAACACTTGGAAGATGCTGTGCAAAACCCACATATAAACCTGGCTCCTCCAGCTGGCTGCCATCTGCATCTCTCTCCCATTCAGGCTCCAAAAAGCCTGGTCTTCTCCCACCCTGCAGCAGGACTCAAACACTCTGCAAAAATCTCTAAGAGGTGAGCATGGCTCTGTTGGGAGGGTGACCAGCAAGTATCTCTGCAATGCTGGATTATAAAGGTGGTCAAAAAGCTGAAACCCTGGCTGCCTTTTGATAGAGAAAACCAGAACAGGAATGTGGGCCAAAAGATGCTACTGCCAGCTCCCCTCAGGAAAGGAGCGGCTCATACAACCCCAGGAGATGCATCTAATGCACTTTAAATAACAACAGAGTGAAAGAAAGGACAGGAAACAAGGACGTGGCAGTGATGCAGCTCAAGCGCTGCCCGAGGCACTCCTCTCCTGTCTCCCTCTCATTTCTAACCATCACCTCTCAGTCCGGTCCCAAAACTCTGGGAGCTCCTGGACTCCTGGATGAGCCTCATACCGTGCCTGCACCGAAACGATGGAGCACACCTTCATGGAATGGAATTTTTACCATTTTTAATCCCCAGCTTGCAGTTAAACATGCCCTCAGTGGCGGGACATTCTTGCCCCAGGAAGCAGGGCAGCTCTGCCCACCCACCATCCCACGGGGGGATTCACCCCCATCGCTCTGGTCAGCACAGGGCTTCCGACAGCTTCTCCTGCCTGTTACTATTGTGCAAAGAACAGCCCCCATCTTCTCCAGGGACAAAGGACAAGCTGAGGTATCTCTGTATGTACATTATCCCTTTCCCTGGGAAGCCAAATGTCAGAATTACTTAGCATGGAGCACACCTAATTTATCTGGCTAATTATTTTCAGACAGCTAGGCTCCAGAAAGCCCTCTGTCAAAGACAACAGCTTCTTTGTAACACTGGCTCTCTTGGCCTCTGGCTTGCTGAGAGCCCTTACTTGCCCACATAAATACTGACCCCCAACTCTTCCTGCTCAAAACTGAAAATCCCACCACTGTTTTGTAGCACAAATTCCTGTTCCATACTCAAGTGGTTTTGAATGCACAACCATCCAAAGAATTTAACAATGAATAAAGAGTGATCGTGCTTTTGGGTTTTTTCCTCCAAATTTGGACTGGTTTTTTTCTGAGAGGAAAAACAAAGGAGGAAGGTTGTGACACACCAACTAAAGCCTCCACTTGCCCCAAAACACGACAGGCCCTGGAGCCATTCAAACGTCATCACCTTGTCTTATTCTGTGAAGCGTTTTACCTGAAGCACCGTCCTGGAACGCAGCATGGCCTATGTTAGTACACAGGAAATTCAGAGCAAACAACAAGGTCATTTAGGACTGCTAAAGTGAGAGCCACTTAGTCTCTTACTCCACTATCCGTTTATAAGGGTGCCCAGCTCCTCACCTGCAAATAAGGCAGGGTGGCTGCTCACCCAAAATCAGAGGGGTGGTGTGCAGACACATTCATCGAGAGCTGCCTCCAGAGCCCTGCCACAAAGGAAATGATATCTTTAGGATTGGATATACCAGCTCCTATACAAACACACACCGAGGACAAATAAAGGCAGCCATTAAAAAAAAAAAAAACAAAAAACCCGAAAAAAGAAAAAAAGAAAACTCTTGGTTAAATCTGAATTGTCTTTCTGCTGCAGGAATCCAGTGGGTATGTACCTATGACCTTGCTTCCATTAAAGAGTCCCTGGAAATGAAGATGCACCTGCTGTCAACATCAGTGAAATGCCTCCTGTGGACCTAACTGTCCTCAGATCTGCGTCATGCGCAAGACAGCAAGTGGTGTGTGGTGGTGGCATGGGGGATTTGGCTGAACATGTACAACAATTAGCTGTAAAAAATTAAGATTCCGGCTATTGTTTCAGTTGCCTGTCCCTGGGGATCCTCACAATGCTGTATTACTGGTGATGCTAAATGGGATTTTCAACAAAGCTGGTCTGAAGGCTTGTGAATGCCAAAACAGCATTTCAACCCATTAAACTTCACAGACGAAACAATTTCTTCTAAAAATAATCATCAGTTCTTCCCACCAGAAAAAATAAAAGTCTGGCCAATTCCTACCGTGCCAAGTTTTCAGGCAGGCCTGATTTTTATGGCTGAGCTTATTAAGCAGGTTAATAATGGAAACAACCAACACAGACAAGCTAGAGGTGAAGAGAAGCCACCCTACACAACAGGGCTGCCAGGAACTGCTGGCAAACTCATTCCACCTTGCTAATCCTGGATTTTCCTGTTCAGACGAAAAGATGTCTTAGCTCCTGCTAACATCCCTGCCATTATATTGGTGCAAATACAGTCATGAGGCAATTACCAGCCCAGCCAAGGGCCAGCCATTGTGGGGCTGACAATAGCTTGTCAGAGGAGAAACAAATACCCTCAACCTTCTCCAAGATTTTAAGTCTCATTAGTATAAATCAGTAACCCAATTAACGAGCAGTTTAGCATATTGATTTGCATCGGATTACACGAATTAATGACACACGTAGAGGGACACAGTGTGGCAGGACACACTGGGGAGACGAGCAGCTGTGTAGGGGAATTGTATTGCTGCAATACACAAATGTGGAGCACAGGCACCCCGGATTTTGTGACACTGATGAAGCTGCTCCCACTCAGCTCCTGTGAAATCATCAGGGAGGCAGACACTACCTGCCTGTTGAAATGAATCACAGACTCATTAAGACTGGCAAAGACCTCTAAGAATATTAAGTCCAACCCTTAACCTAGGAATTCCAGGTCCACCACTAAACCATGTCAATGACTAGCAAGTGGAGCAGATTTGTTGATGCAAGTAAGAGCTGCTTTTAAAATCAAAACTTCTGTTTTAGCAGTTGCAGCAGTCTCTGGCTGGTGCTGAGTGGAGATGGCTTGCAAGGGAGGTCACCAAGATCCATGGGTGAGATGTATTCCCACACTACTCCTGCTGGGACACAGTGAACGCACAAGAGAAACCACCACAAAGAGCAAAGGTTTGGAAAAAAGAGCCAGGGCAGCAAGGGACCACAGGGCCAAATTGCAGTGAGCAGGCTAAAAGGCAAAAGGGTCTCCTTTTGGTCCAGGCAGAGCAGGTCCAGGGAGGAAAAACATGCCCAGCAGTTACCCACCTAACAGCACAGGGATAGTAAGCAGAGGAAGGCAACACCACATCAGGACTTGCCATCAGCATCCTTCAAAACCTTCTGGGTTTAGCAAAAGCCTCTTTGCCACAGCCACCTGCTCCTCCTGCACCCAGCTGGGTCCCCAGCTGTGCCAGGCTGTCCAGGCCCCAGAATCATGAAAAGGACAGTTCTCCGAGAATAGGGACAAAGGGACCAGCTGTGCCCAGGATGCCTTCCCTTCCTCTCAGGGCGGGCAGCCCCTCCTTGCTCCAACAGTTATCAAAGGGCTCTCAATTCATGCAATCCATTAGATACAAATTACAGCAATTTGAGCACACTTAACCTAGAATTACATCAAACCCATAAAGAGTTGTGTCTTCCCAGGCAATTTACACTGTTACAAGTGATAAAACAAACCACAGCAGAGGATTAAGCAACAAATACAGCAAACTGAACCCAGAAAACCCGATTCCTGAAATAGCATTTCCAAGAAATGAAAACTACTACTAGGGTTAGTTCACACTCAAGTAGTCCTAAAACCACCACTACTGCATTATCTCTAACCAACCTGTGTCTCCCAGATATATTAAACCATTAAATCCCAGCAGTTTGAAAGATGCCACGAAGCACAGCACACTTCATCATTTGGGATCAGGACTGCAGTATTTCTGCATCAATTTTCACCCCCTTCTACACATTTTTATATTTATTTTTAAATTACCACCAGTCCTAGAGAACATTCTGAGGAAGAGAAGCAGCAGAGGTCAGGCAATCCTCCTGCCAGCCTGGCCAGAACTGCAATGCTGGCTTAAGAACCACTGCAGGCAGGTGTCCCCTGGCCATCACATCTGGCAGAGACACTGTAGTTATTCCAGTTGAGCTTATATGGAAAAAGGTGGCCATCAGCATTAAAGAAAACTAAAAGTGCACGTTTTCTTCCATAAACAGATGGATTTATCCAGACTGATTTCCTGCAGCAGCAATGCCCACCAGCTTACCCACACCACCCAGTCTTGATTCTCAGGGTCCCCAGGATGCTCCAGGCTTGTCTGTGCAGGCAAAATCTGTGTGTCTGCCACTCCAGGCTGCAGAGATGTGCCAGTGGCATGGGCCTCCCCAGGGACAAGAGAAAATGCCATGGTTTTCTGCTGGCAAGTGAAGGGCACAAGCAGTAGCTGTCACTGGTCTGGTTACTGGTGTCACTGATGGGGGACACTGCCACATTCACACAGTGGGCTGCATGTTGTGAGAAAGGTGACTAACAGGGCTGGCAACTACTGTAGGACATATGATAAGTAAAAGTATCCATTTTAATGGAAGGGATTTTAATGTGCCATGCTCTGAGATGCCCAGCACCAGATGCTATGATGAGGAAAGAGCCAGGACCAAACCAGAGGGCTTGCCTGGTCCAGCCAAGCATCCATCAAAGCAATTAGGGGATGGTGATGGAAACACACAGCACAATCTGGTCTAAGAAATGACCACTGTTCTGAGAGGTTGCATCCTCCAGAATTAATATGTCACCTTGCCTGTGAGGACAAACCCAGGTTGGCTCAGCCCGGAGAAGAGCAGGACCCAGCCTGGAGTGTGGAAAAACTCTTCTTGTTGCTCTGGCCATTTGTCCTGACTTGGGGGCATCAACAGAACGAAAACATGAAACTCTGATCACAGTCCCATTACATGCTCTCCTTTTCCCCCTCCATGTGTCACCTGAGAAGCCATTTCAGGACAGGCACTGAGCTGTTATAACAGGTCTTATTAAGAGCTGGATCTTTTCATTCCAGTGCTTTGGGAGCGAGCACCTCCCATGCTGCCAAGGATTTCTGCTTCATTTTGCATTTGAAGCGCACTTACCAGCTCCATTAACTTTAATAATTAATTCTATATATGGGAATTTTTCTCTGAATCATGCTCATAATGGCACTGGTCACGTTGAAAAAAAACCAAAACAAACATCTGAAAGAGGGGAGCATATGCCTTCCCTGAAGTGAGCGGCATGTCTTGTCCCTACCCGTATGGTTTAGTTTACAAACTCATGTCAGAGAGCCAACTTCACACACAAACACAAAATAAAAGCAGGAACACAACTTTTGATCGTCCTTCATTGATGTTTACTCTTGTTTCCTGCAGCCCCAGGTGACAAATCTGTCCTTTATATACTGGAAGTCTCTTGTGCTATTAACAAAGTCAACTGGACACTCTTAAAAATGACGGGAGGTCTTTGCATTGGTGGCTTGTACCAAACTAAGGAATAATAATAAGTGAGCAATTAGTTATGAAAGGATAAATATAAATTCAGAAGTGTTTTTTGTTTTCTGAGCAGAAATGCTCAACACCAGGAGAGTTTACAAGCAACTTTCTTACATATGAACACTTATGCCAAGAAGGGAGATGTTGGAGCAGGCAGCAGCTCCAAACATAAGGGCTTTTGTTCCACCAGTCTCAGAGCTCTGAAGAAGTTTTATTTTTTTATTCTTTTTTTTCTTCATTTAACTCTGCTGGCCTGCCTGCCAGCTGGGTATGAGCCAGAAGGGTTATCCAGTCAGACCTTACTGCGATATATTTACAATGGTAGTGCATCTAAGGTTTGTTTATTTCGGGGTTAAAATTCAAATGGCTAGAACCATTTAAATAATTAAAGGGCAATCAGAAAATGCCACAAAACCAAACAAATCAGGAAAAGTCATGGAAACCATCAGCAGTATTTAATTCAGAAATTCTCTTTGTTAGGGAACTTTGCTGAAAGAAAACAGCTGGATGTAGTTCAACCCTCTAAATTAAAAACAATCTAACAAGGTCTATAGGGATAACTCTTTCAGCTACATATTGGAGACCAGATTCACTTCTACCAAGTAAATGCAATAGAACTCAAAGCTAGAAAGGAAATTCCTCAGAACTGAGGTAGTTTCTAAGTATCAGCACATTTTCCAATTCCTTGCAAGACAACTTAGCTATTTACAATGCTTTTTTCCCACACATAAATTTATAATTTTTTTCATTTTTATGGTTCCATGATTTATTTTCTAAAGAAAAATAATCTAACCAGAAAATCCCTAACTCTACTAACATCATGTTTTAATAAATAACTGGCTACTTCTAGTAAAATTAAGCCTCCAGGATTATTTATACCAGCCAAGAATACTCTGTCTTTATAGCTTTGCAGAAATTTGGTGTGAAAATAAAGTTGAGTATAATGCTGACCCTGAGCTAAGAAGTAATTAATGCTTCAATATAAAAATAGAAAATTATCCTTTATGACACAAGGGTGGAATAGAGCAAACCTTTTCTCTCCAGATTGCTCTCCTGGCCAGATCCAGGCATCCAGCCAGATCTAAAGGCTATCCAAAGCAAGGAAGAGACATGCAGAATAATTTTGAGTCTTTCCAAAGATGTTGCTTTTGCTAAACTCTTTTAAAAATTATTTCATCTCTTTTCTTAAAAATATACATTTCTTTTATTCATGAGTTGTTGTTCACCACAACATTGTTCCAACTTAAACAGCACAAGCAGAGAGAGAAGGGTGTCCCAGGTAGTGCCAAAAAGCTACAGGTGGTGGGCATCAGCTCCCAGGAGACCAAACACACCCAAAATGAGCCATATTCAGCCCCAACCAGCTCCTGCTTCCATGTACCTGCAACAGTGCCTGCTCCTTCTCTTTCGCCCCCATGAGAGAGGAAACAAAACTCTCGCAAAAACAAACCCAACCTCTCCCCACCTGCCCTCCCACACAGGATTCTTTAAAACCAGAACCAAAACTGTTAAAAAATCAATCCATTCACCTAACAAACGTGCAGACAAGATACATGTTGGCATTTGGATCTGCGAGACAACAAATTGTTTCCAACTGAACAAGTTTAATGCCTCATTCCCATGGAGGATGCACGTTGGGAACTGACCCACAGGAGTTACAGCTAATTGCAAGGATCCCGAGGAACAAATGACAACTCTTTTCAGGGTCTGCAGAATGGGAATTCTCTGTAGTCCCTTCCAATTTAACAAAACCTCCTGTAAAGCAAGCACAACCTGCTCCTAGCAATGATGCCCTATGCAAATGGAGCCCTTGGCACAATGACCAGTTCTGCCTTCACCTCCTGTTTTACCGTATAATAAAGACAAATGACTTCCACTTCTCTCCAGATAAGGCAACTAACATAATGTGGATAAATGGGAAGTTAACTACATGAAACATTTTCTGCTTGTTGGGCAATTATTTTTTCCTCAGAAGATAACATGATAAATAAAACCTGCTTCTGTACAGATATTTCTCATTTCAGAAACACAGACTTGTTACAGGCCAAGAGAAGATCCTGGGATTTTTGTTTTCATAAGAAATACAGTAAAAGAAAAAACAACAAAAAAAGTAGTGATAAAGACACAAATGCAGAGCTAACTACAGGCTTGTATATACATTTTTGTTATCCCCTCTAACATAGATTCTTGGTGAACAGGGTAGACTGGTACTTCCCGTTCCTGTTATTCCCAGGATGGCAAGGGAATAAATCAGTATCTTAAAACCAGTGGCAACATAGTAAAAACTGTACACTGTTGTCCATTAACTTAAAAAGCAAAGTCTCTAGATGGTATAAAAGAGAAAGCAGGTGCCTTCTACCTTTGATAATAAAAGTCTTTTCCCCTCCCCCTATGCTGCACAATTATCTCCATTGTCTTTGCATGGCCAAGAACAAAACACTAAGGAGCAAGGCTGCTTGTGATAGACCACTTCTGGTAGCAGCAGAAGTGTTCACGGTCTTGTCACTCTTGTTGGAGCTCCCAGTGACCTCGGTGGCGTTGAACTCGAACTCTGGGGAGCACTGCTGGAGCTCGCAGCCGCTGCCGCTCTCCTCCCCACTGCTCTCCTCACCTGGGGAAACAAACACACCTGCTGTCCTCCTCTGCTGGCTGCACAAGACAGCAGGGGGGAAAAGGAAAGAGTGCGGCTGTTCTGGTGTTCATGAGAGGTAAGCGTGGGTCCCCTGGTTAACGTGATTTCTGTGTGCAGTCATCACATCTGGTTGCAACCAGAAAGTCAACAACATTCTGGGCTGCACCGAAAGCACTGTGAGCAGCAGGTCAAGAGAGGGGATTCATGCCCTTTACCCAACTCATGAGATCCCACATGGAGTTCTGCATCCAGCTCTGGGGTCCCCAGCATAGGAAGGATCTGCTGGAGGGAGTCCAGAGGAGGACACAGAAATAATCAGAAGCTGGAACACGTTTTCTATGAGGACAGACTGAGAGAGATGGGATTGTTGCATTAAGACAAGGGGTAATGGTTTTAAACTAAAAGAAAGTAAGATATAGATTTAATATAAGGAAGAAATGGTTTTATGATGAGGGTGGTGAAATGCTGTGACATAGGCTGCCCAAAGGGGTGGTAGGTTCCCCATCTCGGGAGACTCAAGGTCAGGCTGGTTGGATGGGGCTCTGAGCAGCCTGTTGTAGCAGATGATGTCACAGCTCATGGCAGGGGTGTTGGACTAGACGACCTTTAAAGGTCCCCTCTAACCCATACCATTCCATGCCTTTGTGGGAACACCCCTCCTCACACAGCCTGTCAGAGCCCAGTTCCCACCCTCTTCACTAACACGCTTACCCCACAGCTGAAGCTTAACCAGCTACCCGTGTTAGCATGAAATCCAATTAGAAGGGAAAAAAGAAAAAGCAAAAGGCAAACAACAGCAAACATACTTATGTCAATGAAGTCGACATCATTCCCACTGTAAGCATTCTTCAGCTTGTTGGTCATCACCCGCAGAGCCATGATTTGCCGGCGAATCACCATGTCTGGCTTGGTAATGTCGACTTCCACCTCTGGGTTATTTACCTGACTTGCTAAGCCATTTCCAGTCACTGCAAAGTCATACCTGAAAAGAAACCATTCCTGCTGGTACCAGAGCTGCAGCTTGGCAGGGTCCTGTGCTGAAGAATGACACAATGGGAACTCTACAATGCCGTCCCTGCTTTCAAGTCTGGGTGATATTCTGAGCCCAACAGCATCTTTTCACATGCTAAACCTCACACAGCCCTTCTTATCCCATCTTCCTTCCCTGCAATCTCTACAGCATGTGGAATGAAGTAATGTTTTCATTTACACTGTGCCACAAGGGCAGAGGAATGACAATTTTTTCCCCAGCTTGAAAAGAAAAGGAAGATTTGGGGCTCATATTAATCATGGCCTTCAACAGCATAAATCACCTCGCTGCAAGCTACAAGAACAATACAAGGTGCTGAGATGCCTTGACGCCAGTTAGACGACACTTTCGAGAACACGATCTTGGAGACCATAACTATCCCTCAGAAACCTATAGTAACTGTTGGGGGCAAGAGTGTCACTCTAGCTTTGAGTTATGCACCTTAACCATCAAGCTGGGATATTGAATGTGTGCTTCTCGTGCCTCTCACCATGCAGATGTGAGATGCAATTTCCCAAACAACCCCAGCAGGAGAAACATCTGCGATACTGAAGATGGGATCCTGTGGCCCAGAGAGAGCCAAGATGTTCAGCTTCACAAGGTGTACATGCTCAGGTCTCAACACATGTACAACCTCCTGGTTTAAAAGGGAGACTGAGCAAGAAAACCCAACAGAATACGTTTTCTGACACAGGTATTTATAGTATCATCTTACACAATAGGAAAAGGACACATTGTCCTTTCCTTCAATTACCTGACTTGCTAGAAAGATCAGTTTAACAAATGAAAACATTACTTTTCTTAGTTACGATGCCAATATCAGTATCATAAGAGAGTAAAAAGCCTTTAGCACAGTCTACTGATCCTGGACACCAGACAGTGAGATGTAAGTATACTCCAAAAAGCATGCTCAAACTCTGTCCTATATATGAGAGGGACATTGACAATGATAATTGGTGGTGACAGTTTTGTTATTATTTGTGATCAATATTGTATGCTTCAAAGAAGTCTGAGACCAAAGTGTGGAAGACTACCAAACTTCTACCTTATTGGAGTAATGGAGAAAATAGTAAAGCAAATACTCTTGCCCAGCCCACACAGAACATCCAGCCTGTCCTGTCTCCTTGCCTAGTGCTGCCAAGTCTCCATCTCTCCTCAATACTGGCACCCCTGCACACACTTGGGATATCTGCTATGAAAAGCCCCTAGAAGCTGCTGATAAACAAGATTTCAGAAGGCAGAGCCATTTCTTGTCACATACACCAATAACATTGCCCTAGCAAAGTATGGCAGAGTTTTAGGCACACACAAAACAGTGCAAAAGTTACGAGGTCTGGCTTAGTGCTGTGGCCCAAAACTATCAAGGGCAGAACCTGCTATTACTTAGCAAAGCTTCTGGAGAATGCCAGACAACTGCCTTTTTTTATTTTTTTTTAAATAGAACATCTTGGATTGTGCTTATTTCCTCAGTAAGCAAACAGAAAATAAAAAGAGAAACTTTTATTTCCAAAATAAAAGTTTAACAGTTACATAAACCATATGACAGAAGAACTCTGGCTTACTCATATGTTGACAATTTCTTCCTTAAAAGAAAAAAAAAAAACCAACACAAGTTTTGTAACTCTTTTTTCCGTAAAAAGTGTGAATGAAACCACTGGCCCCCTTGTGCCACTGACCTCAGCAGTGGAGAAGGTCTCCACCCTCCATCATCCCTGCCCTTGCTCAACAAAACAAACCAGTTCCTGGTGGAAACACCAACTGGGGGCATTGGGGCAACAGCACTGTCAGACAACACAAGCACATCTGCTTTGTGGCTGCAGTACAGGATTTTGTACAGACCATCTCCCCAGTCCCACAAAGAACTAGTAAGGGGCTGAAGTTCAAGGAGAGCTGACCTATTTGGGTATCTACACTCTGCTCCCTCCTCTAAATGAAATCTCCACGTAGAGCTTGGACAACACTTTGGTGTTACATTCCAGCTCTCCCATATACAAAAACAAAAGAGGTTATGGCAGCAGCCTGTCTTGGGTGAGCTGGGATCACTCTCATAGGAGAAAAGGGCTCAGGGAGAGGGGTCAGGACACAGGGAATGTCTGGGGTGAGAGGGAAAGGATTAACCAGGGGCAGCAGCATCACCAAACCTGCTCTTGGCGCTCCCATTCCAGCATTCGTTCTCATTGACAGTGCCTACAGACATCTTTTCATCATTGCAAATGTTGCCAGGGAGAGACGACCAAAATTTTTTGGCTTGTTTCAGCTTCTCTTTCACATCAGTAACCTATTAAATAAATGAAAAAAAGGAACACAAGACATAATCCAGAATACCAAATGCTAAAAGTGGAGTTGGGAAGGTATTTTTTATCACAACAGACATGTATAGGCCAGATCTTCAGGCTGCGAGTTTTGATGGTTGATTTAATTTTTTAATACAAAATCAAACACTGCTTCTCAACACATATTATTCATAAGCCAAGCTTTTAACACAAGCACTTCTCTGACATAGAAGCGTTGAGGTAATTAATGTCTAGAGCTATGGGCAAATTCCACCCCTCAGAGAGTTTAAGACAGCCAAGGAATATTAAGAATGACTATCAATTAAAAATGGTATATTATACACTGTGGTACCCAAGTATGAAGCACCTGTGTGGCACCAGCAGGACCAGGCACTCACCAGTCGGTCCAAGCTCGTGCCAGCAGCTGTTGTTGGTCGCTCCTCTGGGTTGTAGGGCCTGAAACGAGCACTGAAACCACTTTCAGAGACAGAACGAGCAGTCCGGCCTTGGGCAAGAGTTTTTGGCTGACCACAACCCTGGAAAACCTATGTGAGAGAAGGAAAGGATTTTACGAAATAAAGTCACAAGAGTTTCCCTTTTCCAGGCTCCAACACAGCCCCTGCCCAAAACAATACATTAGCTTTATATATACTTGAAAGTGCATGCCAGAAAAAACATTGACAAGAATAGGGAAAAAAACCCTACATTAAATAAAAAAATCCCAAGCGTCCTCTTGGCCCATTTACCTTCTGAGACACCTGCATGCTGTTCTCCTGCATATTCATGATTGCATCTGAGATTTTCACATCAATGGGATCCATGACAGACTCAATGTTGAAAGGTCCCTCCAGCCTCTCTGCTACCAGCAGCATCGAATCTAACACAGAGAGAAAAACAAAGGTTTGTAATGGAGGAGAATCTAACAGAGAGAGAAAAACACAAAAGTTTTTAGCAGAGGAGCTTCAGGAATAAGAGTTAAGAAGGGTAACAGTTTGAGCACACGGACATTAACCACTGCAGTGTCACCTCTGACCAGCACACATCTCCAGGAAACATTTTGCTCAGTTCCCAGAGCCTACACCTTCACCAGGCACTTGGATGCTGCCAGCAACAAACCACAGGCTCATGTACATCAAAAGGCATCACAGCCTGCCAACAGCAGCCTGTAATCAGCTCCTCCCATCAGAACAAGCATTACTAACACTCTCCTTTCCATGCTCATTTATTAAAGGTTGCCTTGTGTCATTTGTTTTTCAAGACTGCTTTCAAAGCCATCAGCTTCCTCATGCTGGTTTAGAGCACAAGGCACCAACATGCAAGGGTCCAAAACAATCCCTGATACCATCTTTCCCTTATGGACAGCTGGCTACAGGCTTTTTCCTGCTTGAGGAAGCCAAAGGATTGCAACTCCTTTTGGACAATTTACATGAGGGAGGGAGTCTATGTGAGCAGGGTGAATGCTGTGCACTCATGATGTATTTGGCACATGTCTAAGCAAGGGGAGATGGAAAGTCTCTCAGCCAACACTGGGTCACTCCTCCTGTGCCGACATACACGTCCTCATCAAATGCATCATTAAACACAGCAGCTACTGGACCATCCACTACTTCCTCTGGGAAATTATTACTGGCATTAAGGATGTCACCCTGCACTGCATTTAAGCCCTGTCTCTGCTTCTTCCCTACAAGGTGCCTCCAGGAATATACCTGGCACTAAGCTCTTGTCTCTTCTCACCCATCACAACCTTAATTTACTGTTAGCTTTCACTGTGGTCCCTCAACCCCAAAGCATTTGCTGATCTCCTCCCTTGCATCACTTCATGATGTTCTGACACAAACTCATCTTTTTCCAGTTGCATGTAATTCTTCAATTTTTCCTAGCCTGAGTGATGAGGACAGAACAACCCTCTGGCCCTGAGGAGCTCCTCCCTGCTCCTAAGATATGCCTGGTCCCTTCCATTAATGAGAAATGGGTGTTTCCCACTCAGTCTGTTAATCTTTTTCATGACATTCATCCTCCTCCTAAGTGCAGAAGGTACTTTGCACAAACAGAAAACTTGTGTGGATTTTGGCTATCTGTTAAAGCCCTATAAAGAAACTCTACATACTGAACAATTTAGTAATAGATCTGCCTTGGTGTCCCAGGCATCTTAAATAAACTACATTAAAAAAAACCAAAAACAAAGAAAAATATACAGCTAAGCTATTTGAGTATGTAAAGTTGTTATTATCATTATTAATAAAAACAACAACAAAATACAACAATTATAATAATAATATGACACCATAACCCCCAGCATGAATTGCAGATGCCTTCCTAGCCTGTAAATCCACTTCTTAGAGAAAACTCAATATTCTATCTGGGTGTTAGTTAAAGGACTATCATTAATTAACCCCCTCTCACTCTCTCAGCTCCACCAAGGTGTGGGTGTTTAGGGAGTGAGCTCTGGTGGAGCTGGAGGCCCAGGAAAGGCAGTCACTCTGCAGGCACACACCACCAGCATCAATGAGAGAACCCTCGCAGGGCATGGCTGGAATTTCACCGTCAGGGACTACAAACAGGTCTGAACTAAACGCATTAAAAAAAAAAAAAAAAAAGAAGAAGAAGCAAAAAAAGAAAAGGAGACGGTAATAACAAATGAAACAAAGAGTCTTAGACTGTATTGTGGTGGGCTCCAATAAAGTGATGCTTCAAATCTCTGAGTAATGACTGCTAGCATGAATATACCATTGTGCCGGAGGAGAGAAAAATGCTTTTGATGTGCTACCAAATGGAGACTTTTGTAAACAAGTGGAGCACAACTTAAATGTGTTCATCATTGTCAAAGCTTTTGGGGTTTTTCACGTGCACAAAGAACATCCCAGTGCAGTGTGCAGGAAGCAGCTCATTTCAAATAAAAATATTATGAATAGACAGATAATAAAACACACAAAATGCACAGGAGGTTTAAAAAAAAAAAAAAAGAAAAATCATTCCATTTTGTAACTACTTAATTCTCGGAGTGGCCAGGAAAGGCCACAGATCAATAAAGTGTTTGTGAAAGACTGAAAGGAAACATAAACCCCAATTCTTCTGGCTGTTTGGCATCTTTGTAAACTTTGAGCCGGGCAGGCCATCCACAAGACCATGGGAATGTAGAGCGAATTGGGTCCTTTGTTAGCAGGGGTGCCATGGCGTTCCATGTATCACAGCGCAGGAATGCAGCCTCTGCTTTGACTGCCGATAGAGAAAATGCATTCGGCCTCCAGCAGAGCTGCCAAAGCTGGCGAGAAAAGATAAGGAAAGTAGTAATTGGAGTTGGGATTGATACTGGCAAGGAACACTAAACGAAATCAACTTTCATTAAAAAGGGGTGGGGAGGGGCAAGGGCTGAGGGTGGGTGGCAGGGGCTCTGCCTCATCCACAGTTTTGATTTTGGAGGCATCCTGTAAACTCTTACCTCCCACCAGGAGCTGGCTGGTGTCCCCACAGCAGTGGTTCCCTCTGGCAGCCCCATCTGATGTTGCTAAGGCTGGCTGGGGTTCAGGGCGCCGCCAGTGCCGCTGCCTGCAGGAGGGGAGGCTCCTGCTCCAGCTCCAGGAACCAACCTCCTGAGCAACTCATCTCCCAGAAAAAGATTTTTCATTGTAGGGAGGAGAGAGGAGTTGACTACGAATAACAATTACTTGCCCCAGCTCTCGTGCAAAGCAAATGATATTTATAAGCCACCATGAGGTGGCTCAGCTTTGCTTCACAAAAAAATCCCAACTCTGTCAGAGTGAAGAACGTACTCGGGCCATTTATTACAAACACACAGCATGACAAAGACTGTCTCTCCTGCCTGTGATGGGGAGATAGAAGTGGATTTAGGTGAAAAAAAACCCAACCAAGACACACCATCTAGCACCATCCCTTAAAGACCCTTTTCCTCTTGCATACATTTGTCCTTGCTACTGGCATTGAGACAATCCTTGGCAACAAAGCACCTTGCTCTCATGAAGGAAAGCAATTCTTTCTCATTGTGCCACCAATAATCAGAAACCCACATCTTCAGCCTCACTGTCTGACTTGAAGAACAAAAGGCAGTTTTCAGTCTTAACCCCAAGATCTGATTTAAAAGGGGAAGGAAGGAGGGGGAAGACCTTGACCATTCATTAACAACAATCTTTTTCTTTTTTTTTTTCTTTTTAGAGGAGGAAAAAAATTCTTTGCACACAAAGTAGTACTCCAGATATGTATATGGAGCCTGAATTCAACATCTTTGAGCAGAGTAAACCTTTGTGGAGAAAAAAAATCATGAAAAGGCACTGGAGATTAACACTGTTCATTCAGGAAAGCTCCAACCCCCCAACAGCCTGTTTGAAACAAAGTATACCCCTGTCTAATTGGTGTACAATTGTGTCAGGAATAGAGGGAGAAATAATTTAGATAGTTAAAGGGGAGAAAAGAGTACAATTCCTTCATTATTTCATACTCCTCAGCTTTAAATGGTACTTTGGAGAAATAAGGAATTACAAAATCTTCTTGTCTTAAAAAACCTACAAACTTTACATCCCAGCTTTACATAATTGACTCACTTATAGACCCACTAGCACACATAAATGAGTTTTTCACATGCACCCACATTCATATAGACTTGCAGTACTTGCTAGAAGTTCTCTAATTTAACTATTTTAAAATTTGTCTGATAGGTTTAAAATCTGCTTTTGACTTGTAATAAATCATTGCCATAACTTGGCACTTAAACCTACAATGCAGAATCTCATTGAGACCATGGACGTGCATTTTTGGGATTTTGTCAGGTGGTTTGGGGAGAATTTTTGGGAGTGCTATTTCTTTAATTATTTAAACCTTTAAAGACACACACAAGATATTTGTGGCATATGCCCTGCCCTAAACACCTGATATATTTAATTTAATTGGTCTTGAGCGGCAAACTGAGAGAAAAACCGAAGTCTGGAACATAACCAGCACCTGTTCATTTATTAAATTGCCTAAAGAAAGCACAGCTTAAGTTTTCTGTATTTGTACTGCACTGCAACCATCAACGCAGAGTGAAGAACCAAGTAAATACTGCCAATAAATGTAAAGAAGCTTAATACCATACTTAAGTAATGAGTGGGCAAGAACCCTTCTTGATGAGGAAGCACTGCATAAAGAAAGCTTTGCTTCCAACCTGGAATCACATGTATTTATTTTGTCTTGTTTAATAATCTTAATTATTGTATGCAGTCCCTGATCAGTCTCGTGTGACAGGGCTCGCCGGCTTCCCCCGAGGTTCGTTTTTAGCCACATACCACCTACAGCAATTAGCTGCTTGTGCTTTTGTCTGTTTTCTGGCATTATGCCCTTCCCTTTCATGGGATTCTTCTTTTCTGCTGGGACTAGATGTTTGCAAGTCTCCTGGCTTTGAGCTATTTCAGCAACAATTGTAGTTGAAATACTTAATATTCTCATGAGAAAAACGGCTGTGAGGACTGGGGGGGTGGGGTGTCAGCCTCCCAGAGAACAACTTGGAAACCCAACTTAGTGTCACATGTAGCTCCCTATATGGAATACACACACAAAAAAATGCCTTCTGAAAATAACACCCTGCACACATTCAGTTGGCAGGGGCAGCAAAGTGAAAATCCAGTGCACAAAACAGAGGAAAACAAGTTCTGAGACATAAATGTAGCCTGAAATGTCAGCTAGCAGCAATTTCCATTTTTTAAAATCTTGCAACTTAGTGAAAAGGAAATCTTTTCTTTCTAACAATCTTTTTTTTTTCCTTGTGTGGACTGGGAAGAGTACCACAGCCTTTTCAGTAGCAGAAGCTACTTTACATGTGCACTTCATCACATATTAACTAGAGTGAAGCGACTGCTCCCAAAGGATGCTCGATCACAGATAAATCAAACCTCCCAGAAAAGCAGCACAAATGAAAACATTTAACATTATCTATTGCCTGTGCCCCAAAATGTGATGCACTGCCAATTCTGATGAGCCTGGACCCAAAGTAGAATTTAACATTTCAGTCTAAATTTTATGTATTGAATGATATTGTGTATAAGCACAGAACAGAAATAACAGGAGGAAGAGGATGGCAAACACACTTGCACAGTGTCACACGAGCCCTGCTGACATTGCAAAAGGATGGGGGCCAAGCATCAAATAAGCTGTTTAAAAACAGCAGGTTCAGATACGTCCTATTCAATTTTTTAGCGTACAATCCAGGCCTACAGCTTTTCCCAAAGCTCTTCATGGCTGGCAAGGAGACTCCCAGGCTGCTGAAGGAAAATACTGGCTTCAGGAAGGACAGCTTTATGGTGACAACACGGTATAAGTAGCACAGAAAAACCAGCCTGCACACATGCTTGGTCCAGCAAGAAGAAATATTCCAAGCCTACAAGCCCATGTCATCTCCTTTGTCCTAGAGCTTGCTGCAACAAAAGTCACTGACAGAACATTCTCACTTATTTAGAAGTTAATGTGAATGGCAAAAGGTGTGCTGTACACTGAGGTGTGGAAGAAAAAGGTACCCATCACAGATACCCGAAAAATCTGCCACAGCTCAGCAGAGCCAGTCATAACGCTATTCAGGTGAGGGACACAGTATCAGTGCAGACTTACATGCAGTTTTAACTCATACTGCCTTACCCATAAAGATATTCCACTCTGCATCCAGGTCCCCTTGGTTGGCCAAGCAGCCTCTCATGACATTAAAGCAGTAGTTGTAGCAGGGCTTCACCGACACCAGGCCTCGGCAGTGTGGGCAGTACATCATTTTCAGCAGCGCTCGCGTACCCTGCGGCGTGGGGTTTACCTTTATGAGAGAAAAAGACAAAAGAACAAGAAAATTAGCCCTCAGTCACTAAAGCCAAAAAGCTTCACACATTCACCCCAAGGTGCATGGGACAGAGCTGTGCAGAAGAGACAGGAGCGGGGTCAGCCATTGCCATCTGGTCCCTGCTTATGTAGTCCAGAGATTTGGGAAAGAGATGAAGGGGTCACCTCCTTGGGTGTATCTGCCACTCCAGGGTAGGCAGACAGCTCCCATCTCTGCGAAGCATTATTTGCATCATGCAGTAGACCCTGTATGATATTGGACTCCTCTCAGGGCTGCAAGGACAGGCACCCCAAGGGGAGTGGCAGCACTCAAGCTCAGGAAAGGCAGTGAAATGCACTCAAATCAAAAGATGTCACACAAAGCTGCACTCTCTGAGCCCTGCTGCAAACACATGCTGAAGGTGATGGTGCTGGGATTTTTCAGGAAAAAGCGGAATGTCAAGATGGGATGTCTGACACGATCCCTGTACTAAACCCATTGGGAGCATGCCCTCTCCTCAGCGGGGCTGTGGCTCTTCCTGGACAATCACCCAGCAGGGCTCTCCAGCACAGAGACCAGCTCCTTTATATCACATTCAAGTCCCTCAACACAGCATTTACATGACAGATACCCGGGTTCATTCATACTCAGCACTCATCACGCTCAGTAACACCATTCCCGACATCCGAAGGAGGTGGCAGCTACAACCCTGCAGCTGAGGACAAGCCGGGAGGACCCTCAGAGCCACCGTGCAGCCGCTGGGCATGCGAGTGGAGCTGTCTGCAGCAGGCACGCCACCCCCCAGCCCTCAACAGAGCTGTTTTCCAAAGTGACTCATGGTCATTCGTGTTTGATTCACTCTCTGGCCCAGCTTCAAAACATTCATTGAAACCATTTCCATCCAGCCAGTCCAAGGAGCATTAGCTCCATCCCGACAACATGGTGGGTCCATCTGAAGTGCTGAACAGAGAAGCTCCCTCAAGAGCAAGTTTAAGTGTTAATTAGCCACACATGAAAATAGAAAATCAAGATGCAATCAGAGATACACTGACAAAACAGAAGTGGTGTCTGGTGTTTTAAACAATGCACCTGAGACTCCTTGTAAGGCATTTAAGGAAGCGGTCTAAAGAAGCTGTGATCCAAGACTGTGCTGGAGGAGACACACAACATCCCTGAGAAAGAGCAAAGTCCTTCAACAAAAACAGCTGGAAATGTGGATGGCCTTCTCATGTCGTCTGCTGGAGGCCTGGGAACTGACTTCATGGCAGAGAGGACAATAGGACTAAGTGGAGATGAATGTAATGAGGAAGATTTGGTACCACACATATGCTGAGGACCTTACTATTGCCCATCTCAGTGAGAGGACTATGGAGAAACTATGCCTAATCTTCTGGTGCAAAAAAACCTGTTGACAACCCATGAAACTAGGAGGCAACAAATTAAAAAAAAAAAAAAAAACAAACACCAAAAAAACCCACAAACAAACAAACAAACAAGCAACAACAAAAAAAAACACCCACAAAAAAACCCAAACCAAACCAAAACAAAAAAAACACCAAAAAAACCACCACAAACCAGAAAAGAAAAAGCATTACATAGTCAGGCTAGTTTTGTTAATAACATCAGCATATTTTTAAACCATCTTTTCTTATGGAAAGAGATGACAGATAACAATCTGCTGTGTTTCTGACAACTCCAGAAAAACCACTGTTTCTCTTCAGCAGGCAAGTGAACTGGTTAGAAAGACAGAAGGACAATTTTCTGCAGCTGATGTAACTCAGAACTGGATTTTGGCTAGCCAGCAATGTTCATCAGACAGCACTTTACCCTTCTTTTGTCCACAAAGAGCCTGTTTGGCTGAGGAAACGGAGAATCCATGTAGAAAGCTGTCTGTGGTGCCTGTGGAATCTGATTCAGATGCTCCAGAGCATATACACATTTTATATATATATATATATTTGGAAGGCACAGTGGGAGCAGGAGCCCCAGCAGAAGACTCCCTATTGGGACAGCATGGCTTTGAAGGAGAGCTGGATCAAATACTAAGAGCTCAAGCAACAGAAACCAACTAAATCAGATGATTTATAGTTGGAAAACTGGGAACAGACAAATGTAAAGGTATCATCTGCTATCCAGATGGTGCAGTCCTTTTAGAACAAAAAAAAGTGGCAGGGGGAACTAAATAACATCTCACACCCAGAGACAAGAGCTCTGAAGGATGCTCAAGTTTAGTAGTTCAGTTGTTTCACTGATAAAAATCCCTTCCTGTGTCACTTGGTGGTAGATGACAGCACCTCCATGCTAAGTCCAGGGGCTTAGCAGTTGATCCTGGCCATCCAAGCACTGCTAGCCTTCAAAGGAGTTCTCTGCATCCTCCTCAGGAAGAAAAATTTGGAAAATGGTGGTAGGATGAGCCAGGTGCTAGAGCAGTTTGAAGCGGAATGAGGAGCAGGAGGATTCCCCAACCCTACTGCTGAAAGCTGCAGCTTTATGAAAGGGATTGCACAGCAGCATGCTGCAAAAACCCACCTGCAGAGCCGTGACCCAGGAGGCCCCTTCCCACTTAGGTTCCCACCTCGCCCCATGAGTGCCGAGCAGCTGCAGCCCTGCAGCATCCCTCGCCTTGATAGTCCATAGGGGTTGATCTTTACAAATCCCAGCAGATGCAGGGGAATCTGAAGCTTCCTTCCTGCATTCCACAGCAGGCAATATGCAATGGTCACTTGGATTAGGTCCTTTGAGCAGACACGGGATGATTTTAAAAGCAAGTGAGGTTTCACTTCCTTCTCCACATAGGTTTGAGTCCTCTGCTGCACAGAGCTGAGCAGAGCGTGATCACAAAGGGGTGATGGAAAAGACAAACCCCAGCCTGCAGCGACTGCCACTCTGCTGCTGATGGATGTAACCCACAGAGAAGCTGTTACTGTGCAACCAGTCACAGGTAAAGAGGAAGATAATGAGGAAATTCATCAATCTAGAATTGGCATTTTATGGTGTCAAAATGCAGCAGGAAGGCACAATCAGAGATCGCTGTAAGGGAGGGTTTGGGGGAAGACTATGAGCAATTACACCTCATTACAACAGTGATAAATGCTTAACTGCTGAGTATCACTGCAAGGAGAACCTTAACCCCTGGCACAGGGCCCGTACCTGGTCCAGACCAGCTCTGGCTCTGTCAGTGGGGTATGCCATATGTTGCATTGGCAATTCTTCACAAGCTTTTAATGTTGGCCCTGCCATGCCAGGTGCAAGCTCTTAAAACGCCATTCTATGTAACAGTAAACCCAGATATGCTTTGTTCTGGGGTTGTGTTTATCTTGGAAAGCAACTCAAGTTCATTCAAACTGTACTCCAGAATGACCCTCAAAACCAAGTAATCTCCTTTCTAATAAAGCAGAGTACCAAAGAGAGCTTTATTTGCTGGAGGGGATTTACTCTGGTAGATTTGAGCCCAGGTAGTAGTGGCTGCAGTGCACATAGCCCATAAAAGCTTCTGATAGAAGTTAATGCACTCCAGTCCCTTCCTTTTATCTTGTGAAATTTATTTCCTTTCCATGGCGTTCCACGCCACTTCAGCAATCCATCACCCTGTTGTTTCATCATGTAAATTACAATTTGTCCATATCTATATGCTTTGTCAAATGTGAAGATTAAAAGCTGCTAACAGATGTGTTTTGGCACCAATCTTCATATCAAACTTGTTCCTTAAAAGTACAGATTTGCACACAATTCACCAAAATTAAGTGAAAAGCAAACAACTCAGGGCTTAATGCAAACATTTCATATTACATTTGTTGGGGTAACATCCCAACTTACATTGACTGGTGAAGGTCAAATCATGTCCCTGTAAAAATGACATGCTCTTGGCATAATAAAATCTGTTTTTTCTTGGTATCTTGTCATACCCATCCCACATCAGAGTTTCACATGAGGAAAACTGTTACACCCCTAGCCTTTTCCATCTTGCTGGCAATTGCAGCTGGATGCATTCCTCTGGCAGAAACATCATCACTAAAGCACACACCTATGGAGTGCAATGCCTTACTCACAGACTACCACAAAACCGCCAGAACTCAAGATAAACTGATCTGTTCAAGCAGATAAAGTTCAGAGAAGCAACCAGATTATCTTTCGTCTCCTTCCCGAGGCAAGGAATAGCTGAGGAAGGATGACAGAGCTCCAACCATGGACAGTCCTGCAGGGAGCTCCCACCAGCTGTCAGACAGCCAGAGCTACATTACATTCTCTCATTCTACCCTCCAGTTAACATTAAGAATGTTAATAATAACATTTTAAATCCTATCAGCTTTAATAACTATTTATAATAGCACTGATAACTCAGGCTTTCTTATTTTCCATGCTTGCACAACAACAGTGTTGCCATGCCAGGAGCATAGCTGTCAGAAAACATAAAAATCCAACTATTTGAAAATAAATGTAGTGAAATTACTTTTGTTTTATACTGTATTTTCTTTGCAAAAAACCGACGGCAATACTGGCTAAAAGACTGAAGGAGTTAACTTCTCGGTGACACAGAAAGATGATTTCAAAAACATACTCTGAAGCTGCCCATGAGATGCTCTAGGTGAGCAGTCATCTTACACAAGTGAGTTGTCATTGATTTTTGGGACCAACACCACTTGCATCATTTTTTCCTTCTCTCAGTGTTGTGCAAGAACATCGTCTTGGCACACACTGGTCCTAACATTCACTCAGCTCACTGTGAGGCAGAACATCACTTGGGACGCTCCCGGTTTGCATCCCCACCCCAAATATTCCAATATAAGTGTTCTGGAATCAACTATGTATTTAACCAATTTTGCTGGCCTGGTGCTAGAACATTAATAATTTAAACAGCATCTGGTTCAACCACAGATTTGGGCCTCTGAAGTCTTGCATAAGGGAACACATTTAGGAGTGATTTTGGGAACTGCATGACTGTGTCTCAACACTTGCTACCCATGGTGACATCTGCTGCAGCGTTATCTCGTGCAAGAAGTTCAAGAGTACATTTATGCTCAATTCTCTACTTACAGCGTGCTCCCCCCAATCCAGACGTGACAGTGCCAAGAGGAAAAGCAGAGCTCCTGAGAATCACATCACCAGGCACTCAAGCTGCTCAGTCTTAACATTCACAAGCTCATCTTCCTCAACAGCAACCCCAGCCCACAACGGGCACAGGGAACCTCAGGATGCCAGCCACGTGGATGCCTCTCCTTCTGAACACTTACATAACAATATCAGGTTCAGTATTTCCTGCTCATGATGCCCTTGGGACCAAAGGGCCTTTCACATCAAGCTTGTTCTCTGTAGGAACAAGCCTCTCCCTGCCTCAGACACCAAGGATCTTGAGGAGCAATCCATTTGCTTTAATGACCAAAGCAGCAGGGACATTTATCTGGGCATCTATAACCAAAATCATCCTTAATTATCCCTCACACTGTTTTCAGAATTAGCAGCAGAACCACAGTGCAGGGCAGAGAAAGAAAAAGCCAAAACCATGTCAGTGGACTGAAGTATTCCTGCATGACACCATCGGCTCCAAATCCACAGTCCTATCCACACACTCCCAATCCTAAATCTGAGCTGACTGCAGCTTCAGCGTGCTTTGAAGGCCTAGCACAGGCCCTCAGATGGCTGGAACTGAGGCAGATGCAGTCACATTCTTGGCAGGTCTTCTCAGGGTCATCTTTGATGTGGAGAAGTGCTTGGTATTGTTTTCTGCATTGATGTTTGCCCCTGGTATGTGGAAGAAAATGTCCTTGCGCATGGCAGCCCCTTGGTTTGGCCTCGTGGCTTGCAACCTGCTGCCTGGACAGCACTGCCTCTTTGGAGGTCCCTCTGCTACACACTAAAAGGGCTCCTTAGTTCCTCTGGCTGTTTCTTAGTTACCCACATAGCATAAGTGTTGTCCCCTCATTGGTTCACAATGCATGCAAGCAACATATTCCACTTCTGTCACTTCCCTGGCAAGGTTGGCTCTTGCTTGAGCAGAATATTTTAGCCTTTGGATAGAGGAACATGAACATTTAGCCTTTGGATAGAGGAACATTCCTCCTGAAAGAGGATTACAGTCACATTCCCCTTAAGTCAAACAAAGGGCAAAAACTGCACAGAGGGAGGTCGGATCTCTGACTAAACGTTTAGATCGTCAAACAGTAACTACAAGGGGCACAATTTCTACCAAAACTGATCTCGATGCCCTACTACTTTTGATGACACAGGCCTTAATTCTTACTCATTCATTGTTTTATTATTTTCATCATTGCTTCTCTTAAGCCAATGGCTGGTCCACATTCAGCACCCATGCCAAAAATCACACAAGCCACAGTTCAGGTTGCTCGTGCAGACCAGCAGTCAACCAATAGCTCAACTTGTGCTCCACAGGTGCCTCATTCAGGACGAGACAGCTCAAAGCAAAAGGGGGTAAAAAGCCACTGGGCTCCTGCTCTGGCTTTGGATCACCTGTGGGAAGGCAATCCCCTGTCCCCCTCTGCACTTCTCTTCACAAACAGTTTGACGAAAATTCCTTTCTTGGCTGCTACCATTACACTTCATTAGGGCAGAAATGCCAATACAAAGAAAGCTGGCCTTCTTCACCCGCTGGGAACATACCCAGAAGCCTCCTCTTGGTTGCTAATGTCAGCAGAGGACAGCAGATGAAGAAGTAGGTGTAATCCTCATATGAAACTGCATTATTTCATATGGCTCATAACTGTGCTTCCAAACGAAACACCATTTGTTGCATATAAGCTGCTGCCTTTCCCAAGGATAGGCTGGGAGACCCTTGCCAGTAGCCCCAATCCTTTGATGGTAGTTACATCCCATGTGGCTTTCAGCACACAAATTCTTGTTGAGGGGGTGATTTGAGAGCCTATGGAGCTCCCAGCAGTTCTGCCTCAAATTATAGGACACAAGAGCAAGAGGGAAAAGTGGTAAAAGAATCCCAAAACAACAGTTCATCAATATAAATTTCCTCAGGGGCTCCAGAAAACTCACACCATCACTGCCAAGTGCAGAAGGTCACACCCACACATCCTGGCCTGCAGAGAGATGGTGACACAGACCCAGGCATGCTTCAGCCTTCGTGGGTGCCTGCTGCTGACCTCCAGCCAGAGCTCCTCTCCCAGCTCCTCCTGGTCAAGCAAAATGCTGTCAGGGAGCCTAGCCCTTGATTTCACTTCTTCCCCCACAAACAGGGACCCCCCCTATACCTGTAGCCAACCTGCACCCCACAAGCTCCAGTACACTTTGCCCTCAGAGGTGTCATGACCCTCCACCAGGCTGTGGGTTTAATGGCATGCAATTACGGGAACATCTCAGCAGCCTGAGAACGGCCCAGCTGCAGGTTCCCATCCTTTTTCAGTCACTCATGGCTCTGGCTTGTATTCGCTTCTTTTTTCCAGCTCTGGCCAGGGCTGGAAATGTCACTGCTGACAGCAATTTAACCCGGCTAACTTCACTGCTTGTCCAGGGCTTAGTAGCAGGAGAGTGATTAGGGGATGGGCAGATTTCCATCTCCTGAAGGCAGGGGCAGGAAGGTCAGGGAGCAAGCACCCAGCACCAGCACAGGACAGAGTGAAGTACTGGAAGCCCTCAGCCCCTTGCACCCAACCTCAGAGGCAGAGCACATCTCTAACAGGCAGAAACAGCACCCTGTACAGATCTGCTGCACAGAACAGATCTAGAAAATACTGTACTTTTTGGGTCCAAAGAAGGGAATTTGAGGGGTGAAGACCTGAGCATTGAAATTGTGGGGTTTAGACAGTTTGAAAAAAGTCTGTGTTTTCCCTCAATACCATACAGCTTTCTCTCTGGTGTGTGTTTCAGCACAGTGGTACAGCTTTTGATCCATTCAAGGCTGAATTTAAAACTATTTTCTAGTGTTCTGGCTCAGAAATCAAGCGTACTTACAGCTTTTCAATATTCTCTCTTCTTTTACCCCTTTATTCCCAAACTCACGCAAGAACAATATCCTTCTAAACGCAACTCCCCAGTGAGGATGTAAAAATAACTAGGATCATTAAAAAGCTATCAAGACTACTGCACTGTAGAGTGCTCTTTGCTCTCCTGATAGTATCCTGGGAAAGGACACAGCTGGGCCTTGCAGTAGTTTGTATTCCTCCTCCTGAAGAATTTCAGTTAAATGATTTTAACTGACTTGTCACAAAGCACATTAAAAGTAAAACTCATTTGCATTCATTTGGAAATTTTTTCATAAAGAAGAATGAAGATTTATCACCCAAGTTAATCTCTGGTATAAGCAATCATTTCACTACAACTCCTGAGTAAAACTAATAAGGAAGAAAAGTCAATGGAGTCATTATACAGAGCTCAGCAAAGTCAGGCTAATCTATATGTAATGTGGGAAGGCCCAAAACACAACTACAGAGCAGCAGGCATAAAAACATCAGCTTTTAAACTCACGTCTCGGATTTCCCATTGTGTCTTGCAGACATACGATGTTAGACTCCCACTGAATGAGATTAAAACACTACAGAAAAGATTATTATTCCTCCTACTGCTGCAACTAAAGCTTAGGTATTCAACAGCAGGGACTTCCGTTAGTCCTTGGAAAAGTCAATCTGTTTTAGGATTTCCAGTGTGACTTGTGAAACTGAAGTGGAAAGTAGAGCAACTGTGATTGTCCACGGCATGTGAGCTATTTCTGCAGCTGCGTGGGACTCTGGGTAGCTTTCCACACTCCTGCAATTAATTCTAAGGTTGAAGGCAACTCTACACTCAAGGATCTTCAAAAGGCAAAGAGAAATCACAATGCCACCTCGGGTTCACGACTGATTCGTAACAGATGCAGGGACCGTAGCCCTTGTGGTTCCGTGTCAAGTCTGGAGACGTTTTGATGAATTCTGAGCAGATGGAGCATAAACACAATCCCTCACCCATGCACATTTACTGCCTCTCAAGTAATTGCACTGTACACAGGCTTAATGGCCAGACCTCCCACCCGAATATTTCATCCACACTCTACAGCAGTGAAAATCCTATCTCCTGACCACAAGAGTTGCCACAGCCACAAAACAAAGGCCACCAAATCTGAAATCCCAGCCAAGAGCAGGCTTGGCCAGTGGCCTGGCACAGAGACATAACACTACCCCTCCCTCTCACCAGGACAGCATCCCTGAGGCTGAAAGGTTTTGTGATCTCCTAAGAGTGACCCCACATGTCACATGCAGAGCTCCACACACCCATCCTCAACCAGCAGCACATTAATCCAACTTGAGAGTCATCTCTATTAGGTGGGGAGTCAAGGTGTCCAAGGACCTAAACCTGTCACTGCTAACTTACAACTCACTCCTGGAGTCTGGGTATTTTAGTTCAGCAACTCCTTCCTTGCTAATATTCTTTGCTCTTCCATACACGTTCAGGCCTATTGCTGGCTGTTTGCCTCATTTTGTCCTGATGAAAAATCAACATGGAAGCAGACTTCTTTTTTCCCCTATCTTCAGAGACAGTATTTTAATGTTATCCCCATAAGTCAAAGAAATCGGAATGATTATATCTTTTCAGGATGCTGTTTGTGCTGCCTACGGAACTGCATTCTGCTTCTATTAATATCTGAATAGCTATTCTTTTTTTTTGCTGGCGCTTGGGTTGATTCAAACTCCTGCCTGGTCTTTCAGTCTCACATTTTATTACTCCATAACCAGGTAGAGAGAAAGTTAACGTCTCTCTGCCCAATTAAATTATTGCAATAAATCTTCCACAGCCCACAGGAAATGAGCTGAGTTTCTTAAAAGGAAATCACTAGTATTTGTTATCTTACATAATCACTTCAAGGGGATTATTGACTGTTCTCTATACCATACAACTCAGACTAAAATTAAAGACAAATCTTATGTCACAAAAGCAGTCATCCCACTTAAACAACTCCAAAGTGATTTATATGAAGAGGGAGGTAAACATTTAAGTGACCAACACATCACAGCTGTTTTATCCCCCCCCATAAAGTGACTTTACGATAAAAGTCTGAGGTCTAACTGGTGCTGCATGTGTGGCACCAAGTACAAGTAGCTTCTGCCCTGTGCAGATGGCTCTAGCTTACTGTTATCACAGAAGTGCTGTTTGCTCATGTGAACTGCCTCTCCCCATGCCCTGGAGCGAGGAGCAAATCATCAGCTGCTCCATAATAGATGCCTGTAGCATCCGTGAATCACTGTAATTTAAAGGCAATATTAAGAAGAAGATACGGACATTACACAAGCAAACATGGTTATTTCCACTGCAGAAGGCGTTTAATTTCCTGTTGTTGTTGTTCCCTAGACAGGAGGAAAGCATCCATCTGGAGAACTGGGCTGCAGCACTGGGCCACGGTGTCATCAGAATGTGACTCTACCACAACAACACGGCCTACACAGATGGAGCTGGGTCCCACCTGTGCTTAGCTACCGCCTTTAGGCACAGGACAACAGGGAGAGATGCTGCCCACCACAGGCCCGAGGGACATGGGGACGAACAGTCAGGGTACGGAGCTCACCGCAGACACTTTGCTGATGACGTCCCTGGCCACGGCCAGGCCCTGCGCGAAGGTGCGGGCGGCCACGAAGGCTCGCGTCACTTGCAGCTTGAGCTTCCGCGGTACATCCCCGAAGGGCTTCAGCTGCTCCGTGTACTTGCTGACACACTCCAGGTACTCATCCGTGAAGTGGTACTGCGGGTTGACCAGCCGGAACATGCGCTCCAGCAAGCGCGCCCAGAACTCGTTGAGCATCTCCTCCAGGTTGACGTTGCCGCCCACGTAGTAGCGCTTCAGCTCCACGAAGAGGTCCTTGAACAGTTCCGAGTTCTGCATGTACAGACGGCCGTACGTCCGCACAAACATGTCATTCAGAGACTTCTCAGCGTTCTCCAGCAGCTCTTTGAAGAACTCTGGGAGAGAGGGAGAGAAGGTATGGTAAATATGGGCACTGGGTTATGTGTTCGCACACTCTACAATCACTGCTTAATTGCAGGATTAGCACAATGAGACCATCATCAAGCTGAAATGGAAAATTAAAGGACTCCCCCAGAAATTTTCATCAATGTCAAGATCTCAAAAATTTTCATTACTTTTCATAAACCAATCCCTGAAACTCTCTACAAACTGGAAGACTTGTACGAGTGAAATCTCTCCTGATACAAGTATGAATATCATGATTAAGAGTCAGCAAAAAGATAAAAAAAAAGCGCAACAGTATCTGATGTTTCCATTTAGACATTTTAAAAGATGTAATTACAAAGAGCAACATATTGGAAAGAAAAAAGGTGGTTTTGTTAAACAGATGTTTTGCACAAATGAATCCTTCTTTCCCGTTCTTGACAATTCATTTTCCAAGATTATCATAAACCAGCCTCAAAAATGAACACATTTTAATACATTTAAAAAACAAATCTAAAAATTGACCTGCAGGTTCTCCCCATCCTGCAAATTCATCATTTCTCAGGGCAGGGCCTGACTGCTTATCAATTGGTCCTGATTGCAGAAGGGACTTCAGATGTTTGTGGCAGTACAAAAACCCATACAATTATACCAGAATTTGCTTAAAATCTAAGGGCTAAACACTTGGCACAAAACCAAGAGGTTTTTAAAATGACAAAGGACAGATAGGGTTTGTAATTTTTATCACTTTCTAAAAGCAAATCCCCACTTTGGTTCATTCTCTGCAGTTCATTCACTGGACAACCCAGAGAGTGGCTGATGCCATGTCTTGGCAGTGCCACATGTGTCCTCAACACTGATAACAAATTGACCTGATGATGATACCACTGCAGAAGCAGTTTAAAGAACTTGTCCTCCAAAAACACATCACCACAACCTTGACATGTGGGTCTAAGCACAAACTACCCTGCCCCAAAGCCTTGGCCTTGGAGATTTAGCATAGATAAGATAAAAAAAAAAAAAAAACATAGAGGAGGGGTCCACTAGGCCAAAAGCATTTGGGCCATTTTGGAAAAAACCTTACTGCTCTATGGCCTTGGGGGCAGCTAAGGGGAGCAAGGTAGGTGCCACTAGGACAAAGCCTCCCATGTCTGTTTGCTGCAGCCCCACAGGGAGCAGCGGCATCCCAGGGAGTGGGCACAGCCGGGCAAGGAAGCAGATTATTTTATGCATGCCACCAGCAATTGAGGATTCTGACCTCTGCTTTTCTGTGACTCATATTCAATAAATATTTTTTAATAAAACATGCCTCTGTGGTTTTCTAAATCCTCAAAGGAGCAATGCTTACAGCTAAAGTTGTTATAAGGGGGAGGGGGGGAAATATTTTGGCCCAGTGCGAATTTAAACCTTGTTAAAAGACATTAAAAGTATGCTGAAGTTCAGATTTTCGTCTTCAAAGTGCTCCAGTACAAACAAAGCCTAACACAGAAAACATTTTCTGGAAAAACTGAAACATTCCATGAGTTCCTGATGAACAAAGTCATGGGGTTCAGTGCCTGACATGGCTGTATATAATGCAGCCTCTTAGGAGCACAAGAGAAATGATCCAGGGAAGAAGAGATTGATTTCAAACACCCAACACGTCCTCTGTCCAATATCAGCAGGAACCTACACTTTCGTTCCCATGACTGGCATTTCCTCTCCAGGAAGATTCTTTTTCTGTTCAGTTTACACTATAGAGATTAGCTTGGTGTATATTAATTTCTAATTCACTTAATCATTTTGAAGGCTCACTTCCTTCCTTTGCTCAGACCTTTTAGTATCACCAAATAAGTTGTTTATTTAAATACTTCTGTACCAGGCACAAAACCTGCTAGATGTGTCAGCAAATTCTTCAAAAAGAATTAGATTTTTGAAATTATATTGATAGCAAACTCATCAGATAGCTCAAACCATCAGTCTAAAGAATGCAAAACAATGTTTTAAGCCAAGGAAGTTATCTTAAGTAATACATCCATATTACCATAACCAATTTATTCTCCTGCCCAAACTCATTTTATCAGTTACACTCCAAAGCTGAATAAACTTTGAAGTTGAATAAACTATACCCAGGCTTTAGAGCTCTTCATGTCTTAGCAATTTTTCATGTGGGCTAGAACCAGGTATGTTCATTAATTATCATGAAAAGAACCCTGCAATCTAATTAGCAGCAAATACCTGTGCACCTGCAGCCTTCCAGCCAGGAGCTCTTCCTTGCCCGAAAGGCAGGCAAATAAAGGAAATGAAAACTTCCCACCAAAACCAGGCACTTCCAAAAGCCCAACACAGCACTGCTGAAGGAGGCAGCATGCATGCACAGTGCTGTTGTCTCTGGCTCAAGCTTCACTCATCATTTTCATGGACAGAAGGCTCCTGTTCTCAGGTGCCACTTCCCAAAGAAGAAGGGGAGGAGGGCAGAAGAGGCTGTGTCTGCAGCCTGGAGTCAGCATCCACCCCTGAACCACCCAGCACATGCCTGTATCTCTGAACATGCCAGATGAGCCAGACTGGATGCCCTGGTGACCAGTGCCTGTGGCTTGGCCACTGGGTGCCACTGCTGGCACCTCGAGGTTCCTGAGGTGGAGGTGGGGTTGGATGTTGGAGGGGTGATGTCAAGCGTGGCATTGGGGATGAAGGCCACTCAACACCATCAAGCAGGGATGGACCCAGCAGAGGAATGTGCATGGCAACTTCCTTCATGCAACGCACAGCACTCTTAGCCTGGTCAGCAGCAACAATTAAATCATATCTATGGATATATTTTAGTGTAGCTATTGGCACAGTGTAAGTCTGCATCCTCAGTTTCTATCTCCACATCAAGAAAACAGCCTGGGCGCCAGAAGGAACATTAATCTTTTTCTCTGTGCAAACTATGGGCATAGATGTCTGCACGGAAAAGAAAAAAGCCCGAAAGTCCTTTTTACGAGGTAAATGCTAATCTGACTAGTAACTCCCTATATCTAATTAGATACTAATTCTCTCCTTCTCAAAAATGAGCTGATTAGCAAACACCAACATAACCCAGCATTAACCTTGCCACCACAAGAAGAAAAATGGCAGGCTCCTCTCTTACGTCTGGACTGTTTGCTGGGTAAAATAAATGACCACCTTTCATTTGTATTAGAGGTTGACTTGTTCTCAAACAAAGCAAACACACAAAGGCCTCAGTTGCTTATTTTACAGCACTGTAAAAGCACGTTTTACAGCTGTGTTGCAAGCAATCTGTACTCATTAAATTATCACTCTGACAGGCTTCCTGTGAAAAGCTGTCAAACGCAAACATTTTTCACACACGACAAATCATACTTTGCCGGTGCTCTCTCAGACACTGCTATCTGGAGGGATGGCAGGCTCTCTCTTCCCTCCAGTTATCTTGTTTAAACTCCCCGGACAAGGGCTGGCCCCTCTTGTCGACAAACAGGCACACACACGGTTGGGAATGGCTTCACAAATGGACCTGAGAGAGCAGCACGTGGCTCCAAGGTCTCCCTGGCTTTCCTGACTAAAAGCAGAGCTTGCAAAGAGGGCTGGGTTACACAGAGAGAATGAACCACAGACAAAGCCTTGGGATAACAAGGCACAGCCAGCTCTGGTCCAAACTGACCATGCCGTACAGCTTCAACACACCTCAGCCAAGACCTGCTGATCCAAAGTCACCTTCTCACTCAAGGTGATGCTCAGGAGGATGAGCTCCAGGCTAAGGGAACCAGAACTGCGGGACCAGAGCCACAAAACCTTTCTTAAAATTTGTCTGTATTGCAAAATAAATCCTGTGTATATTATGGGCTTTGATGCTCAAAGGAAGATGACATTTCCAATGCCATTAACTTTAAGAGGCAGAAAAGGCAGTAATCTGCAGTCAGGCAATCTATAGCTCTGGGCTCTGTTCATTCTTCTAACATTTTTGAATTTCAGGGTAGAATTTCAATGCCCACCACTTAGTGAAAGCCTAGAGATGTCATGAAATAGTAAGAGTGAAAGGATGTGACATATGTGCCATCTCTTCAATAAAAATCCTGGGGAAAAAAGTCTCTGCTTTTGAACAAATCCTTCCCTAAAAGAGCACATTGAGAAACATAACCATAGTTACTTGGCAATTTCCCTTTTTACAAGTAATAAGACATATTACCTCTTTGCTGCTTGAGGTCAGACCAGCTCTGTCAGTAACCAGTGCAGGAGAAGAGCATTGCATCTCCCCAAGCTGCGTCCACATGACATCAGATTCCACTGCCAGAATTATTCAAAACAATCTTTCTTCCAAATTGCAGATACATGAGTTAATCGAAGAAACACAATCACTCCACCCACTGCAAGACAGAGTAAATCCTACCTCCAGACAACACATCTTCTTCTTTTGACTTTCAGATCCAATATATTTTTGATCTTGGATTCATAGGTGTTACTTGAAAATATTCACTCTTTTTTTTAAGTAAGAAGGGATGCAGTGTTTTCCTGTTCCTTGTGCTAACGTTTTCAGATATCTCAAGAGTGGGATTTTCATACAAGAGGGCATTTGCTGAGGAGAGTCCAGTGCTGTAGGGCACAGTCCTATCTAAAACAAAGGCAGCTCCTGGAAATGAGATGAACACATCAAAGGGGCACCTTCCCCTTCACCCACAGACAGATTTGGCATTTCCGTACATGCGCTGGCAACAAAGGAAAAAGCAGCAAAAACTGCCTGGTCTCAGCTGCCTCCTGCCATCTTCTGCCCTGTGTCAGGACCTGAGCACTGCTCCATGCAGAGTCCTCAGGGCTGAGTCCATAGCTGACCACTGCAGGAGTGCAAAGCTGTACTTTCAATTGCTTTATCTTCAGTAGCAAAACATTTATTTCAGGGAATACTTTTACACAGAGAGGCGCAGTACTCCACAGCACCACACTTACTCCTCTTGTAGCCACTGCAAACAATCAGAGCATCAGTGACCCAGGGTTCAGCGCCTAAAACCCCCACGCTTTATAGAACAAAGGAAACCAGTGCAAAAAAAAGTCAAGTCTTACCCAAGAGTTCAGCAAGGCTGCTGAGCCAATGTGCTTGCTAGACACCCATCTGTTGGCCATGTTCAGGTGTGCTGGTGCCCTTCCAGAAGGACACCAGGGCTGCTACACACATTTCTGCCCCCAAAAGCCACCAGACATGCTGCATTTCCCAAGCACCTGGTTTTCCTTAGTTCAGAGCCGAGTTTTCAATTGGCCTTATTCTGTTTGAGGTTTGCAAATGAGCTACACAAACAGATCCCAGGTAAACGTGCAATTACTCAACCACTTTAAAAAACAAATAAAACCAGGTTCAAGCACACATATGGAACAAGCTGAATTTTTATAGGCACAATTAATTAGTTTCAGATAATTTTCCACCCAGCTTTTTGAACATACTCTTAATATATTGTCCAGATTATGATTAATCAAGGACTGTCTGTCTTACCAAAACCTTTTATTTGTTTGTCTGTATAGACAATTATGCTTTCTAGTGTCTACAGGAGAACACTGCCACAAAGAGATTAATTATATTTTCTCCTTAAGAGGTTTACTCATAAAATGGCCACAACAGCAAGATGGATTCCCAGACAAATGCTCCTGCCCAAGCCACAGCCCTGCAGGCTCCGTCCCTGTGTTTTCTAGAGGTGCATCTGCAGATCCAAACTCCACCCTGCAGCTGCTCCTACCATGTGAAGCAAAATTCAATCCAGACAGATAAATGGAATTTGGGAGAAAACAGACAAATGCTTCACAGCTCTCTTCACCTGGAGGCTGAAGTTGTCCACAGTCATGCCACCTAGTCCAAAGGGAGGAAAGCAATTTTTTTTTTCTGAATGTGCTTCATTATTTTTAATATGCCTTCACTTCCCTTATTGCATACACAGCATTTGTAATTTCCACCAGGGAAAACCAAATCCTAGCTTAACAACCTTTTTCCGGAAGTGTTGAGAAACCGATGAACACATAGTGTTAACACATTTATTGAATATGAACTCAGAAGGGCAGGGCAGATCCACAAGCTGTTTATCTGTTCTGTTTTCAAACATGTGTTAGCAGTTACTGACATGGGAAGAACTCTTTCACAGGGCTTGAAGAAGTACAGGCTTGAATCTTGCCAATGTCACAGCAACAGCCCCAACATGTGAATGCTGCAGAGCTGGGACGAACATCTCCCAAAACTCTGCTTGATTAGTGAAAGTCAAAACAACAAAAACAACTGGGCCACACCCTCGTAAGTGAAAAAAATCTCCAAACCATCAAACACCAAGATTTCTACAAGTTCCGATTTCTGGTGCACTGTGGGGCTAGTAGGAGTCCAGAAGAGCAGGGTAGAAGATAACACACAGCACCCAGGCAGCACCTAGAGACTGAGCTTGTCAGAAAATAAGGAGCAATGAAGGAGGAGGACAACATGGAGATTGCTGTCTGTGATTCAAGAAACAAACAGCAGCACATTGCATCCCGCTGTATGTACCAGTCATCCCATGAATTAGGAAAACAGTGAGAAATGCCCTTGGTCACTTCTTAATCTATCCTGCTCTGCGCCATCCCATGCAGCAGGATGAGCCCAGACTTTGTAGCCTCCTCATTCCTGGTTTCAGGGACTGTTCACTGTTCACAGATCCCATTTTCTCCCATAGCTATACTGAGATTTCTCCCACTCTTTCCATGTTGTCTCCTCCCCAAGCAGCAGGTCCATGATTCCCATCACTTCCATTCCCCTCCTTGCAACAACTCTTCCTCAATGCACCTCTCTGCAGCTGCTTTTTCTTCCTCTATTGTTTGCTTTTCCCTCTACTCCTCCCGTAACTATTTTTCAGTGCACCCATTACCCAGTCTCTTCAGACACACCTGTGATTTCTCAGGTGCTTCAGCCTTTGCCCCACATCCATTTGGTACCATTATACCAAGTTCCCAGCCCAAACTTCACCTGGAAGCAAGCTCCTTCAGGCTGCCTCCCACATCTTCCCAACTCAAAGGAACTTTCTGGGACACTCACTAAGGTATTTCACAGGTACATGTTTTCCCAAGGTTCCCCTCCTACTGCTGTCAGAGTGAAAGGAGGGCCTGCACTACTGAACAGTGGGGATGTCTTTCTTGTTCCCATTACCTCAGTTACCCTCATCTCATTACACTTTCAGGGAGAGCTCTTCCAGCTGGGGCTGCCTCTTATTTGTTCAGTCAGCATGTGAGTGGCTGGACACTAAGACATTAAAGTACATTAAACACTAATAAAATAGCTCCAACCCTGCATCAGTGGGTTATCACACCACCACCAAAACGGGCATCCAGGGGAGCAGCTATCAGGACATAGACTTGATGGCTCCTTTGTGCAGAAAGGAGGAAGAGAGAGTTAATTTTAAACAGACAAACAATAGCTCATTGACTGGTTGACAGCAATTAGTAACCAGAAAGCACCAGGCACGTTTCCTGTAGCCAAGTACAAAGCCTGCTGCCTGCATCTTTGCCTTTGGGGAAAAAAGCCAAAAGGATAACAGCAGTTTACCTGTGACCTTAAGAGCAGAACTGCTGTGACTTGAGATCACATAAGAGTGTTTGATTCCTCCAAGCCCATACACAAACTGCTTTTGTCCCTTGCTGAAGCCTTCGCTAAATTACAAGATCTGGTATCTTTTTTTTCCCCTCCTCACTAACAGGGCAGGAACGTCCTTCACCTTGCCCCACGAGATTTCCTACTTCTGCAGTAGCTTGAACTTGAGCTTAGGATCTTTCCAAGCCTCCCAAAAGAGAGGTCTGGTTCTCACTACTGTCCAACAAGCATCACCTTACTCAACAAACAAGATTAAAAATCATGGTGGTGCACGTCATTAAAAATCACCAGATGGAGAGGAGCCAGCTGAAGAAAAACAACGAATAAACAAACTTCCAAGGCACAGACAGCAGACAATTTGTTTCATTGCTCTTGCATTGAGTGGGAAGCACAAACAAAAGCCCACAAGCAGGATTTTCTAAAGGAAGCATATTGGTGGTTGCTCCCTCCAGCTTCGCAGTCACTCCCTCCCAATCCTCAGTAAGTACCAATCCAAAACCAAGTCCAAAGGATTGCCTCTCCATAAGAACTTCTTTGAGGTATATCTTCCCAACACTTTCTGCCCTGGCTGGTATGAGATTTGGTGCCCTCCTCTTCTGGAGAGGGCAGAACAAGGCTGTGCCTTCACTCAATGTGAGTGGCAGCATAGACCAAACCACCCTATTATTTGTACCTTAACGATGTCATGGTCATCAGTGCACTCGCCTGAAGGTGGGTGGCAAGGGGAGAGCTCCTCTCACCACACAGGTTTATTCAGAAGCTCAAACTCCATGCAGCTCTGCCATAGCAGAGATCCACCCAGTCTCTACTCAGTGCTCCAGCTGTGCCAACACACCTGGAGCTGTCTCCTGCAAATATGAACCTGATGGCAACCAGTACTGACCCCAAGGTTGCGGGTGCCATAGACACAGGAGGACACTGCTAAAGGAGCAGGATGAGGAGCCAGGTTCTCTGTTCTCACAGGCAGCTTCCAGTAAAAGAGTTAATGTGAGATGAAGGTCCCCAAAGGGCAGTTATTTTGGTAAGGCAGAGCACCCTGATGGGCTGCCAAATTCTAACTATAGGAGCAGCAGGCTGCACACCTGTGGGGCTCATCTTTCACTGTTTGCCTCCACACTGCCTGAAGCAGCAAAAAGGAGACCACCAAAAGCTTTCCCTTGTCCCTTCTGTGTCCTTCCCAGTTACTAATACATCCCAGCTATGCATCCCACTGCACTAGCACACCTCCCTGATAATTCATGCCTGGAGACAGCAGCTGGAAGCAAAGGGTATTCTGAACAACAAAAACAAAATTCAGAAATGAATTCCAGTCTTTTTCCTCCAGTTTCAGCAGAGCTTGGAAGCTATTTAGCCAATGTTCTCCTGGACAGCCCCTTGGATTCAGCCACAAGCCAGTTACTGGAAGAAATTCATGCACCCAGGAGTAACACGGGGCTCACACTAGAAGGTCAAGGGCACCTGGGATGCTTTGAAGATGCTCATCATAATCACACTTTGTACCTGTAGCCCTATACAAACATGGAGCCCACAAATAGGAATCCCTCTCCAGCCCCTCTGCCTGCTCCCTGTACAGCAGAGGGGTTGTGTGCACCATGGATTTGGGGCCCCTGGCCAGCTCGCTCTTCTTGGATTTGGTTTCTTTCCACTTATTGCCCTCAAAGGGTTTCCTTTTACACTTCTGTATTTGTTTTATCTTAAATGCTAATGGAAAATTCAGGAAGACTGGATCAGAAATGGAACTCTCGGCATTTAATCACTTCCCAGATGCTGGCTCAGGCTGTACCACTTGATACAAATCATTCTGTCATTTGGGCACTGAGAACACCAAACCTAGTGTGAGCCCAGCCCAGACACAGACCATCTCACACTTCCCTCCTGTACAATGAGGGTTACAGAAATTTGCTGCCTTGCCTACAGCTAGAGTGCAGAAAAGAAAGGGACACAACTTGGTTTAAGTGCAACAGTGGAAGTGCTTGTGAAATACAGGGGCAGGAGAAACAAGGAGCTTGTGGGACTATGCAGCCTCTCTATTTTCCCCCCCAGAAAAAGGCTTGGCACAAGTTACATCTTCCAGGAGATTCAGGATGTGTCTTTAAAAAGTAAAAAGTAAGAACATCTTATCTAGGAAGCAACTGAACAGCGGAAACACTGCAGAAGAGTTACAGGCTATGTCCTGTCCTGGCTCCAATTCCTCAAAACAGCTGAGCAATTTCCCCAAAGCACTGCTGGCTAGCACAGACCCTGGTGTGGAAAACTTCAGCCTCAAAGGGCAAAAGAGGTGAAAGTTTGAATTTAATACATGAAACTGAGTATTTATGTAATCTTAATGTCATCATTAATTCTATTAATGTTATTAATCCCCAAGAGAGTGAAAGGGAGGGCACTTGTGAAGATAAGACAAGGCGTAAGACATTTTATTAAAAAAAAGCAAGGGGGTGCTTAATTCCCTGACTGGTAGAGCTGCTTCTGTGGCATGAGATGTCACCACAGTCAGTTACAGTTTTCACATGAATGTCATTGTCATGGAGGGAGACATTTACATGGCCAGAAAATTTTACCCACTAACTTCTCAATGAAGCCCACAAACACATCTGAGATTAACCAGCAAGTCTTCACCTCTAAAATCATTTAGCAATGGTGACTCCAACAACCCATGAAGTGTTTTTTATTTTAACAAAAACTCACTTCCCTTGCTGGTGAAAAGACATCTCTTACTGCTATGCTGGCATCAGGCTAGTGGTTTAAATTACAACAGGAGAGACCCCCAGGAGCATACATACCTGTACTGTAAGCAAATATTTAGACAGGATATGTAAGATATGGGACTCCTGGGCTCACAAGTTGTCCCAGTGCCTGCAAACCAAATATGCACAGGAGGATCTGGTGCTGTCACATTATGCACTGGGAGCTAAAATGACTCCTGATCAGCCCTTTGGGGATGGATAATCAGCAGATTGTTCCATGCTTCTGAATAAAGAGGAGATAATCCATTTCTGTATGGCTTTGGTGTCAAATCAGAGCAATTCTGGCAATAGTTCCAACAGCACACAGCACTCCAGCAACAGCTGATGAAAACACTTCAGAAGCCACCGGGCAGCCCAGCCTCCATCCAAAGGACGTGCTGCCACTTGGACAGTCCTTCTGCAGCAGCAACTGCTGCAAAGGTCAGGCACTTATGGAGGGAGGACAGGTTTGCCTCTCCTCCCAGACCTGAATGTCAAGGCTGGGACATCAGCAGCCAGAGAACCCACAACAAATATTTCCAAAGGGCTGGAGGACAGGGTTTGCTGTTTGGGCTGCATCCGGGAGTGGCTGATTACAGCCCACGGATGTGTCACGCCGAAACAGAAGTGTCCACTCCACCTGAAGTGAATTTGGTCTCTGTAATAACTCTTCCTGCCTACTCAGTCACTCTGCAAGGCTGTGGCACAGAGGATTTCATGTAAAACTAAGGAAGGTGTATAGCTCACTTTTGCCAGTTTTTTTTCCATTTGAATGGATTTAGCCACAAGTGATAAGGAAGCCCTGAAGAGCTGCAAATAGTAATATCAGAACTTGAGCCCATGCAGAAGAGCAGCTCTGGAAAGGACAGTGTCCTTTTCCAGTCTCACCCCTAAGGATCAAGACAAATATATGGGTCTCTATTGCCTCTCCTTCCTGTAGTTTGGGTACATTAGATCAAAAAGTGTGGGATGAATTATGCTGGCCAAGAGGAACTCAAATGTGCAAGACACAACTGAGCACAGCTGATCTGATGACCAAGACCAAAGGAAGGAAACACCATCCCACAAGAAGCCAAACATTCAAAAGCAGGCTCTCAAACAAACAAAACACAGCAGTCTAGGGCATGGAACTCCAACATTTTTGGAGAAGAGTCTGAGGACCTCAGCCGAGAGACTCTTTAACCTGCCCCAGCAACCAGCAGGAAGGTGTGCCTTCAGCTCCAGGTGACTGGGCTGGAGGGAGAGAGGCAGTCATGATCACAAGCCACCCAAGAGGTAAATGATGGAGAGTGGTAATCAGTTAATCTCTACTTCCACCCCAGGTAAGATTTTAAAAAATCCCTAAATCAGCTTTGTCTGCAGCGAATGAAGATTTAGTTCTGATATTAGCACTCAAAGAAGGAGTCATTAGGCTTTGGGACAGGCTGAGGAGGTTGCCAATTCTCCTTCATTAGTTTCATATGAGGCAGACACACCCTTGAGGGACAGGCTGGGCACAGTAAATCCAGCTTTCAGAAACAGCTGAACAACACCATCCCCTTCCAGACTTGCCACTCAAGGATTTCTCAGGCTAAACTGAGAGTGAGACCAGCACAGAGGATGCTCTGAAGGGCTGATAGGAGAACCACAAAGCACAGACAGAATAGCTTGTGCAGGCTCCCTTCCAAAGCTCACCTGTGATGAAGCCTTGTGCTTTGACAGGCATCCATCTCAGCTTGGCTATACGTGCCCCTGCCCTCACGCAGCCCTGCAGCCATTCCCCCCCAAAGAGGCAGATGCACCTCACATGATGTCTGCTCCACGTCAGGGATGCTAATGCAGTGACCTGTGCATGCTCTTTGTTTTCAATGCAGCATTTCAAAAAGCCTAGTCGTTCATTTAAGGTGAAGCAGATGCTGTTCCTCTGGTCTCTTTGTACGGGCTTATCTATGGGCTGGATTTCATTGTCTTGTTCTGCATTTAATAAGCTTGCAAGTCTAGACACTTTGGTTCTCCCTCTATCACCCCTTTGGTGTACCAGCAGGTAGAGACAACAGAGGTTAAGAGGGAAATATTTAGCCAGCAGATTTAGATGTTATCAAGATGATTGCATAATTCTACTTTGACTCACTGCTATTTCATACCCAGGGATTTTTTCTTTCACCCTAGTGCCAATCCCTTTTGAAAGCAAGAGACTGCTACCCACTGTACTGGTGCAGAGGAGGTTGGTGGGAGGTTCAAGGCACAGACTTTGGGATAGAAAACTCATATTGAACCAATGACCAAACAAAGGAACAAAGTCCAAAGGAGCTGCACGGGGGAACTGTCCTTCACCGCAGAGTGTGATGGTGATGTATAAGCAGAACTGTGTGAGCAACCCAGTCCACTTGACTTGTCAGATACTTCCATATGCAGCTGGCTCACTGCCATAACCTCACTCCCCTAGCCAACAAGGACAATCCAAGCAGCAGCCTGACATCCTGCTCCTCCTCCCCAGATGCTCAGGTAACAGGGCGCTGCAGTGTCTGGGAGCACTGAGGCACCTACAAAGCCCCACAGGAAATAACCAGGAGCTCAGAAGCAAACGAAGAAATGCCTCCAGACCTCAGCCAGATGCTGTGCCCAGTGTCTAGGCATGGACTTCAGCTGTTTGCAGAGGTGCTCTAAAAGGAAAGGCACGCAGCAAGGTGGGCAGTGTGGCTGTGTGAAAGCTACCTCCGAAGGGAGCCTCTTCCTGCAGCTCCCATGAGCTAAGCATGCCCTATGGAGAGCCAGTCTGACAGGACACGCTGCACACCCAAGGGCAATACCGAGACCAGTCATTTGCTTATCTGTCAGCAGTTGTCACCGCTCCAGCGATGGGAAATCAGCCGAGACTTGTTCATTATGATTCTGACCCTGCATCACACTCAAACCTCGGCCTCCACACAAAACCACTCTGTGTTTATCCTGCTGCTCTGCTTAGCCCCAAAGGCTAAAAGTGAGATGGATACAAATCCTGTGGGTTCACAACATGCTGGGAAAGATCAGCATTGTTGTGGATCAGGGCTGCAAGATGTGCATGTTAAAATTACGCGCGCTGTGGGGATGTACCAACAAAACCAACTGCAATCTTACATTAGAGCAAATGGCTTTTCAAAAAATTAATCAGAAAGAAAGATCTCTCTCTTTGGGAAACAAGCAGACATAATCAGCAAATACTTCTCTCTCACGGGATTGCAAAACAAGTAGTGCTCTGCCCTCTGAGCCGAGTCATGAACTTTCCCAGCAAAGGGGGAGACAGAGCAGAACACTGCATAGAAAACAACAGGATGGGGATTTTGCACATTTTTATCCCAAGGAGAGTAAGTTCAAGGTCTCTGCACTTACCATCAAACTTCTTGTATCGGGAACTAAACACGTTTTGTAGGTGATTGCTAAGGTCTGTGACAGCGTTTCTGAAGTCCTGTTTACTCTGCTGACTGTACTTCTCCTCCATTTCCTGAGAGCAGCATGTGTAGCCTTGCGAGCAGACTTTCAAGTGGTCACCTGAAAAGCAGAGAAGAAAATATCCCAAGTTAAAAAGACTCTCTATGCCAGAGAAAAGAGGTCTCATGAGGCAGGGTGTGTGAAGATTAGCAGCACCATTTACTTGCAAGGAGATTTTCCTGCTGCAAGTGCTGGACCAAAACATCTAAACCTGGCTCCTTAGAGAAACTTTATAGCAATACACACTTTCTGCCAGAACATTTAAAAGTGTCTTCTTACTTATGCAGTTAATAATCAGAATGAACAGGTATTCCTCCTGTACAGTATAATTTGAAGAACCAGAAAATTGACCTATATATAGATATATTATATATGGTAACTTGCATGAAGTTTTTGCGGAGTATTTTTAATACTTCCAGTTCATTTAGTTAATACACAACATCAATGGCATTTGCCTCTTTTTCTCCAGATAGTGCTTTTTCTTCACTGCTCTCCAGTCCAGCTACCAGAGGTGAAGTAGTCTCTCTCAGAAGCACAATTGTCACTGACACTAAATTATACTTGCTTTATGCAATGGTTCATGAAAACGCTTCATATTTCCCAGCTCCTATTTTGCACTTTTCTGTCATCATCCTGGAGGAAACGGGGTTTGTTTTTGGAGACTTTAAACAGATTTCTTTTTTCCTTATGATAATCCTTTCCTAAGAGTCATCTGGCTCAAGCTGGCTTGGTCAGAGGGGTCATCACCAAGCGTTTCAGTATCTGCAACAGTTCCATTTCAAAATCTCTCAAGACAATCCTGGACCTAGGATCTGGACCCATGTAATCTGCTTTTAGATGCCCTGCAGCAGTGTGGGATGAAGCTGTCTCCTTCCTGCACCACCCGTAAAACACCAATGCCAGGTTTTGTGGGCCAAGAGAAACCCCTGACAGGGCAGTCCTCAGCTCCAGCTCTCTGACAGGCACCACAATGAAGCACCAACACCAAGTAGGTGTGCTGATCCTTAAGCAGTTCAAATTTGGGCAAATTGTGCAAATCTTTGTCAACACAGAAGATATGATCAAAACAAGCAGTCAGGATGAGAAACTCATGTTTCCAAGTCAGATGGTATTTTAAAAGACAGAGCCAACATGTAAGCTGCTGCCTTCTCTCCCATTTTACACCCTGCTGCCAGACCTTAGCCTTCATTCTGAGGAAACAGATGGAGAAAGGAAAGCCCTTCCTTGCCTGCTCCCACTCTGGAAGTACGCAAGGACCTCCAACCACCGTGGAGGTTCAGAGACTCACTGTCAGAGCTGCAAAGGACTTGTCAGCCCCTATGCAGAAAATAACATCTTCCTGACAGGCAGTGCACCACACACTCAAGGAAGAGCATCAAAACTGGGTTTAGAGAAAGAAAAGCAGGTTTTTGACAGTTCAAAGCCAGCCCAAGGTTGACACAACAGGTTGATGCTCTGCCTGCCTTGTGCAAGATTTCTCAACAGTGTCTTTTGCCCAGGCGGTGAACCTTTGTATCACTTTGAATGATTTTCTAGCCCAGAAAGGTTAGTGTCTCTCCTTACAGACACTTCAGGGCCATCTCAAAAAATGACACAAATATTTTTATCTCTCTGTCTATATATATATGGTTCCTGAGAACCCCTCCTCCTAAAATCTGTTTCCCTGTTGTGCTACAGGGTTTGTTTGTTTTCTGGGGCATTACAGAAAGACCTTGACCAGCAGATAATTCTGACACAGCTCATTTATTGCACAAGACCATCCACTGCTCTTCAATTACAGAAAGCTCAAAGTCTGCTACGGGAAGCAGCACTGCTTAAGTACAGCTTTCAGAACACATAGACAAATCTCAATGACTCCTTACAGATATATCCTTTTGTCACAGGCTACTTCTTTCCGTCTCAGAGGAGCCCCTCCAGCAACAAATACATAGCTCCAAGGGAGGCTGCTCCAGGTAGTTTTGCAAGTCATTTAAACAAGAGGAAGGGGTTCACCTAGATTTTCAGATCCTGACCATTAAATACATCCTGGAGCATGCCTGGACACTCCTCTCTGAGCACACCTTACCTGCAAGGCTCAAAATAAGAAAGTGCCCAAGCATCACTGCTTTATTTCACCTTCAGTCTCTGCTCCAATTCCAATACAGGACTAAGGACTCTGAAACAACATTAACCATGAGCAGCAGCAAAGCAAATTCAGACCTACTGATAGCAGGATTTCTTTTCCTAGTTACACTTCACAGACACTTCTGAAGTTGTCCATAGATGCCCTACAATCCCTAATACAGTGGTTTTAACAATGTCTCCGATTTATTTATTACTTTAAAAAGCCCAGTGTATTTCACAAATACAGGTATCAGTTTCACATCTATTTACATTATGAAACTACAGTTACCATCCTAATGTTACAAAGCAAAATCATTTCCTCTAATCCCCTTTGTCCCAGATTTGACAGTGCCTCCCCAGGACACACGTGCAAAGCCAAGCAAGAGCACTACTGACAGTAGATCAAGCTTGCACAGATCCCATTTGGTTGATCATTAAGAAATCATGCTCCAAAATGTAACTCAGACATTCAAAAATGAATGGCCAAGCAATCTAATTACGGAAGATATTTCTCAGTCATGTCAGCACTATGTAGTCTTGGCTCATGATCAAGAATTAGCTCTGTCTGGAACTGAAGAGCTCTGGCTACTCAGTGCTAATCATAGGAGGATGCACTCTGCTACCCGGCACTTAAAAACCAGAAAGTTTAGATCTGTGGGCTGCTTTTCTTGCAGTTTTCTTATGCCATAGTGGGAGATGTCACTGGAAAGTCGCTGGAAGACACTGGGGGCCCCAGTTTTCCCACACAAAAGTTTGCCATTAGCACAACTGCATCTCTAAGAACACATCCAACCAACACTGGCACAGCATGTGAGAAATCTCATGTCTGGCCTTTTAAAACTGTTAGCAGAGGTGATCCATTCAGGATCCATCCACAGGACTCACCCCATGCAGACAGACCCTGATGCAAGACACCATCAAACAGCTTTCAAACACCGTGGTGCCTCAACCAGGAAAATGGAAAGGATGAAGGCTGGAGAGCTCCATATGAGCATGGACCAGTTACGCACACACAAAAACACCGACCCAGAGCCATGATCAAAGCCAAAGTTCTCTGTCAAACTGGCAGTGAACTCTTCTGAGGAAAACGAGTTAAAAGGATGTGTATTTACAGGCATACTTCGGAGAGATCTAATGTTTATGTATATTATGTAGAGAACGCTCATGGTGTGCGCTCACTGTCAAGGACACATTCGGCAATAATTATTTCCCAAGTTAAAACTCATCAGACAATGCCCATACAAGGCAACCCTTCATCTACTGTTGAGTGTGAAAAACTCGGCAGCTTTTGTAATTTATCACCATGTGAGCACAGCAAAAATATAACTCTGCCAGTCTCCTTTCAAGTTAGGCTTTTTATTGAATTGTTTGGCAGGGTTTGCAGTCATCACGTCGGGGGCTGCATGGCAAAAAGAGCTCAAGTAGCAGAGATTGACTCCAAACATCTACTGCATATGCATACCATCACCACAGCTTGACGTGGATTTGCAGCAGATCTTTCTCATGGCCTGCTGCAGCAAGACTTTTCCTTATTTTAAGATACATGTGAGTACTGAGAGAGAGACACCAAAAATTGTGAAAGAAACTTGCTCCTTGGCTGGTTAACAGCACGGCTCAGGGGAATGAAGGTGCTTGTTTAGAGACAGAAATGTGATGGTACATGATGTTACGATCTGCACATGCAAGCAAATGCACTCAGAAAGGTAATCTTGCAAAAGTACGATTTAAGCCATTACAGAAACACCACATTTAGCAGACTCCAGGCACACAGAGTTTCTTCTAAATTAAGTAACTGTTTTGCAATGTGTTGAAAAACAAGTTTTCAAAACAAGTAAATAAGTAAGTGAGCAGTGCAAACTCAGGGACTATACTGACATATATACTTTTCAGTATCATGTCCTGACATTCAGGACATGATACTGAAAAGCAATTATCTTTATCAAACAGTTTTCCAAGGCCTTTTCAAAATGTTTCTGGTTGTCTAGCACACCTTCCTAGCCTGCTTCTCCTCACCTTGCCCAAGTTCATACTTTAAGGACAGCTAATTGCGAAACTAGCTAAAGCTCCAGGAGCAGTTTACTGGGAGGAGGGGGGGTGAGTATTTCTTTAAAAGGCTCCCCACACAGCCCAGCCCTTCACTGGAGCTCAGCAAACAAGCCAGAAGTGGTTTATGGTCTGAAACGCTGCTGCTGGACTTTGCTCCCATGTGAGAAATTAGGCTGGGGTAAGGTTGGGTGGTGGAGGAGCAGGGGCCAACACTGCTGAGGACCTGAAAGCAGGGCCAGCATTTCAACCTTGTGCTCTGCCTCTCCCCTCTAGCACACACGGGCCTGTGTCATCTTTAAAGGAGTTTTATGACTTCCTCTGAACCAACTACCAAAGGAATCCTGGACTGTAATGCCAGACCCTAATCCAATTTCACACTAGACTTGCCTTCTAATTATCACTGAATATTAGGCTTCCACCCATCATATATAATTGACATGCTACCGAGGCTTTGCAAAACCCCCAACAAAGATGACAAGAAACGCTAGCATCACCCCTGAGCACAGCTCCACTACTCTGGCCCCACATTAGCAAGGGGCAAGAAGAAGAAAGAAAAGCATGAGCTTGTGAATGACTCTGGCAGAGTCATCAAGACAGACACATCTACCAAACTGTCCACTCAATCCAATCACCTTTGATTTACCCAAAATACCAAAAATGCCTCGTTTTCCTGGCTACAAAATGATCTGGGGATGCTCAGGCCCTCTGGGAATGGATCATGAGCTCTTGTCCATCTTCCATGGCACTGCTGTAATCCCTACAGGATGTCGTCACAATCACAGCCTAATCACTGCTTACACTGTTGTTAGACACCTGCTAACGAAAAGCACTACCAAAATGCAGAGTCTTGGCTTTTAACTATTTCCAGGTGAAATTACATTAAATTACACTTTGAACACCAAAGGGAGGAATAAATAGCTGTATCTGGGGTACACTGCACCCCAAGGCAGCCCTGCCACCTCCTCCCTCCTCTGTCACACATGCACGCTGCTTCAAGGCATGCTTTCTTCCTGACAGAAGCAGCAAACCTGAATTTTTAGTTGATGCCTCTTATCAGAACTCTCCTTTTTCACTGGGTGGTCAGTGTTCTCCACTTGCTTTTAAGCTGTGCTGCTGTTGGCCTTGTGTTTATTTTAGTGGGGAGAATACTCCTGTGGAGATGGTCGCGTGCCAGGAAGAAAGGGATGTAAAACAGCATTGACGTCTTGCTAACGGTGGTGACACATCCACCAAGGGCAGCAGAGTTAGAATCCTATGCTCACATCCTACAAATGATGCAGAGCTGCTGGTACCCTCTTGATCAGAGCAGGGCAAACTACGCTGGCAGATCTGGAGCTGTACTTCCCTCAATGCTCCTGAATGCATGGTGTTACAACCATCCCAAACCCTTATTTCAACTACACACTTCCAGGAGAAGCACTTTGTGCAGAAGCCTCCCCACCAGACACAAAATAATATACCCCAGTTTCCACTGTGAATCATTTCCCATTCCCATTCTAAAGACTTATGCAACCAGAGTCAGCTTTCCTTTTTTCCCTCTTCAAAACACTAGTAATTCCTGTTGGGATTTCACACCTAAAAAGCACCAGAAGAGTGAGCATACCCCATGCTCCCTAACTCAGGTCCTCACCAAGAAGATCAGCAGGCAGCACCACTCTCCATTCAGGCATGAGGCTCCAGCGTCTTCAGAATCACAAAAGATCTTGGTCCTGGATTCAACCATCATGGATTCTCATCCCCACCTGAACCCTTTTTCCAACAACACAGGACCAGAAGACATCTTCAGCATGTAGTCAGCTCCCAAAGCTGACTGGTAGGGTTATAGAAGTACCACAGTTTGGCACCATGTGCCAACATGCAGCATATTTAACATCCCACCCAATTAGCAACCATTTTATATAAACGGTTTATTTGCCTTATTAATGTTAAAGCCACTTGTTTCCCCTGCACTTCCACTTAGGTTATTAATCAACATGTATTTCAGTTTTCTGCTGATTACTCTAATGGCACAAAAAAATTTCCCAGACCCACAGAGAAAGCTTGTAATAGTGAAATGATTTTGGGGTTTTTTTGCAAACTTGTCAAGCAGTCAAAATACACTCTTTGATACCCAAACCAAAGCCCTTTCACCTACACTTAAGAACAGTGAACTATTTTCAGTTGAGCTTTACTGCATCTGTTAACTCAGCTGCTAATCCATCTTGCAGGCATGGGAATGGCAGTGCACACAATACCTCAGTGACATACCTCCCTTCAACACAACAAATAATCCTAATTATTTCCATAGTGTGTACCTACAGTTACTTAAAATATTGTATACAACCGAGGTCTGTCTGGCTTCTATTTTTCCATTTTGCTTTGCTGACAGCTTTGGGTTCCCAAATTTACTGCCAAGAGGGTCAGGGAGTGCAGAGAACAAGAGAGATTTATATCCATGTGTGTACATTAAGCCAAATGCACATTAGGAAACTTAATTTTCTACTGGAAAGAGCAGCTTAGGACATAAAGAGGGCTCTTGCATCCACCCACCCAGGTTCAAATAAACACTGCAAAGCTCATCCTGGACCTGATGACAGAGCCAGTCCCCGAAGGACCAAATCTAGGTAAACGCTGTCTGCTGAGGTCAACCAGAGTGATTTTGGGACATCCCTCCTGGGCAGAGATAGACCAGGACAGCCCTTCCCACACTCCTAACCGAGCCCTTCAGCCCCAAACAAAAGTTGAGGATGTATCTCTGCTCACCACAGCAGCCCAGAGAAGCATCACTGATCAACTGAGATCCCCTCCTGCCCAGCTCTCAAATTGAGGTTGGGGCAATGGAGAGGTTCAGGTGGGAAGACCCCAAGGACCAAACCCAGAAACTGCACAGGGACTCTGCCCTTTGCAGGTGATGTCTAAGCAAGCAGGATGCAGGATCTTGCCTTCAGCAAGGTTTAAAGAGTTCATTAAAAGATAAAACTCAGCTTACCTGAGGAAAAATACCATCACTGCTTCATTTCCATAGCACAGCCAACAATTTCCTACCAGACAGGGTGGCCCAAATACTGCAAGGTTTTACACCCTGGAAAAATATGCCATAATAGAGCCTGCTTTCATGCCAACAAACAGGATATTGAGTCAATTAGTGGCACACCAAGCACAAACCAGACAGATGAAGATAATACATTTCTGCAAACATCAAAAGAGAGAGAAACCACACAAAGACCTGAATATACAAATAAGGCAAGGGGGAAAAAGAATATTAAACATTACATAATTAAACTTGTTATTTAAGCAAATCTGAAAAGGAAATAACTCTGGCTAACTACAGGATTCTCCCTGGCTCTAGCTAAGACAGAAATCTTCAACAAAAACCAAGAGTCGATTCTTAATTAAAAAAAAACAAAAACAAAAAATCCTCCTTGGTATCTCTGAGTGAGAACTTAGGAAATGCAAATTTTCTTTATTACCACTAAATTCTTCAGGCATGAAATAGTTTTCATAACATGTCTCTGCCTATACGCACTAAGTGAGTGGTGTTATACAAGGGTCAAGGTATGCTGAAAACTGTTGTTGTTTCTTCTCACTTCTCTAGTGAGGAGGTTGGATAATAGACCAACCCACCCTCAGGATGACTGAGCCCCTCTATCAGCTACCAAAGAACAGGTAAAAAGCTCCATACCTGCAGTCAGTAACTCTTAACCTTTACCTAAGGGTAAAAGTCACAGGAAAAAGAAGTTGCATACAGCCAGCAATTACACTTCAAAATTCAACTGAGATGGGCCAGCAGATTTTACCAGGGTAATCCAAAAAACCTCACCAAGTATAATTTAATACAATTAAAGGGAGCAAAAGGGGTGGCAGGGAAGAAAATCCATTTGGAACAGCAAATACACACAATTACTGAAACCTCGGGCACAAGGACGAGCAAATAAAAGAGATGTGGCTGGGAGACAGTTACTTACGTTGTAAGACTTCTCCTTTTTTTTCCTCAAATTCTCCTTTAAGAAGGCAAAACAAAGCCAAAAAACCCTGCCTGTTTGTATTTTTTTTTCCCTAAAGCTTTTGGCTGTTTGCCAGAAAAAAGCAGCCTTTGACGAAAACTGATTCCATCACAACCAATGTAATTTAAATTGGAATATTTTTCCTCCTTAACATTTTCTCCCTCCATTTTTGGCTTCTCTCCCTCTGCATGCCCCAGACCCTCCACCAAGCACCTCCAGGGATGCTCACACCAGTGCAGGGTGGCACCACATGTGGGCAGGCAGGAAAAAGCAGAAATATGCTGCTGGCAACCACTTTTCCAGTAATTTTTTCCTTTTCAAGCACAGTTGATTCCAGTGTCAATGCACAAAAACACATTTCAGAGCCACACAGTAGGTTCTTGTGAGATGCACCCAGGTTCACCTATTTGTGCCAGCAGACTGGTCATACACTGGCAAGTCCCAGATCTGGCAGCAGATGACCCTTGTGATTCTGAGAATCATGCTTGATCTGGAAAAATACCTCCAAAGTAAAAGAAGCTCAGAAGGATGTAAGACCTTCACGGTTTTGTGGATGCACTCAGTAAGATAGTCTCCTCAGCTGAGAGCTGCACTACCATGAGAAGCCACTGCTGTCCCAGCTGGTGGCATTGGCACATTTTAAGGCAAGCACCACTGTCCCAAGGTACTGGAATTGTGGCTGTATAGCCAAACCCCCTGAATATCTTCCCTTTCTGATGTTACCAGCTACACAGGGGCTCAACAGAAGTGAAGATTTCCTGCTTGCACAAGCAAAACCACACATGCACCACGACACAAAGCAGAGCTACCACTTCCATGAGTTCTACAGCAGTAAGAGCACTAAGGGCATGCTAACTGGCAGCTGCGACCCAAACAAAAATTTTTTAAGAAATCCCAAAACCTAAAGCTGTTTTTAATTCCTCAAATAAGAAACAAAGCTTGTGGAATTCAGCCACAATTTCCTGTTTTGGACTTAAAATAAAATTTTAAAAATATCCCAGGCTTTATACAAACAACAATCTAATCTACAAACTGGAGCACAAGAGAGATGTTAATTAACTTCCAGAAAGATTAATTTGCTATTGCAGGATCCCAAATAGTCACTGCGGAACCTGCTGCAATTCTGAGACCAACTTTACATAGAAGAGAAGAGAAAAAAAAACCCAAGAAACAAACAAACAAACCCAAACAAAAATGCAAGACCAACTGCAAACAACTGTATTGAAGGGCAGTGTATTAATAAACACACAAATATCTGGGAAGTAGCAGGGCAATGTTTTCCATTTATAAGGACACACTCCTTCACCCTGCCTTTGGGCAGGGAGAAGAGTAAGCTGGATACAGAGGTTCAGCAAAGAGCCAGGACCAGTCAAGGCCACCCAAAAAGTCCTAAGTGACATGGACAGGAGGACAGCTTTTATTCCCCTTGCTTTGATAGTAAAAGCCATGTAAGTTCCTTGTCCCACGCAGCTGCCAATGGAAGGGCTCTCTTCCCAACAACACAGGTAGCCTGGACTTCGGACCAGAGCAACAAATCCTTATCTCCTTCCTCATAGTGTCCTGCATGCCACCAGCCACCCACACTGCAGCACCCACTGATCCCAGGAACCCCACTCAGGGAGGGAGCAAAAGTGATCCCAAGCTCCACAGCAAGGAGAAATACCCTATCTTCTCTATTTGCAAAAGTATTGATTGCTTGGGGGTTTTGGGGTCAGGACTTAGGACTTGTAGTAATTGGAAGTATAAATTAAAAGGTGACAAGCTTTAAGGGTTCAGGTGTGGCAAAGTCCAGCTGTAATCTAACAGTTGAGAAACCAGGCACCTCCCCTGTCTCTGCATACCCCCAGTGTCACCCAAGGCACCTCTGTACAGGAGAGAAAACTGAGCTTTGGACTGCTTCTATCAGGAACACCAAGGCCCAAGGAAGAACAAGTTTGCTTGGGCAACTTGTCCATCCATTCTTGCTGAGAATCACAGGTCCCTGGTGCATCCAGACCCTATCCAGCAGACGCCACTCTGATAACCCCCCTTGACACAAGGCAAATAAACAGGGGTTTGCCCAGAGGGTCCCACAGCTTTGAATGGCATTATCTCTCCATCCTCTGGCTGGGATGCTAGCAAACTTCACTTTCTGCCAGGCAAGGACAGATATTCCCCAAAGTGAAGAAATACAATGGGAATAACTCTTTTTGGTCTGGCTGCCCTCTAGTACCACTTGACGATGGATGGTTGTCTCCAGACAGCATTTCACACACTCTGGCTCACTGAAGACCAACCCTGAGGGCTTTTGCTTCTTAAATCCCCCCTTATTCAAGCTCAGAGATATCCACAGCCTTTCTGCAACACCTGATAACCAGTCTGACCTACGAGGCGAGGCAGGTTCCTCCTCCAAAAGCATTCACGCCATTGCTCAAAACAAACTCATTGGCACCCGAAGTCCTCCAGCAAGAGCCTCCTGCCAAGCCCCAGGACGAGCGGTCTGGGGACATCAGCTCCCTGCACAGAGCAGCCCTTGTGCAAAGCCAGCAAAAACAGAGTGGGGGCACGGCTAGAAGCAGCCATTTGGAGCACGCTTCCCCCCAACTAAAGAAATATTTGCTCTAACCGCCTTGAAGTCTTTAAGGGAGAGCTCAACTTTATTTTCCTTTCCAATCCACTATATTCCATTTCTCCACACAGCAACTGAACCAAGCAAAACCTACCTGAGCCCTCCACGAACAAGGCCCTAAGCACCAGACCTTCCCCCTGGCAGAACAGAGCTGCTCCCCGCACGGCCACATCCTGCCGCCCCTGATAGGACAATTAGCCTTAATCCTCGTTAGTTCTGTACGTTTCCTTTAAATCCTGTTACCGCATTCCTCCGTGCACTGGAGCGCGGCCCAGCCGGCCTCCTCCAGCCTCCTCCGCGGCGGTGACGGTGACCCCGCGGTGCCTCCCGGCTCCTGACCCGCCGGAGCTAAGCGGGTCCCAAGGGCTGCAATGCTCCCGGACTAATCTATCTTCACTGATTAGTTCTTAATCAGGAAGGCAGACATGAACAAAGGGTGCGGATGAAAAGAGGGATGGGGAGGGCGGGAGTTTAAATGGCAGAAAAAACAAAGATTTTCTTCAAGGAAAGGATCCCCTTTGCTGCTTTAGGAGGCAACTCTGAAAGCCTGGTCCAAAAGCGGCATTTGAAGTCTAGCTACTTTCATATTTATAACCTTTGAGTCACTCCACAAAATCTACGCCAAAGCAGACCGGGTAGGACTACTACAGTCATTTATTTTGGAAGTTTATCCAAGCCTTAGTTAAAGATAAACAATGTGCCTGGATGTGAAAGAACATCAGAACCAGGCGACCAGAGCAGCGGGGAGCTTCCACCGGCTTTGATAGCACCAAGGCATAAGAGGGTATCAGTAAACCCAAAATATACTTATTCCTTCCTGCAAAGGCATGGGAAGGCCTGGGAAGTTCTTGTTTGTCCTTGGGAGGCATTCTTGCTATGCTAATGTTATGCAAAGATTCAGCTTAGAAATCTCAGGCACAATCAAGGCATTTAGACCCGACTCATTAATGGCCAAACAGTTAATAGGCTGGAGCTGTAATTCCTCTGTCTGGGGACTTGAGGGTGTATAAGCCAAATCCATAATATATATATAGATTACAGCTGCACTGTGATCTGTTACTGAAGATAGGAAGCACCTCTCCGTCCAAAACGCTCTGAAAAACAAAAGTAAACCCAGAATTTTTCACGTCTCCACTGATTTCCAAAGCCAGTAGTGCATCAGTCTTCCTAAACCTGTTTCTTAAACCTGGGAAAAAAGTGGTCACCAGCACATCTTAGCACTAAGTACATGCCCAAGGAAAATCTCCATGAACCAGAAGTTTAAAAGAATATAATTACCTCTAAAGCAGCACCTGAATGTCACAATTACAAAATAGTCTTTAGAGCTTGCAACCCTCCTTTCAGTTCAAAGTTTAAGGAAACACCAACACACCAAAAACCAGAGTCTTTCTTGTGAAAAACTGATCTGCAAACATATGGTGAACATATTGCCAAATTGGAGAGACACCTCAAAAGAGTGACAACGCGAACTTTTGGGACTTCAAATAAACAAATTTGAACTAATCAATGTGGAAAGTCTGTTTTCTATTTGTGGCTTTGGGTTTGCTGTTTTATGTTTCTTTCTTTGTCTTAGCTGTTTGTTTGCTTTCAATTATGCAGGCCCCTCCTTATCCTAACCTCTGAATCTCCCTGTGCTGTGCTGGCCGGGAGGCAAGCAGTAAGACACCGTAGTCATGGAATATCTATCAATTGTGAGTTACAGGATGACCCAGAAGAGGCTCCTTCTTCAAACACTGTTGGTTTTGCTCACAAATCAACTCTTTTTTGGTGCATCCCCTCCATACAAGGGTATGGCACCAATAGTTGTCCTTTCCTCTATAGTGGGGACTATTTACTGTTCCACAGGTCATCAGGAGGTAGCAAGCAAAGTTTACCAGATGTGGCTTTTATCACCTCAAGTGGAACTATTTTCTTTATGGGAACCCGGGTTTTTAAGGTTTTATCAGATCACTGCGATTACCAAAGCCCCACTTACATGCTCAAAAGCTCCTATAAAACCTGTAGTTCAAGGTTTATTTGGTCTAGGTGGTTTTCAACTTGGGGGAATGACTTGCAGACACAAGTAATTTGTCCTATAAGCTTTGACTGACCAATTGCAAAGTACACTCAAACTGCGCCTGCCTCCTGAGCAAAATTCCATCAACTCACTGACCAAAAGATGTTCTTTTAAGAATATTTTTTAAAAAGAGGGAAAAGAAGAGGAAAAAAGGGCTTGCAGCAAAAAGGAAGTTTCAATTACTTTGTTAAATCAAGCAGAAAAATTAAGATCCAAGCAAACTTTATTAGCTCTGACAAGCAAATGCTGATGCCTTTGTTTCCTATGCGCACAGAACTTTTACTAAGGAGGGGCGTGTGTGGTTTGGGGTTTGATTTTTCTTCTTTTTAAGCCACAGAAATATGCTTTTTTTTTTTTTTTTTTAAACAACATGCTTTGCTAGAACTGGGTTTCATAACTATATTTGAACAAGGGAACTGGCACACAGAGCTATCACAAAACAGCTGATCCTTCTCTAAGCATCCACTAACATTTTCATGTATCAACAGTACTTCACAACCACATTTATCTATGTAGAACCCCACACTAATAAGCCCTTCTCCTGCCTGCAGAGCATGCCAAGCAGATTAACAGTGCAAATAACGTAAGAAATTAGAGCAGGTTAAGAGACTCCAGAAAGAAAATACACAAAAGGCCAGATTTTTTGAATTAATTTTGCATCCGCACATTTTGCAAGGCAGTTTGGCTCCTATTAAGCATTTCATATTCGGTTTGTAGTCTGCAGTCTGGAGGGGTCTGTGGGAGCACAGCAGTACTCTGAAGGTCGCAATATGGGGAGCTGTGGTCTCCTAAAAAACAAGTTTTTAGAAGGCTCACAAACTGCCCACTGCCCCACTCAAGCCCTACACTGCTCCTGCTGAACAAACCATCTCCTCTGCCAAAACCCCCACTGGCTCCCGGGCCCCTGAGGGCGGGTGGGCTGCAAGCTGGTGGAGCAGTTATTTCCACCGCCTCAAGGACCAGAAAGTCTCATTTGCTTAGAAAATAAAATGCAGTCCAAGAGCAGGTCCTGGGCAGACATAAATGAGACTTCAGTTCTAAGTGGAAAGTTTTCCACAAGACATTTTCATAGCAACACAGAGACTGTTTTGGCACCAGAGGAAAGGCAGAGTACTTGTGCTACTCTAAAATTCCAGCTCCCTGGTTGTCCCCCCAGTTTAGCTCAGCCCAGGATGACCTCCTCAGCCCAGACACGGGCAGTGTCCCTTCCACCCTAATGTGCCAGTTTGGAGCAAAATATTCTAGCTAAGCAGCTCCACTGCAGAGCAGCTTTCCAAGAGTCTGGAAGAATCACTGCCATCACCCGAGAAATGCTCCTCCTGAGCATCACAGCCACCACTCAATTTTGAGGAACCCATGCTACATCTCAGTACACAACTGCACACTATGAACACCCAGTAAAGCAGCAAGCTTCTGGAATGCTGCACTTTCCAGCCTTGCCCACCCAGCCACACACAGGCCTTTCTTGCTTCATCAATGACCCCAGGGATGCTGTCAACCCCTTGATCCAGCCTGCCTTCCTGGGAAGAAAGGTGATGCTGCTCTGCCCCAGGTTTTCGTTCTGCTCATGTTGTACGAACAGCTGGACCAGAAAGAGTCACCAGTTAAAGGGGTTTCAAAAATAATTAGCTCACATGAATCTGATGCAAAGCAGGGTTGGAGAAACAAGCTCGGGTGAAGGGCTCTGGGAGGGATAGCCAGAAGAGCTTGATCTTGCAGCAGCTCTTCCACTGCAGATGCTACACCAAGGCACAGATCTGTGCTTCCCAGCTCATCCTCTCCCTCGGTAAGAGCTCCCAGGGGCTAATTGGGACATGCAATAGGCTCTCTGTGGCCATCAGAAGAAAGGCTACATGGGAAATTAATGAGCAATATGTGTATCTGATATTGCATTGGCAAAAAAAATCATTAAAAACAAAATCATACACTGCTGCCTAGAGCAGGACACCACAATTTGATAGGACTTTACAATTTAAAGGTTAAAAACTCACATCATGCATTACTGCAAAAGGCAGGAAAGAACATATTGCTCAAAGGGGATGCCAGCACTGAAAACGAGGAGGTGGGTCAGGTTTAAATCTAAACAGGTCCACCGCACATCCATCCCAGGGCCACTGTTTATAATCAGAGAAAGGCAACTTTATACACAAAGATCAGACACTAGTGGTTCCTGGCTGTTCCCAGGAAAAAAAAAAGCTGCTTTTCAGCTGAACTTTCCGAGAACTGTTCATGTAAATAAGAAAAACCTTCAGAAACACACATGGCCAAGGCTGAAGAAAGGCAAACACGGAGAAAGGCAAATAAGCTGCACAACAGGAGGCAGGGGACATCCAACGCTGAAAACACAAGGTATAACTTGCCCAGGACCTTTGAAACTCCCTGAAACTGCGCCACCTTACAGAGGGAGGGTGTCAGTGGAAATCCTCCCTCCAGCTAGAGGAACAGCTCCAGATTCAATCCCCCTGAAAAAAAAAAGGGATGGTGCCTGGAGAGGCAAGAGAGCCCAACCCAAGCACAGGGCAGGACATCTGCCCAGAAAACCCAATAGTGACGTCACTGCCTCTTCACCCAGGGAGCAGCAGCAATGGCACAGGAGCACAGCCTGTAACATTCAGAACCATCCCCTACATCTCCCACCTCCCTGCTGTATCTCCCCTTGGACAAAACACCTCAGAGCTAAGACCACAGCGGAGTTTGTAAATAAGATTTTTTGACCTGAAAAACGTGCTTTTAAGCCCTTGACTGCTACTCCTACCAAGTGTTACTTTTCCAACAGCCAGGTATCCGTTGCAGAAACCACCCAGCTCACACAAGCACTGCACTGTGTTCTGCCAGCACAACATGACCTACGTCCAAAAACCCATCCTGCTGCTGAAACAGACTCCCAATGTATTCCCAGGTCTGGAACCACCAGCCTGCCAGTGTTTGTGGAAAAGGCGAGGCTGAGTAGTGTAACCTACCCTGGACGAGGCAAGAAGGAGGGTGGAAGAGAGGGGAGAAAGGATTAAGATAAGGATATCACAAAATTTAAAATTCCTCCTTCTACCCCTCTGCAGAATGCCCTATCTTTGCCACCCTCCTTGGCGCAGCTGTGAACACCAGCCTTATCTGCCGCCAGCTTCACACAGGCACTCCTCCTCCTCACCACAGCACAGATAAATCCCAACATCTCTGCAACAATTCTCAAGCCAACTTTTGTGCTGTCACCTTTGTCTGAGCAAATGCCTCCCATGAGGCACAGCAGCATCCCAGATGACAACAGGAGAGTGCAGGAAGCCACTTCAACCTTTGAAAATTAAAGCTTTTTGGATTCCCTACCCTCCTCCCAAACAGAGTAAGCATGTGCCTTCTCACTGCTGCTCTACATGGGAACAACACGGCATAGGGTCATGTTTTCTTAGGTATTCTGGAAAAAGCAAGTTTGGGAGACACCTCAGCCTGGTGTTGTGCAGACTGTCCACCTGTAGACCCCAACTCTGATCCCCTGCTTTGAACAGCAGCTGGGCTTGTGCAAACAGCTTTGGTGGGATGGGAAAACAACACACTGGGCTTACAGCACCCAATGCCCCAGGGGACAATTGCACTGAGGTTTTGCTGGCAGGAAGCAAAGGCGTTTGTTTTGTCTTCTTAAGCACAGCCCTGAGCCACTTGGAGGGAGCAGGGAGAGCAAACAAGACCTTTGCCATCCACCTCCCAGGCGGGATCATCAATGTCCACCAGCAGGAAAATGAACAGCCCTGGCACTGTGAGGGGATGGCTGACTGGAAGGATGGGATGGATTTACCGGTTGTGTTAGTCTTCCTGAAGCAGGAAGAGGAGCTCCCCTCTCTCCCCACAGCCACTGCTGTGTCCTGGCACCTTCTGTCAACAAAAATACTCTGTGAAATAAAGTTTGCAGCTAAAAAAAGCCTGGAGGAGCAATGGGCAGCCCTTGCAACAGGGAGGCACCGAGCAACCTGCCAGCTACATGTGGAGATCCTGGCAGGGCTGAGACAAGGCTTTGGGAGGAGGGCTACACTCTGTGGCAAATCCATGTGGGCTGGGTGTCTCCAGTGGATGACTCTGTTGTGATCATAGCAGCTTCCCGCTGTGGGGATGGACCTGTCCTGGAGATGCACCAAGACAAAACAGGCCAAGCAGCACCCAGACAAGGGCCTGCAGCAAAGTAGTGATGGCCATGCTGGTTCAAATCCACGTGCCTGGGGCTCAGCCAAGGAGATAAATGCAGGGAGCAGAAAGGACACAAAGGGCAGAAAACCAGGAGCCAGCAACTATCCCATGAGAGACCAAGTGCTGGCCACCACCCCGTCAGTGTTTCTGTCCAAAAGCCAAGACTTACTTTCCTTTCTAAACTCTACTCATCCTGCTTAAAATAGAAGACTAAAAAACAATAAAAATAAAGTGCCCCATCCTTACACCACCAAATGAAGAGGCAATAATGGAAGAAGTATAGTCCTCCAGCCTGGACACCCTTGGACAAAAGTCCAAGCCTTGAAGCTTCACTTGAGCGCCCAGGTAAGAAGAAGATTTCCAAGACTGCCACAGGCTTAGGGACAGCTCCCCTCCTGCTCTTGTGCTATTTTCAAACAATGACATTTCTTCCAAAACAAAGTGTTTTGCAATCCTTGAGCAATTCTTTCCTTTTCCAATAAAAAGTGAAATTCTCCTCATTCTCAGCCAGTCAAGACTCCCAACCACAGGAACAACCACCAGCTCCAAACCCATCCACCCTGCAAACGGCCATGTCAGAGCCCTCACCCCAGGCCCAGGGCTGGCTCCAGGCAGGTCTTGCTGTACCACTGCTCACAGAAGACTGGGAAAGGTTAAATTTTAACTTGAAATTCCTTCCATAAACTGCCTGACTTGTCTTCTGAACCTCCCTCCTGTAAAGGAGGGATTTCACTTAATCTGTTCAACTTCCAAGTGTGCTCCTTCTGCCATAACTTGTTTCCCCAAAAAGAAATTGCTTAATGTCCTGCAATATTAATACATATATTTGTAACTGAAAATCCGTGGAGCTGAATATGACCTATTTCTCGTAGCAATGTAAGTATTTCCAGGTCCTAGCAAAGGCACAGTAAAAGTAGCTCTACAGCAAAATGAAACTGAAGCCAATAAAGAGATTTGCTTTGAAAGAAATTAATATGAATCAAATCCAAGAAAGCGGATTTCATGGCACAATTCGCCTATGTTAACTGCCCAGTAGTCTCCCGAACTGCCAGTCCAAAGGCAACACACAGTAAAATTTACATTCTATGGTCACTCAGACAGATATCTGGTGCAAAGGCTTGCACTTTAAAATAAAAACCCATTGAAAGCACTTCTTAAAGAGCTTTGCAGTTTAAAAACAACACCTAGGAACTATGTGGGACTAAGCAATCTAATCCCAAAAGAAACATAGTCAGTGCCAGTGCTCATCCCTCGATTCAGCTGGGAGAACACAAGGGGTTAAACATGCGGTGGGCTCTTGCAGCAGGAGCATGAAGGGCCTATTTAAAAAGAAGAACCAGAAATAAGGAATTTTGCCAGTTTTTACCCCTGATAAATCCACATTCCAGTCTGTCAGCTATCTTGTTATCCCCAGAGCTGCTGAAGTGTCTTTGGCTGTAACTATGCATGACTCCAGCTTTGAGTAATGGAAATAAAGTATGTGCACTGCGACTGCAGAGGTCCTTTCCCAACCCCAGAAAAAGAAAGACAGAGCAGGAGGAGATCCTAGAGAAGTTCAGGAATTTTGTACAGAGAAGCTGGAAAGCTGTTCACATCCTACATCAACTGCCCACTGCACCAGACCTGTGTGGGGAGAGATGCCTACAGCTTGTAAAGGAGATGCCAAGTTTTAGCCCAACACAGCAGCTCTTGCTGTCTGCAATAACAAACAAATAAATACTCCTCCAGATTCACAAGTCCAGTTTAGCTGGCAATTCACAGTCAGCAAACATTTGGAAGCAGTATTGTAAAATTAAACAAAGCTATCATTTACAGGAAACCCTGCCTCGAGTACAAATTATAGAGTTGTTAAGTTTATCTGGGAATGCCTTGCCCCTGAGTGCTGTATAATTATTCCTAAATCTTTCAGGAAAGAATGCAAATATTTTCAAGCCGTAATTCATTGACAAGGAGGAAGTGTCATTTAACCTTCTGTGCATATTTTGATACCTAGAAATTAACCCCTACTTTCCACAACTATTTTTCAGGTTCCTACTGAGCCAGTTGGGCAGCAAGTGGACCCACAGCCCTTGTTTTGGCAAGGCTGGACAGGAGCATCAGGCTCACCTGGCACTGTTGCCTGCTCCCAGACTGCTTCAACAGCAGCTTCAAGGCTGGTTTGGAGCAGCATCGTTCCAGCCAGGCTGCTCCCCTCACAGAACTTTCCCCATAAGGAAGGCTGCTGAAAAGACTGACTGTTCTCACTGGAGTTATGGCAAGAAGAGGTATAAAGAAGCCTTTAATAATGCAGAGGGCTGAGTTATGTGGAGTTTTCACTTGCGAGGCGCCTGCACCACGATCCCCTTGGTGGGCAGGATTCAACAGGGCTGAGCAGCCCTGAGCCCTGTCTCTTCCAGCCTCCTCTACCCAGCAAGCCATAGCTCTCCAACCAGCCCCAATTAACTCCAGTTAATTAGCAGAAACCACATGGCCAAACGCAGTCACACCTTTCCCAACTCTCCCATAGAAGTGTTTTATTTTGCAAAGGCAAAGAAGGTAAACTCATCCTCTGCTCAGGACCCTCCAGCAGTTGAGACCTTAATCTACCAAAGGCAATACATTGAGGCATATTTCTAAAGTCACTTGCAGCCAAAGGGGAGAGGGCATGCATCCTCCAGGACTGCATCTGCAAAGCCACACACACAGACTCCCCCACTCCCCATGGCATCCCAGGTGAGCACACTGCTCCATGGGGACCCATTCTGCTCCAGCTCATTGCTGTGCCAGGGTCAGGGTCCTGCCTGCCGGCACTCATCTGCTCTGAAACCCTCATGCACCCACTGCTGTGTTATAAAGGAAAAATAAAACACCAAACCAAACAACAGCCAGCCTTACCTTCTCAAAAAGGTAGCACTCACACGACTGTATTTTTCTCCGAGTGACATTATTAATTTAAAAGAGCTCAGCAGTGGGTGTTATCCCCCGGTGCTCACGGCAGCTCCTTGGCACAGCGGCTGGGTGCTGCAGGAGGGGAGCATTGCCACCATTCTCAATTCCTCAAACATGGAATGCAAACAAGTACGGCATCAAGGTTAGGCTGCAGCAGCTACAGACTGTCGCAGATCAGTGCTTCTGATATGGTGGAACTGGGAGACAAAAAGACCTGGCTTCTTCCTCTGGGTAGATTCCCTCCCTCACTAACAGGTAAGCCCAAGAGTTTTCACTATGAAGATGAGAGAACTTCATGCAAAATGGATTTAAACCCAACTCTGCCAAGATGCCATGATGCTCCAAACCAGTGTGATGATGCTCCAAACCACCACCTGGGTCCCAGCAGCACAAAACCCCTTCACCTCCTCTCCTTACCAGTGAGCAGTTGTGAGCTTTCTTCCATGCCTGGAGCCAGGGAAGGGAGGCCAGGCCAGGCACAGAGCCCTTGCACTCCCTCCTCATGCCACTGCCATGCTTGGAAAGCAGGAGCATGTAAAACCTAACCAGCAAGCGATTGCACTGGAAGAAAGCAATCTCATTATGAGAGCTAATAAAAGCGAACCGCAATTATTATGTAAACAGCACTGAATCATTAGCAGACACTATTAAAGCCATTTTTCCCCCCACGGAGAAGAGTATGGCCCTATGGCACCCTCAGTTCTGTCTCTAAACAGAGCCAAAACTCAGGAGGAAGCCAGTTTGTTTTCCTCCAGTCCAAACTAAACCAGCAGCACCACTCTGACCCCTGATCTGCATGCCGGGTGTTTGCCAGCTGCTCCCAGTGCCTCTGCCCAGGCAAAGGGACATGGGCACTACTGCTTCACTGCCTTGGCTCACCAGGCACCTTGTGCTCCCCCAGGACTGCTGGCCCACCACACTTTAGAAACCCTAAGGTACACAAAAAAATCCAGCCCATGCTATTGAGAGCAAAGGCAAAGCCCACCAAAGGGTGCCATACGTAGCTGGCAAGGGATTGATTTTCCATCAGGCTCGTAATTACGCCCATTTCTTTGATCTCATAAATGTTCTCTCCTTCCATGGGAATGGGCCAGGGAAAGTCAAGGAAGGTGCAGCAGGTTATTTATCCCCCTTATTGCACGGCTCTCCCTATCACTAATTTCTTTCCGATAGCAGCACTCACCACAACTGCGTGAAGCTGCTTGCTCTTTAATCCTCCATGGTGCAAAGTTACCTTTAAACAAACAAACAAACAAGCCAGCTCCTTTGCAAAGAGGACACTGGCAGCCAGTTGGCTATAAAGACACTCAAACAAGATCCTCATGTTTGTATGAGAAGCAAAAAACTGCATTTCAGCCTAGTAAAAATCCTGGCTCTGTCTTTATGTTCCAAGAATGCTGAATCAAAACAGGCTCAACTCTTTAAAAAGAGAAGAGTACAAAGAAGCAAAAAGTTTGTATTAAAACCCATGTAATCTTTTTAAAACACCATTATTAGAACCTGTAGTACCAGCCAAGAGTGATTTATCACCCCCCTGTCATCACAGCCTGCAACACAGAGCTTTTTATACCAAACTGTCAATGCAACAAAGCTAAAGCCTCAGCTCATAATTTCTTAAAGCTGGCCCTCTGCTGCCAGCAAATCTGCTAAACCCTGGAATTTGGGGGTCCAGTGCACTGCTTCTCCTCCATCAGTGCCACGCAGGGCGATGTGATCCAACACAGAGCACCCAGCACAGGTTCTGCATGGTGCTTCCAAGCAGGAGGATGTTAGAAATCAGTGTATGTAAACAAATCACCTAGGGTTATTTCAGCTTCTTTCAAAAGGAAAGTCAACAGGCCATAAAGGCTTTAACTGCATTTTCCAATGCAAGAAGGGACGTACCTCAAGGTGCCTGGTTTTCACAAGGCAAGTGGTCAGAGCTCTCTGAAAACCAGACACCCTGACATTTGGGGTTTTCCTGTGAAGTTGTTACTCTAACACACCCCAAATCACCAGTAATTTCTAGAATAGCACTACAAACCACAAGAGGTTAAATTGACTGCACATTACTTAAACTAACCTAAGGGTGACCCCTGGAAAGGAACAGCTATTGGATGTTGTGGTTCTGTAGAAACTCAATTACCAAAGCCAATTTCCTATGAGCATTTTTAAAAAAGGGAAAATAAGGGGAAAAACAAGGCAGCAACAATGCTGACAATGTGTAAGGGCCACATATTTTCACCTCCCGAAAGCTGCAGCCTCGCCTGTAAGAAGAACTGCTCCTATTCCCACAAAAATGTTCAAACATATTTTAAACATTTCATCATTGTTTGCTCCCATCTGAATTTGCTTAAAATCCAGACAATTCTCAGCTTCTAAATTGGAAACATTAAAAGAAATACTCCTTCAAAATCCTTTGCTCAGGGTAGCCCCTCTCGACCATCTATGTACCTTTCCAACACCAAAGCTTGGCGAGAGAGAAGTGCCTCACAGGGAACTCAGCCACCAGTTGTGTATAAGCCACAGAAAATATGAGTTGAAAGACAGGAAACTAACAGATTTTATTTCTCTGCTTAGAAGATGGACAACCAAAAAAGTCTTTCTAGGAGTTTTTTTGGGGAGGTGGGGAACCTGACAATGCTTTACATTGGGAAAGAGGTACTACAGTTCTATTTTCAAATTAAAATCAACACTGGGTAGCCCTTAATTAAGATTGATCCCATCAGCTGGTATCCTCACACACACTTTTTAAGCATCATCTCCATCCTTTCAAGCACTTTGCAAGCGACGTGACGCACTGCTGCCCTTGAGGAACGCCACCCCATCCTACCTCTGTCCTCTCCCAGGACTCACAGAGACATGAGAGGTGACAAACCGCAAGATGTGAACTAGCAGGGAAAACAATTGTGCCAACCACGGCCATTTTCAAACAGGAAACACCATCCTAAGAAAACTACCACAGCTACACCCTCACAGGGCAAAGCCTGCTAACAGCCCACATGGCTTCCACCAGCTCTGTACACATAAAGCCTCCAACACTTTCTCACCAGGTCCCCTCTTCTCAACACACTATTTTTATCTGAGCACCTTTCCTGGACCAGACAGATGTAAACAAGAAAATTCTCTGGCACAAATATGGTGCTTCTGCCACAGCCTCTGCAGGCTGCACATATCTTGCACAGGCAAAGAAAAACACAAAAATCTGTCTAGAAAAGCAAAATAGTTTCATGAAACACTTCTTTAACAAACCAGGAAGCAGCTAAGATGGGCTATGACAAAGTAGTAATCTCTTTTAATTAAAACACTTGCCAATGAAAGAAAAGAATACACACACCAGCTTTCCTCCTGAGATGCACAAACTCCAGTGAAGAGCGCCTTTCTGGGCACCAGAGGGATTTGCCATGGGGCATCTTGAAGCACACAAGGTAATTTAGGGAACAAGAGGGAAACTTTCTGGGTCCTTGAAATGCTTAGCAATGGGAGCAGGAAGTTATCTTCATAATCTCAAAAGAAAGAGAAAGCAGGAGGAATGTGAGGAATGCAGGGAGGTTATTGCCTGGGAGACCGAGACTGGCAGCTCACCCTCAGCCTAGCCGCCGGTGAGGAGACACACATCCTGACCTCTCTGGCTAATAAGAATTTCCTTCGCACCACAAAAAAAAAATCAGGTCCCTTAGGATTGCTCCTCTTCTGGGAGGAGGCAAAGAATTTTGCAGCAACAATGGAATAATCCTGATGCTCCATCCTGGTGCTACCCACATCTGCAGGACATGTCAAGGATTAAGCCTGTGCAACTCAACACACATGCACATCCACAGAAATCCATGGTGAGTGAGTTCATGGGAATGGCTATGTGTGAAGAGGACAGGAGATGAGAACCACGCGTCTGACACCTCTTGAGAGCAACTGGCAGTCCTTCCCCATCCATGCAGGTTTCCAGGGTTGGCAATCCACTGCACAGAACCAGGACAGCGCAGTCTGCACAAGCCACCATCCAACACCAAGAGCAGGCTAAGACCCCAGACATCATCAGCTCAAGGAACTGGGACCTTTCCAGCCTCCTGACAGAGGTCACAGCCCTATTGGGCAGATTATTCCTGCATCTCCAAGACAGAAGATGCTCATCTGGAACCTTCTCCCATCAGAGCCATCTCACACACACAGCAGTGATGCTTCATCCTGACTTCCTTGGTTTCACGGGTACCAAGGAAATACCGTGGCAGAGGGGAGAGGAGAGACCCAAAACAGCGTCTCGCTGTCGTGTTGGCCTTGCTCTGCTGCTGTTTCAGTATGAATAAAAAGCCTGTTGACATACGAAAGCCACAGAAAATCTCCCTGAAACTACAAAACAGTACTGAAAACATTGTGCAGCTCAGGCCTTCTGCACAATGTACACACGCCTATTCAGCCTCTTAAAAAACAGCTACATGTCTAAGGAAACATCTGATAATTAAGGCAATTTTAACAATAGATAATAATTTGACTATGAATTGTATGGAATGTAATGACTGCTTATTCTGGCAGAAAAAACAGCACTTTCTATGAAGTGTCTGCCAAGGAAAACTATACTCCCACTCAGCCTGGACCACTGCAAGCAGTTGCTGCTAACCACATGCTTCACGCTGCCGGCTGCTAGGACACGGTACGCCGCTGCAGCCGAACAAAAACCCGCGCTGCAGCTCTACGGAGAGAAAGCAGCGTCCCAGGCGAGCGGCGGCCGGAGCCGTGACTCAGCCAGGAGCCGCCGCCAGCCCTTGCCAACACTGGCTGAGCCACACGGCCGCCAGCGCCGGACGCCAGGGCGCTCATCGGTGGCCTGCGGGCAACTCGCACACTGCCAGCTCCCCCCTCCCGCTGTTTCCAGTTGCTAAATGACATTAGAAGCAGCTAAAAATACTTCAAGCAATTCTCTCATTTACTTTTCCGTGCCAGCAGTTGTGTTTGCCGCGGGGATGTTCTCCGGTGGTCACTTCCCCACCCACGGGTGGCTAGGCAGTCGCTCCATTAACACATGCCGGGCAGGAGAAAACCCCCTGCCCGCCAAGGACCACTGCCTTCACTGGACAGGAGTCACGGCAAATAGGTACAGCTGGTGGCCAGGTCACCCCGCACCTTCAAAGAGCCCTCAAGGGTGACCAGGTGGAATCTGGTACTTCTCATAACACAGCAAGTCCAGAGCTGCCTCTTGCAAACTGACTACAACAGGCTCAGTAGTGCCAGACAGCAGGAGTAACGCTGGCCTGGAGGGGATCCAGACACCGTTTCTCAGTTGGAAGGGGCCTCATGGAAGAGAAGCATGTGAAAAACTCAAGCAGCATTTGCTGAACTTGACATGTAAAACAATGGGCTGGTTTTGGCTGGAGCAGAGTTAATTTTCCTCACAGTGGTTAGTATCGGACCGTGTTCTCGATTTGTGCTGAGCATAGGGTTGATATTACAGAAAAGTTTTTGTTATTGCTGAGCAGGGCTTACACACAGCCAAAGTCTTTTCTGCTTCTTGTACTGATATGCTGGCAAGGAATTTGGAGGTGCATGGGAGATTAGGTAGAGACACAGCTGGGACAGGTGACCCCAGCTGACCAGAGAGAGATTCCAGACCATAAGCCATCATGGTCAGTATATAAAGTGGGGGAAAGGAGGAGAAAGGGGAGAACATTTGGAGTGATGGTGTTTGCCTTCTCAAGCCACTGTTATGTAAGATGGGGCCCTGCTCTTGTGGAGATGGCTGAACACCTGCCTGCCCAAGAAAACAGTTAATTCCGGTTTTGCTTACATGCTCAGCTTTTGCTTTCCCTGTTGAACTGTCTTTTTCTCAACCCACAAGTTTTCTACCTTTTACACTTTTGGTTCTCTCCCCAATCCTTTTGGTGGGGAAGTGAACGAGTGACTGTGTGAGGCTTGGTTGCTGGCAGGAGTTAAACCCCACAAACAGCACTGCAAAGAAAGCAGCGTTCCTGACTGACCAAGGGCAGCACACCAAAGCACCTACTGACAGCCATAAATACACTGGGGACAAGTGAGCAGCAGGACATCAGGGCACGCCTGCCCACAGTTACTTTGGGCAAAGTCCCAATAGTCCAAAAATCAAGGGTCAACCGATTTCCTCTGCCATGGGGAAAAAAGCTGCTCTTACAAATAGATGCAGCTATTCCAATAATTTGGTTTAAACAGAGATTAATTACGCTGAACACTTCACTAAGACTGAACAGAGTGCTGCCTGCACCCAGCTCCCTGCAAAGGCAGGCTCCAGGTTTGCTCTGTGCTCCCCACCACCGCCAGAAAAGCAGTGCCAGCAAGAGCAGGATGACGCTGCTGCGGGAACTTTGCCGGTAAACCGGCTAAATTTTCCACCAAAAGGCAAGATGTTTTTTTCTTTCCTTTTCAATCCAGAAAGGAAATTTCTTTCCATTTCAATCCAGGAAAAGAAACATGCAGTTCTTCCAATTAGCAGGAAAAGGGAAGGAATTTCGATCTGTTTAATACCTGAGGGCAAGATGCAGCCTTTTGAAAGAAAGGTTGGGTGGGGGCTTTTTGTTCTTCAAATCACAGCCACCTTACTGTGGGTCTCCAGATACCATCGCACCAGCTCACTTTGCATTTCATTCTGCAGCCCCACAAGACCAACCAGGGTAAGCAGCCCCTTCAGATGGTCACTCAGGGGAGTTTTGCCCCATCAACATGACAGCTCAGAGACACATGGAATCCATAAGGATCAACATATTCTGGGTAGAGTTTGAACAAAGTCAGTGGCTCTGGGACCCAGAACTTTCCAGGATGTGACTCGTCCTGGGGAAACTGTCAAAGTCATCTTAAAAGCAGTTACAATCTGGCGCTCTGCCCACACCACCTACTACCTACACGCTATCAAGAGTCAGGTTTCACAAACCGTGTAGACATCAGGTCTACGAAAGCACTGACCTCTCCAGAAACAACAGCAAGATTGCATCTCGCCACCGCCAGGAGCCCTGCCACACGCACACCACAGGGCTATAGGGGCACCAGCCACTGAAGAACACTTGGGTACAAAGCAGCACCAAAGGGCCACAGATTACTAAAAGCTTCCACAAAGATTTATAGCAGTGGTCTGTGTTTATACCTCTAACACCAAAGCTGCATAAAAGGAAACAAGTTCTCTGTGTCCCACACCACAAATAACACATTTTACACCTCTTATCAAGCAAGCAGTGAGTTGACCAGCTGTGTGCTTCTTTCAGAAATGCCTAGGTACTTCAGCAAGACATAACCTGCTATTTATACATACTCTAATTAGGTCCTAAGCCTGGTCTAAATAAATATTAAAGTGAACTCCTAGGTAATTATGGTGAAGGAGCAGCTTTTTAATGCCACTGAAAGAGCAATGGTACAAGATAAAATGCCCGCTGGAATGGGCATTTCCTTGAAAGAAAAAAGTTTGCGTATCTACTGCTCCAGAAGAAAATAAATGTGAAAAGAAGAAAGAAAGAAGAAAATTTTCAGACTAAAATAAATGCAAAAAATACATGTGAGATGCTATAAAACCCCAAATGACTCCCATGCCTTTCCAGTGAGGATGAGTTTCACTTGCTGTCACATAGCCCAGTGCAGGGACACATCTGCCTGCACCACACAGCTTTGACAATTCAAGGCCAACATTTTATAGGATCAGTAACCCCCGACAGCAGAGAAATCACTACACTTACAGAAACAAATTTACCATAGCTTTTAGAGCACCTTTTCACAAAGATGCTAGGAAGTTTCCATCTGCACTGTGATCTAAAGCAACTTGCTAAGAGAATGTGAGAATAAAGCATAATCCATCAAATCAGTACAGAAATCTAACAAAGAAGTCGATGTACTCCAGACATGAACAACCATGTGTCCACCCATCATTCCATCAACATTCATGTGTCCAAACGTGATTCCATTCAGTCCTCTGAAGCCTCTCCAACCTGTCCTCCAGTTTAATGAGCAGAGAGGTGCCACCAAGCAGAAATCACCAGTTTCCACCATCACCCCAATGGGATACCTGTCCAAGCACATGGCTCATTTATCTTGTTCCCACCGATAGCCAGGCGCCCAGGTAATGGCCTTTCCAAACCAGGAAAGGTTACTCTCCTGATGGAAAACATGCCACTTACCACCTGAAACACCAACTGAAATCAAAGCTTTGGCAAGTGACTTTTCTGGAGACACAATACACACCACAGACCTCTTACCCTGGTGCCAGACCTCAGCCTCCAGCATTATCACCTGGCCCATGGGACTCCACTGCCCTGTGCTGATCCCACAAGGGCAATTTCAGGTGGAGTTCTCCACTCTGAGAAAGTTCAACACCAGCAGTGGGACCGGTGGTTACATCTGCGTACACCAGCTAAGCGGCAGGAAGGGAGATCCGGAGCCTCTAAACACAACCCACGCCGAAGCCACATGAATTCACAGGGGGAACGTGAAACTGCAGCAGGTGTAGCACCCCACTCCAGGTTTAATTTTAAATTCAATTGCACTTGAGGTACACCACACTTTAAAGCTGTACACAGCACGCCTCCTTTAAAGACTTCCACCACCCTCTCTGAAATACCCCGCACAGCAGGATTACGTTTAAAACTCAACTTTGCAAAACCTGTTGCTTTCCAAACAAGGCCAGACCACAGATTCCAGGAACAGCAACATAACCCAGCCGATATTTTCAGCTTGTCATTGCAGAAAGCTCTTCTTTTGTCAAATAATCTTAACTTGCTCATCACTTTTCTCAAACAGACAACAGCTTTAGAGCTTCAAATGGAAGCCCTTTCAGCATGATCTACTCCTGATATTCTCCAAAGCTCACCCAGTCATCTTAAACTACAATATATAAAATAAGGACAAGGTCAAACCTTCCCAGTACTGGACTTCAGAGGAAGTCTGCTCACATTCAGATCCTACACTGATGAGGGCTGGACTCAAATGCAAGACTATTTATTAGAGACCATTTTACAAAGCAGGCAGAGTGAAGGGGAGAGAGTATTTTAACTGCAACCAGTCAGACGTTTCTCATTAAAATATTTCTTGGAGAAGTAAACGGGCCTGCAATTTTATTCAAACAGATGTAGGCTAAATGCATATCATTAGTCTGACAATACAAAAGCACAAGCGACTGAAATGATTTTAATTTTGTCAGTGAAAAGGATAATGTATGCATATCTGGAGGGCACACCAATGGTAAAGATTACCCACAGCTTCTATCTGAGCCGTCTAAAGGTATTTACTTGGGGTCTGTCTGTGTTGTGACAGTGTCCCAGACCGAAATGAATGCCTCCAACACTCCACATTTTTGAGCCATTCAGTCATGCATTTTTGTTATTGTTGAAAGTAGTGCGAAATTGCAGTGCATGAGCTGGAGTCCTTGGTGGTCTCCGAGGATTCCAGCTAAAAAGGCACTTCCTTTGTTCCGCGGAGAATGCGGTCCAGTAGGTCATTCAGAAGGGGAAATAAAAGCAGCGGCCCTGGGAGGGAGATGAAGGATGAAACAAAAAGAATAAAATGTTTTGGGTGTGAGCACATTAGCTACCATTTCCTACTGCTGCCGGCTGCGAGCACTCCTGTCCCCGGGATGCGCAAGTATCTCGGGACGACGGTGGAGGGAAGGAAGAAAGAAAGAAAGAAAGAAAGAAAGAAAAAGAAAGGAAGGAAGGGAGGAAAAAAAAAAAACAAACCGAAAAAAAAAAGGACCCATGTCTCAGTCCCTTCGCCAGCAGCCGCCGGGATCGGGGCGGGACGGGCCGCTCGCTCCCCGCCGGGGCGAACGGCAGCCCAAGGGCGGGAGCGCCCGCCCCGCCGCCGCTGATCGGGGCCGGCAACAGGCGCGGTCCCGCCCGGCACTGCCCGGCACGGGGCGCGGGCGGCCGTGCCAGGACCCTCCGCACGGGATGGGCGCCGAGCTCCGGGGAGCCGAACCGAACCGCGCCGAGCCGGGCAGCGCGCCCCGAGCCGAGCGGAGCGGGGCCGGGGGGAGCGGGGCCGGGGGGAGCCGAGCGCGCACCCCGCGCTCCGCGGGGCCGGGCCGAGCGCGCACAAAGGCGGCAGCGCCGATCGCGACTCACCGTTGATCTCGTGGCTGGGCGCCTCGCTCTGGCTGAAGCCCTTGGCGGCGTAGAGCCTCCGCACTTCGGAGCAACTTTTGGCGCGGGGCTCGGCCGCCAGCAGCAGCGGCAGGCTGAGGGCGGCCAGCGCGCACAGGAGGGGCGGCAGGCAGCCGCGCCGCCGCGGCATGGTGCGGGCGGGCAGGGGCCCCCGGGGCCGGGCGAGCGCGCCCCGAGGCTGGAGCCGGCGCTCCGCCGAGCCTGCCCCGCCGCGTCCCGCAGCAGCCGCGCCCGCTGCCCTGCGCCCCGCTCCGCTGCGGCTCCGCTCCGCTGGCCCGGCGTGCGGCGGCGCTCCGCGAACTTGGCCCGGCAGGAAGCACATGGGGTGGTGGTGGAGGAGGAGGAGGAGGAGGAGGAGGAGGAGGAGGAGGAGGAGGAGGAGGTGGAGGGAGGCGGGGAGGGCGGCAGCCAAGCAGGATCGCGCAGGGCCGGGACAAGCCTCTGCAGCCCCCGGGAAAATCAGGAGCTGGGATCCGCCCGCCCAACGAGGCGGAGCGGAGCCCGGGGCTGCCCGGCCGGCTGGCCCCGTGCGGGCGCTCTCTCCCGCGGAGAGCCTCGGCTCTGCCCCGGCCCGGGCACCCCCAGCAGCGCCTGCTCGGCCCGAGGAGTTCCCGCTTGGCACCCACGCTCCCACTCACGCCAGCTCCGAAGTGCCCCGCGAGGGAGAGATTCCCTGGAAGGGCTGGAATCGGTGGCTTTGCTGTGCCTCCTGAACTGAAGCTCTAGGTGGTTCAGCTCTGCCCCAGGTTTAATAGGTTCACTACGCTGATGAATTTTGACATCGCTGTGACAGGTCCGAGCTATGTGCATGAAAGACTTGTCAAAACCGACATTTTCCCACCAATCTTCTGTTTCCAATAGTTTAGCAAGGCAAAGGCCTCAGGAACACTGAGGTGTTCCACATCAAGGTGCCCCAGTCACTCCTTCATACCCCAGCCCAGCACACAGACACGTGCACAGATGTAAACATGCCTTGCTGAACCCTTGGACCAGAGTCCAAAAGTTGCTCCTTGCTTCTGTTTACTGAAAAATCGGACAGTATTGCAAGAATGACAGGCACCATCATAAATTCATGAGGCTGCAATGTCACTTAAAAAGGTTTGCTCAACCCTTGCTCCCTTTGTGGCATGGTGAGGTCTCCGTGTCCTTGTCCCCTGTGTGTGGGTGCTGCATGGGGAGCTCTGTCCTGCTGCAGTGTCCATGTGTCTGTGCTTAGTGCTGTGTCTCAGCATAGATCCATTTGCCCCAGGACAATGCGATGGCCTGGTGATAGCATCATTTAAGAAAAATAAATGTGCAGTGGTTTACAATACAATGCTCCTCTTAGCAAATGAGCTTCATTTCTCTGATTGCCACAGTGGAGAAGGAAAGGCTGAAACAGCAGCAAAGGAAATTGCCAGCTTCACCCCCTTGCTCCCAAGCTTTTGCTACCAAAAGTCCAGGTGGGTCAGGAGGAAAAGCTCCACTATTTATTTCGCCTGTGAGAGCAAAGCATGGCCATGCTGTCCTGCCAGGCACTTCTCTTAGGAACAGGATGCTCATCCAGCTCCGAGCTTTCCAGCGGTGACACTGGCAGCTCACCACAGCCTTGGGGCAGCACAGGCTGCTGCAGTCACGAATCACACCAAAACCAGGGGAAAACCACATTACCACAGCCCGGCCTTTGCCAGCCGCACTCGTGCTGCAGCATCCGCCTGGATGCAGGGAGCATACCCTGGCTGCACAGAAAATGGGCCACAACATCCAGAGGGAAAAAAAAAAAAAAAAAAAAAAAAAAAAAAAAAAAAAAAAAAGGAATTTGCTTAAAAAGAGTCTCCATCAGCCATCCTGATGGAAAGCAACCTCAGTCATCCTGCCATCCGCTGGGGCCACTCACACCAAGCTGGTGAGACAAGCCAGGCCAGAAGTTCTCATGAAGTTATAAAGTGTCCTGAGAGAGAATAATCCTCTAGGATCTGGCCCTGCAATGTATGACTGAGTTCTGGTTTTCAAAGCACTACCTCACCCTCCCAGCCTTTATTTGAAGAGACAATGTGAATTTTAAAGAGAACTCAGCAGGGAGCACTGCATTTTTTATTCCAAAGTGAGAGAGAAAACGAGAGTGAGAAAGTCTGTGGGGTTAGAGACAGCTTGCCATTTGTTGTTTCTCATAATCCCATACCTCAGTGGGATTTAAGAAACCTCCTGAAAAACACGGAGGGTTTTGTCAAATACTTGCTCAAGTAGTTAAATCAAAGGCTGAAGCAAAACAATGGAACTGCCTGAAAATTTTCATGAAAAACTCTTTTTCTTTTTTTTTCTTTTTTAATGAATAGAAAAGTGGCCTCTCTCAAAGGAGAATTTTTTTCTCTGAGTTTTTTGCTTTCTCCAGCATTTTTGCACATCTGGCAGACCCTCCCCAGCTCCCTCACCCCAAACGGCTCAAGCAATTTCCCTTTCCCAGGAGAAGATGGAGAAAAGCAGAGGAAAAACTCATGATTTAGTTTAAAAAGACTGAAAACTTCTGACTTTGCATGTCCCCCCAAACTCTTTTCTCTCCATTAGTATTTCTGTAGTATTTCTGTCCCTGGGCTCTGTGTTTCTTTTCAAGCCCAGTCTCAAGGCCAGCTGTGGTGACACAGGATGCTCCTTGATCCCCATGTCCCCTTACCTGGCAGAGATTGCTGCCTGCAAAACTTTCAAAGCTGTTTCGTCTCTACCTGCTCACACTCAGTTGTGATTCTCCTCTCTTATCTGGGAGGATCCCAACGTGTCCCTGTCACCAGTGCAGGCACTCCGGGCTGGGCAGGGAGGATCTGCTGGCACAGCCATCACTGGTGACAGGGACATCACCCACATTGTGTCTGCATAGAGCCTCTTCCAGTGTATGCCATGGACCTTGCACCACTTGGCATTTCAAATTTCTGTCATCTCATTTAGTCAAAAAGCTGCAGCCCTACCAGCTTTTCAGAGAGAAGGAATGGCAGGGAAGGAGAAGCCAAAGACATGTTTCTCCACAGTTTCTTTTCAGCTTCCTCCCGTGTGCTGCCTCTCTTGTCCAGCTCAGACCTCCAGCCACACTGCTCCTGCCCAAGCCTTCATCCACACAGCAATGTTGGTTTAATTAAAACCACTTTGAATCCATTCTAAAGGAATCAGCACAAACCCTCCATGGGGATGTGGTTAAATCATGCTAAATCTTACTGGTCTCAGCTGAGTCCACACCAGCAATGTACTGGCTTACACTAAAAATTGATACAAATAATTGCCAACTGCACAGGATTCCCAGAATCAATTGTAACTTCAAGTTGGTGGGAGTGGAGTCGTTCTCTAGCACTGGCAAATTTTGGCAGCAGAGAGGAACACCAAGCCCAGCTTTAGCGCCAACTACACCCAAAAATCCCTCTGGATTTATATGAGGGCTTAAGCTTTTGGTCTAATTTAATTCTGGTCCTGGCCGTAGGTCTGCCACAACCCTGCAGTGTTTCCAGTCATCTGTCAGGGAATTTACTGGGAGGTTGTATTCAGATAAAGATTTCAGATACAGCTGTTTAGGAAAACCTGGCTGAATGCTATCCTTGGCCTGGCTATCATTAAGGATGATTAAATCCTACACTCTGGTAGGAAAGTCTGGGGCACAAGGAGGTTAGAAAGTGTTGAAAGGAAACTGGACAAACATGTCTTCCCAGCTCCAGCTCATCAGCAGGAGATGGCTCATTGTAAACCCAAACCAGGCGTGTTCCTGTGGCAGAGCAGACAGGCTGGAATGAGGGATGCTCAAGTGGAAACAGTCTCCTTTGATAAAACCCCAGATACCACAAATTCAGGGGTGTTTGATCCAGGGCATCTGTCATGAGGCTGGGGTATCCTGCTAGTTGCAAAATGATGGTCTGAATCTGGTTTCTGAATGTCAGCAGCCTGATATTTTAGGGCAAGCAGATCCAGTGTTTTGGTATGGGCTGATGCCTCTATTTATTTTCATCACTTATTTTTATCCAAGGGCTACTTCACTCTATACAGAAGAACAGAAACCTCCTGCAGTTAGTGTCCCACTCTGGGACAAGGGATGGGTTAGCTCCCTGTTGCTTTCTGTAGATAGGCTGATGCCAGCTGGGTGTAAGGGGTTGTGCACACTGAAGAAAGATGGAAAGATGCTGAAAGGCAGGAGGATCAGGGGGGATCACTCTGCTGGCAGAGTGTCACTCAGATTCCCGTGTCTGAAACAGCTTACGGTGCAGTGAAGTTGCTCTGCAGAGCTCAAGACAATCTCCATTTTAGGGAATGCAAGAGTTCATCTCTTTCCCCAGAAGGACCAGAAGTCATCCCAGCCCCATCCGCAGGCACCACAGGGAGACCTGGGGACACACAGCTTTGAAGGGCATGGGAATGCACTCACTTTCACAGATTTTCATGCCTGCATTTCCTAGCTCTCCCAAAAGTGACTCTGGCAGATGGCCCTGACATGTAGCACACTCACACCCAGAGGATAAAAATACTCCCCAACAGATTCCTGGCAAGTGAACGTCAGTCACCATTGCTCCAGAGCTGGCCATGGCGTCCTCTCCTCCTTAGTCCCCCATCTGGGTGTGCAAAGAGGGTCCTGAGGCTGCATCACCCAGTGGCATCAAACAGATCGATGCTGGCAGCTGGACTGACATCCCTGATCCATGCTGACTCACCTGCACGTCTTCCACAGCACAGCATTCCTGGGAACATGTCTCCATCCTCCCTGCTCCATATGACCTTATAACTGGCTGCCACTGAGGAGGGGTGGGAGGCAAGATGGGACCCTGCATCTGCCTCTCCCAGGCCTTTCTCAGTGTGATGACAGCCATAATGTTTAATTCTCCATCCACACTCACATAATCTTCCTGTGGCCATGAACTGGGGCTGGAATGGGGATTGCTTGAGGCAGGGGGATTGAGAGGGACCAGTGGTTGCAGAGCAGAGAAGGTGGGTAGCACAATTCAAGGATGACAGAAGAAACACCCTCCCAACCCATTCTTGCATTTTCATCCCTTCCCAGCAGCAGTCCCTTGCTCAGCCCTCCCTCGGACATTCTGAGCTATGTTTACAGCAGGTATCACTGCCTGAGCTGATTTGTTTTGCTTTTATTCCACTCCTAAGAATTGGTTCCGTGCTGGTGCCAACCTGAGAGGGTGGGCACTAGCAGGGCAGGGGCAGAGTGAGGTTTGTGGGTGCTGTGAGCAGCAGCCAGCCCACACAATCCAGAGTGTGCAGCCTCCTGCTCCACAGATAAGCTCATCACCCATCAGGAGGATTCACAAAATTCTGGAGCTGCAGAGATTAGGACTGGAAAAAGCATCAGACACCTGATGCCTTCCTCCCTGGCCCAGAAAAACCAACCTCAAGCTGTCCTCTCCCTGTCTGTTCTCAAAATCCCACCTCAATCAAGACTGCGCAGTCTGCCCCAGCTACTGGCTCAGTATTTCGTTGCACAAAAACATTTCTTTATGGCTAACCAAAACCTCCCTAGCCACAGTTCAAGCTGGCTATCACTTACCTTCTATCTCCTGTACATGGAGAAAACATACCCTGCTATCGGCAGAGCCCGAAGCTCTTGACACGTGTGGCTGGCACAGCACGTCATGGCTGGGGATGGCCCCTGTTGCTGATGGTGGCCCCACCACCAACTTTGGGCCTCAGCCCCTGCAGAGCTGGGGCAGAGGGAACAACCCCAAGCACTATCCCAAGCAGCAGGAAATACTCTCCAACATGGAAAGGAGAGAGAGAGGGAAAGGCATGTTCAGAGCAGCAGATAATCCAGACAGTTGGCACTACTTAAAAATGAGTAATAGCTACATATCACCTGAACTGCCTTGTGCCAGCTAAACCACTGTGGAGCAGAGCCAGGAGAAGAGGGAGCCTGTTGCCCCACAGTTGTCAGCAAGGCCATCCCAATCCCCTCTGATGCTGGGCATCACCACTCATGGCAATTGCATGGCAATTGATCCCTGTGGGCAGGCAGCTGCTTTCCACCAGCAGCCCTGGTTACCATGCTCCAGGCCGTGCTGTGCTTGTCCAGGGATGGAGCTGCATTGTGATGGTCAGCAGCGAAGTCAGAGTTGGTTTTGAGAACCTGGGAAAATCAGTGTGAGCTTACAAGGGGGAGCTCTAGAGGTCTTAATTACTGCAACCAGCACTTCATCTGGGCCTTTTATTCCCCTCAAAGCACTTCCACCTGGGCACCAGTCCAGCAAGTGTTTGGTTTGTAGACATCTACCTCGTTCCAGCAGGGATGCGCGTCACTGCCTTTGAGGCTTTTGTTAGCAGAGGGGAGCAGAAGTGGCCAACCCTTGTAATATCACCTGGGACGCAGGAGATAAAACAGGTCAAATGAGAGCAGAGGGAGCACCAGCTCTGAGCAGGACATGATCCAGTCCTATTCTGTACCAGGTTTCAGTATCAATAAAAGAATTATATATTAAAAAGTCATGATGAAACTTTTTTTTTTACCCTCAGGCACTCTTTTAATTCTGTTTATAGGCTATTTCAAAAGAATTTGTAAACACAGAGTGGAAAATGTGTGTGCTACACAGGTGGAAGTAAACAAAACCTGCTTAAAACACCCACTGCTGCAGGCAGAAGGTACTTGGCAGCACACACTGCTCACCATCCGGATCACCTGGATGGACAGGCTGATGTGGCTCCTCTTCCCAACAGTGCAATTGGGTTTTGCTTCCAGCAAAACCCATGAAGGAGCAAGCCAGGAGACTGGGATGCAGGATGAGTGTTGGCTCAAGTCCTACTGCTTGAGAGGGCTCACCAGACTTTGCCTCAGACCAAAGTGGTCACAGTTCCTGTCCCCGCCCCAAGTTTGATGCCCATCAGAGGGTATAATGTGAGTCCCAGAGGGTGCCACCCTCCTCACCATCCCAGCCTTAAATGGATTAAGCACCATCCATACCACAGCAGGGATGTACATCCCTTGCCTTTGGTTCCATCCTCCTTGTCCAGCAGGACTGGGTCAGCACACTGGCTGCTGCACATTCGTGGTTATATCTTGCTGCTTGAAATCTTCTTTTCTAAATCTTTTTTCATTCTCCTCCATTCTTGCCCTTCATTCTCCATGGTCTAAATTTTTCAAATTAAAATGTGCAAGTTGTGACTTGTGGGTAGTTAGTCAGGGCTTGCAAGGAAAGTGGGAGGGAGGAGGGAGGAAAAGAAAGAGTGATCGGCTCAGAGTGCCAGCAATTGTTTTTATCCTTTCCAGATGAAGGAAAAAGATCATGTTATTTGTTCAGCATACAGTTCCAGATTTTCAGGAATGAAATCTGAGAGCAACATGTCAACAGTCTGTCTTGAGAGCGGGAGTGGATGGTGGCCTTTGTGCTCCCAAACACCAGGACAAGTACACTCAGCTGAGGAAAAAAAAGGCTCCATTCTCACACTCT